>NC_135719.1:22972731-23282317 GCF_964656455.1 Halichoerus grypus | reverse complement strand
CAGTGCATATTCCCATCCATTTAGTATGAAAAACTTTGTGTAGGTTACAGATCGCAATTGTTGTCAATTGCATGTATCTGTTGAAGATAATTTTCTTTCCTTTTTTTTTTTTTTAAGATTTTTTATTTATTCATTTGAGACACAGATAGAGAGAGAGAGAGAAGGAGCACGAGCAGGGGTAGAGGCAGAAGGAAAGGGAGAGGCAGGCTCCCCGCTGAGCCAGGAACCCGATGCGGGGCTCGATCCCAGGACCCTGGGATCATGACCTGAGCTGAAGGCAAACACCTAACCATCTGAGCCACCCAGGCGCCCCAAGGTAATTTTCTTTCCTGAGATGACTTATAGTACTAGTCAAAACTGAACACACATTATATTTACCTTCATACACTCAAACATCTACAACTAATTATAGTCATCACCCAACAAATGTATAGATGTTTCCAGATTTTCTAAGGCATGGGTATTATATGTGTGTGTGTATGTGTGTGTATTATACTAGGATCATTAACAGATATTTCATAATAAAAATGTTCGAGACATGTTTTAAAATGTAGCACCTATAGGCCCCTTTACAGAATCACAAAGATCACTAACAAAAAACTCTGAGATATCTTACAATAAATAAAGATCTTTATTGGTACTCAACAGCTTTCCATACTTTAAAAAGTCTGAGGGGAAGGAGCACCTGGGGGGTGCAGTTGCTCTTGGTTTCAGCTCAGGTCATGATCTCAGGGTTGGGAGTTCCAGCCCCATGTCAGGCTCCGCGCTGAGTGCGGAGTCTACCTGGGACTCACTCCCTCTCCCTCGGCCCCTCCCCCCTCAAATAAATAAATAAATCTTTAAAAAAAAGTTTGTGGGGAAGAAAATGTATTGATATTTCTCTTGATGATAGAGGATTTTTTGAATTGAAGTATAATTGATATACAATATTCTATTAGTTTTAGGTGTACATCATAGTGATTTGATATACATTATGAAATGATTCCCATGATAAGCCTACTTACCATCTGTCACCATACAAAACTATTACAAATTATTGATTATATTCCCTATACCATACATTACATTCCCATAATGTTTATTTTATAAGTTAATATTTCCCTTCACCTCTTTGTTTACCCCAACTGATAATCAATATTTTGTTTCTTGTATTGATGAGCCTGTTTGTGTTTTGTTTCATTGATACAGTTGTTTTTAGATTCCACATATAAATAAAATTACATGGTATTTGCCTTTCTTCGTTGGGCTTATTTTGCTAGCATAATATCATCCAGGTCTATCAACAGAGTCACAAATGGCAAGATTTTATTCTTTTCTACAGCTGAGTGATATTCTATTGTGTGTATATATATATATATATATATATATATATATATATATATATACCACATCATCTTTATCCATTCATCTATTGATAAACATTTAAGTTGTTTTGTACCTTGGCTATTGTAAATGATGCTGCAACAAACATAGGAGTGAATATGTCTACTAATATATAGAAGTATATGTGAATAATAAAAGTTAATATTTATAGAGCAGTAACATGTGCCCGATGCTGTCTTAAGCACTTAAACATATTTATACCTTTAATTCTATAACCTCAGAACAAATGCTAACATTGTCCTTGTTTTACAAGGACTTAATGTTTATATATAGATACATAGTTTCTTTATACAGTTAGATTGTTTATTTGGGATTTTTTTCTTGGTTCTGGAGGTAAGACTGCATCACTATAAACTTTTTTTAAATTAATTTATTTGAGAGAGAGAGAGGGAAAGAATCTCTATACATATGTTTATATATAGATAGATATATAAACTTAATGTTTATATATAGATAGATAAATTATTTATATATAGATAGATAGATATGTATATCTATATATGTATATTCCTTTTGATGCAATCATAAATGGAGTGTTTTCTTAATTTCTCTTTCTGACAGCTTATTATTAGTGTGTAGAAACACATCCACATTCTGTATGCTAATTTTGTATCCTGCTACTTTACTGAATTCATTTATTAGTTCTAGTAGTTTTTTGGTGGAGTCTTTAGAGTTTTCTATATATTAGTATATATTAGTATCATATTATTTGTTAATAGTGAATGTTTTACTTTTTCCTTTCCAATTTGGATGCCTTGTAAGTGGTGAGCATGAGCATTCTTATCTTGTTTCTTATCTTTGAGGAAAACTTTCAGGTTTTCACCATTGACTATGAGGTTAGCTATGAGTTTGACATTATTATGTTGAGGTATGTTCCTTCTATACCCACTTTGTTGAGAGTTTTTATCATAAATGGATATTGAATATTGTCAAATGCTTTTTCTGCATCTATTGAGATGATCATATGATTTTATCCTTTGTTTTATTAATGTGGTTTATCACTTTGATTGATTTGCAAATGTTGAGTCATCTTTGTATTCCTGGAATAAATATCACTTGATCATGGTGTATGATCCTTTTAACATATTATTTAATTCAGTTTGCTGATATTTTGTAGAGGAGATTTGCACTGATGTTCATCAGGGATATTGGACTGTACATTTTCTTTATCTTTTGGCTTTGCCTGATTTTGCTATCTGGAAAACGCTAGTCTCATAAAATGAGTTTTGAAGCTTTCCTTCCTTTTTAATTCTTTGGAATAATTTAAGAAAGATAGGTATTAGTTCTTTAAATGTTTGGTAGAATTTACCTGTGAAGCCATCTGGTCCTAGAGCTTTATATTTGGGGAATTTCTAAATTACTGACAATTTTATTGTCTATTCAGATTTTCTATTTCTTCACGATTCAGTCCTGGAAGGTGGTGTGTATCTAAGAATTTATCTTTCAATTTGGTGGCATATAATTATTCATGGGACTCTCTTGCAACATTTTGTATCCCTGTTGTGTCAGTTGTAATTTCTCTTTCATTTTGTGATTTTACTTATTTGGGCCCTCTATCTTTTTTTCTTGATGAGTCTGGCTAGAGGTTCATTATTTTTACAAAGAAACTTCTTTGAGTTATATAGATCTTTTCTATTGTTTTTTTAAATCTCTATTTCATGCATTTCCACTCTAATCTTTATTATTTCCTTCCTTCTACTAACTTTGGGCTTTATTTGGTCTTCTTTTTCTAGTTTCTTTATACAGTTAGATTGTTTATTTGGGATTTTTTTCTTGGTTCTGGAGGTAAGACTGCATCACTATAAACATTTTTAAATTAATTTATTTATTTTAGAGAGAGTGAGGGAAAGAATCTCAAGCAGACTCCGCATTGAGCACAGAGCCTGACATGGAGCTCAATCCCAGGACCCTGAGATTACAACCTGAGATGAAATTAAGAGTTGGATGCTTAACCAACTGAGCCACCCAGGCGCCCCTCACTATAATTTTTTTTTTAGAACTGCTTTTGCTGTGTTCCATAGATTTGGAATATTCTGTTTCCATTTTAATTTATCTTAAGGTATTTTTTTTTTCATTTCCTCTTTGATTTCTTCATTGACACATTGGTTGTTTAGTAAAATGTTTAGTCTCCACATGTTTGTGTTTTCTCCAGTTTTCTTCTTGTAATTGATTTCTGATTTTATACCACTGTGATAAAAAAAAAAGATACTGTGGACTCTGAGAAACAAACTGAGGGTTCTAGAGGGGAGGGGGGTGGTGGGATGGGTTGGCCTGGTGATGGATATTAAGGGGGGCACGTATTGAATGGAGCACTGGGTGTTATACACAAACAATGAATCATGGAACACTACATCAAAAACTAATGATGTATGGTGATTAACATAACATAATAAAATTTAAAAAAAAAGATGCTTGATATAATTTCAATATTCTTAAATGTATTGAGATGTGTTTTGTAGCCTAACATGGTCTGCCCTGGAGAATGTTTCACGTGCACTTGAAAAAGAATGTGTATTCTGCAGTTTGGGGATGAAATGTCTTTTATATATCTATTAAATTCATCTGGTGTAATGTGTAATTTCAGGCCAATATTTTTGTGTTGATTTTCTGTCTAAACAATCTATCCATTGATGCAAGTAGAGTATTAAAGTCCCCTACTATTATTGTATTATTGCTAATTTCTCTCTGTATGTCTGTTTATATTTACTTATATATTTAGGTACTTTTATGTTAGGTGCATAAGCATTTATGGTTATATCTTATGGGGTTTTTTTAGATTTATTTATTTATTTGAGAGAGAGCAAGAGAGAGTGTGTGTGCGAGCATGTATGTGCACAAGTAGGGGAAGGGGCAGAGGGAGAGAATCCTCAAGCAGACTCCTGGCTGAGCACAGAGCCCAGTGCAGGGCTCTATCTCAGGACCCATGAAATCACCACCTGAGCCAAAACCAACAGTCGCTTAATGGACTGAGTAACCCAGGTGCCCTGGTTATGTCCTCTGTTTTGATTGACCCCTTTATTATTATGTAATGCCCTTCTTTGTCTTTTGTTACAGTCTTTGTTTTAAAATCTATTTTGTCTGATGTGAGTGTTGCTTCTCCATGTTTCTTTTCATTTTAATTTGCATAGAATATCTTTTTCCATCCCTTCACTTTAAGTCCATGTGTGTCTAGATGGGAAGTGAGTCTCTTTTAGGGAGCAAAAAGATAGGTCTTGCTTTGTTATCATTGTTGTTGTTTATCCATTCAGCTACCCTATGCCTTTTGATTAGTCTATTTACATTTAATTACAAGTAATTATTGATAGGTTTGTGTTTATTGCCATTTTGTTGCTTTTGTAGTTTTTATCTGTTCCTGTTTTTCTTCTGGTCTCCTCCCTTGTGGTTTGATTGTTTTCTTTAGCATTATGTTTGGGTTCCTTTTTCTTTATTCTTAGTGCATCTCTTCGAGGTTCTTGCTTTGTAGTTACCATGAGGTTCACATATATCTCCAGCCTATTATAATCTGTGAATTTTCTTAAATTCAAATGCATTCTAAAAGCACTACGTTTTTACTCCCCCCAATGTTTTATGCTTTTTATATCTTATTTTGTGTATCTCTTAACTACTTTGTGTATTTATAGTTGATTTTACTCTTTTTTGCCTTTTAACCTTCATATTAGCTTTTTAAGTGACTGATCCACTGCTTTTACTATGTATTTGATTTTACCAGTGAGATTTTCTTTTTCTGTCATAATTTTCTTGTTTCTAGTTATGGCCTTTCCACTTAAAAAAGACCCTTTAACATTTCTTGTAAGGCCAGTTTAGTGGTGATAAACTTTTTTTTACTTTTTGCTTATATGGGAAATTCTTTACCTCTCATTCAACTCTGAGTGATAATCTTGCCAGAAAAAGGATTGTTGGTTGCAAGTTTTTCCCTTTTAGCACTTAAAATATGTCCTGCCCCCTCCCTTTTGACTTGCAAAGTTTCTGCTGAAAAATCAGTTGATAGTCTTATGGGGTTTCCCTCAAATGTGACTATTTGTTTTTCTCTTTCTGCCTATAAGATTCTCTCTTTATCTTTAAATTTTACCATTTTAATTATAATACATCTTGGTGTGGCTCTCTTTGGGTTGATCTTGTTTAGGACTCTCCATTTACTGGACCTGGACTTCTGCTTCCTTCCCCAGGTTAGGAAATTTTTGAGCCATTATTTGTTCAAATAAGTTTTCTTCCCTCTTTTCTTTCTCCTCTGTAATGTGAATGTTACTACACTTGACGTTGTATCAGTGGTCCCTTAAACTATACTCATTTTTAATTTTTTTTTTCTTTTTGCTGTTCTGATGGAGTGATTTCCACTCTTCTGCCTTCTAGTTTGCTGGTCCATTCTTCTGTGTCATCTAATCTGCTGTTGATTCGCTCTGGTGTATTTCTCATTTCAGTTATTGTATTCTTCAGCTCTGATGGGTTCTTTCTTACATTTCCTAACTCGTTGTTGAAGTTCTCTCTGTGTTCCTCCATTATTCTCGCATGTTTGATGAGCATCTTTATGACATTACTGTGAACTCTTTATCTTGTAAATTGCTTATCTCTTTTCATTAGTTGTTTCCCCGCCCATGCTCTCCCCCCCAACGCCCCAGGGTTTTATCTTGCTCTTCTGTTTGGAACATATTTCTCTGTCTCCTCATTTGGGTTGACTTTCTGTTTGTTTCTATGAATAAGGAGAACACTTACCCCTCCCAGTATTGAAGGAGTGGCTTTGAGTAAGAGCATTTCCCATGTATACTGCATGGGCCTGGCAGCTTTGAAGCTAGAGTGGGCACAGGCTTGGGGACAGTCCTGTGACACACTGTGACAGGGCTGTGACTTGGAGGGACAGCTGGAGCTAAGTTGCGTGCCACTGGGGGATCCCTGGGCATGCTCTGCCAGGGCCAGCTTTGGGGGCTGGCTGTAGTTGATGGGGGTTAGGAGCTCGGGGTACTCTGGGATGGGCCTAGCATGCTGACTAGAGTGGGTGGACCCTGATCCCACCTGTGCTATCAAGGTGTAAGGGGGTATAAAAACTGGTGCTTTCTAGTACCTTCAATTCCAGAAACAGTTCCATCAGTTCCCTACTTTTTGGTGGATGCTTTAGGGTTATTAAATGGATTTCCTTTATAGTCAAGTTGTTTTTTAAACTGCTGTTTTGTTGTTGGGCCCTCAGGTAGGTGAGTCTGTGTGTGGGCCCCTCAGTGATAGCCTCCCTAGTGTAGGCTGCCACATTCTGGGTGGGTTTCCCATCATTATTGTGTCTCCATCTCTCCTAGCCTTCTCTATGTGGTCTCTCTATTAGTTGTGGTTATGCAGAAGCTTTTCTATCAACCTTCTTTTCTTGTTCAGGAGGAATTGCTCTATATGTAGATAGAGATTCATGATGGGAGGAGGTGAGCTCAGGATCTTCCTACACTGTCTTCTTGGGCCTTCCAGATTAATGGTAGTGTTTCATTACGGGCACCTGGGTAGCTCAGTTGGTTAAGCATCTGACTGTTGATTTTGGCTCAGGGCAATGAGACTGAGCCTCAAGTCTGGCTCCTCGCTGAGCATGGAGCCTGCTTAAGATTCTCTCTCTCTCTCTCTCTCTATCTCCCTCTCTTTCTGCTCCTCCCTCCTCCCCCCCGACTCTCACATATGCTCACTCTCTCTCAAAAAAAAAAAAAAAATGGTAGTGCTTTATTCAGAAATAAATACTGCTTCCTTTTCATGGGCAGAAAAATAAGAATCTGAGAATCACATATCAACATTCCCAGTAATTTGGATAAAATGTTGTGAAGAACAAAAAGAACATGAGAGAACTCATTATAAATTGTTTAAATATTTAATTCAAAGAAGAAATTACACATAGTATTTTTTTATAAGCCATTCCTTTTTATAGTAAAGAGTCATAAAGAAATATTCAAATGATTTCTTCAAAGAAAGATGACAACATAAGAAATCATTTGGGTCTAAGAATCTTTCATTTTGATCGTGGTGTTTTCAACTCTCAATTTTTAAAATAGTCAACTCGTGTAATATTATATATAACCTGCCATTCTTGCACATCCATTTTCGTCCAATTGCCTTGATCAATACAGGAAAAAATGCTATAAATAGGGCAGTTGAGCTTCATTAGTGTTTGACTTTCAGGAAAAACACTCATGTATGATTTTTTTTAGAACTTTTTTTTTTTAAAGAAAAGAATGAAAAGAGCAATTTTAAAAGGTCATAATGAGTTTTGTGGATGCATAATAGATACATCAGTCTATGTAAGATAAATACAGCTTGCCAAAGCAAGTGAACAGAGTACTAAATATTTTTCCACACTTTTTTTAATTGGAGGAAGAAAATTAAAAGGACCAAACACAAGATCTGATTTGTAATTTTCATCTGTAATTTCCATAACATAACAAACTTCCTGACGATATGGTTAAATAGAATCAGCAGTTGTGACAACGGCCTCTGGAGTCAGACCAGGGTTTGTCTTGCAAACTTACACGTTACTAGCTGTGTGACCTTGGACATGGGACTCATACCTTCTGGGCCTCAGCCTTCTCACATAGGCTAATGAGGTTAGTAAGTCTGCCTGTCCTACAAAATAATTGCAAGAATTAAATGAGCTAAACAATGTAAATGGTTTAATATGGTGCCTCGTGCCTAGTTAAATCGGTTAGCTATTATTACTGTTCTATTACTGAGCCAGAAGGTAGGTCCTTGTAAACCACACCCTTAAGGAGAAAAGGGCTGAAAAGCAGAGTAGTTAAGAGCAGGGGATCTGGTCAGACTGCCTGAGCTCAACAGTCAAGAAACTGATCCAACCCCAACCAAGCCGAACCCTAACTAACTCCCACTCACTAACTAATCTGGTTGCGAGATCTTGGCAAGCTCCTTCTGTTGTCATTTCCTAATAAGTAAGACAAGGACAATGTTAGCATTTATTCTGAGGTTGTTATAGAATTAAAGGTATAAATATGTTTAAGTGCTTAGGACAGAGTTGGACGCATGCGACTGCTCCATAAACATTAGCTTTTCTTATTCACTTACATCAAGAAGTTTTATTATGGTTCCACAGCAGGTAACAGTATTAAGATAAAAGCCCCTGTTGTACTTCTATGCTCCTGGAAACTTTGAGAAATCTGCATGAAAATGGGCAATGTTTAGAAAATTATCTTCTGGGGAGAAGTCTGGAACCTTCAGAATTCAGAACCATAAGTATTAAACAAGGGGCAGCAAATGTCTGAGCATCCCCCAAAGCAGTCCTCGTTTTCCTTTGGGCTCACATTTCCTCTTCTTGTGAGATGCCGTATGTGCTCAAAAACCTTGGAGAGGCTTTGCTTGGGGATCTACACCAGCTTCTTTTCTTAACTATCCGTAATACTCAGCAAGATTAAAATATCAACCCAGTACTCTATAAAACCTGTAAAGCGTGGGTTATTTCCAACCACAGCGTTTGGACTAATTCCAGGAAATCAACACCGCAAAGCACATGCTTGCTTACGATGTAAACCAAGAAGGAAGCGTACAGTATTTGTTTTGACAAGTTTGGCCCCACGGTGTTGGAGAATATGCTACTCTTGCTGTCTCAACCTTGGAGATTGGAACTATCATTAACGTAACAGTAGAAATCAGCTCCCTGTGCAAAGACCCTCCCTGTGCAAAGACCCTGTGCAAGGTGGCTCTTGACTGTCTACAGGATAAAATCTGTCTTAATCAAGTATTTAAGGATTCCAGTCCATTAGCTCAGTTTACCCTCCTCCTTCTAGCAATATTTTCTACAATGTGTCTATAACCTTTTCCTGACAGAGGCACTCTAAAAAATTAACATTTGAAGACACATCAGTTTGGGAAATATGTATTCTAAATTTCTCTCTCATTCATATTGTACTGTACCATGTTAAAGTTTTTGAAAAGTCCTGTATTAAAGAAACCTGCCTGATTTTATGTCACTCAAACTTTCCAAACCTTTTGAACCAAACCGATTGGACAAACACAGTCTTCAAAGAAAAATGTATTTAGCGAGACTGGGTTATATTGTCCTTCCAAATAACACACACCTACCCCTATTTCCTATCCGTGTGTACATTTGTGCAAGTTTGTGTGTGTAGGTGTTTTCTCAAAACATCCCCGCAGGAATGCTCTTCACTAACACCCTGACACAACATAATTGTGTCTTCCCATCTCCTCCCAGAGACTCCCCTATCACGTCTAAGCTGACAGTGATGTTCTCTCTACTCAAGATGTCTTCAGTCTCTGCTTATAAATACTTACCTGCCATTTATGTCTGGCATCACGTTGTTCGTCATCTTTTACAAATCCAAGTTGAGAGCTTAAGTTTCTTGCAATCAGCCACCACTGTTTAGTGAAATAAAAAAGCATCAACTGGGTAACCAGGCAGATGAACGAGACCTCACAGCCCAGTTCTGTTCTTCCTGGTGGTAGACTTTAGACAAGTCTCTCCCCTCGAAGCCCCAGTCCCTAGTGCGGTCCTCGGAACATCGCCTGTGGATTGGCTACCAGTACAAAGTAGGGTACTTCCTGGGCAGCATCTGGCATACAAAGAGCACTCAACGAATATCATTCACATTGTTGTTGTCTCCCTCCTATGATGCCCGGCATTGGGTCTTTATAGTCAGGGAACAATTTTAGTCATTGGTTTAATTAATGTAATGATACTGTTTGCTCTCTGCAAAGTTCTTCAGCTTCTGTCATCCCATCTGTAATGTAGTGAGCTGTAGGCATAGGCAACCGAGTGGAGATCAGAATGTGCAAAGCATGTTGCAGGGACGAGGCAGCAGCGGTGTGGGGAGAGGGCTGAGTCGAGGTGGGGGTCGGCGCGCAGAAGGTTTGGAGCGCTTAGCACCTGCCCTACACCACGGAGCACATGGCTGCTTCTCCGCCCAAGCGCCGTGAAAATGGCATACAAATACCTTCTTGTCTTTCACCGTGTTTACTCTTCTTGATCTAAGAATGCCTGAAGAACATGCCGATGTGATCTTACACCAGTAAGGGTGCAAAGGGGAATGATGATCCGTCCTAAAAGGAAGAGCATGTCTTGTCATTGTAATAGCTCAAATACCCCTTGTTCCCGACGCAGAATCTTCCTGAGGAAATAGTGGCCATCATTAATGCCTTGCATACAGACTCCTCATTGTTTTTACTTGTGCTATTTCTTTGCACTTGGATGTAGAAGCAATAAATTTCCAGGGTAATGAAACTCACTTATCAGATTTCCTAGCATCAAATTTCATATTAGGAATGAAAAAAAAAATCAGTCTAACTGGACTCAATATAGCTGTAAACCAATATATGTAAGCTGTATCAGAGATTAAGCCTTCATCATTGCATTTATAAGCTTCCCATTTCAGTCTGGAAAGAATAACAGTTTTCCTAGCTGTTATTTAATGATGTGAAATATTCCTTAAAACAATACATTGAATCAATTCAGGCAACATTCAAAAGATCAAATATTTTCTCTGAAGGAAAAGCATACATCCAATAGAACATTTCCCCTTTAAAGATATATGTTAATTTCCTAAGTTTTAAAGACAATGATTTTTTTTTTTTTATTCTTTTGGTGATGCTATCAGGAGTGCTAAAAACCAGTTTATGAGGCAATTTAAAGTTTCTCATTTAGCAAAAAAGTTCTTGCTCCAATGCTTTTTTCTTTAACTTGAGATCAAGTTCTGATACCATTTTAATATTACTTCATTTTACTATTCAATATTTCCATTTTTTCAACAAAATACTCAGAGCTTCATATTATTTGAGGGTTGCTGGAGGGGAGGTGGGTGGGGGACTGGGGTAATTTGGTGACGGGCATTAAGGAGGGCACTTGATGTAATGAGCACTGGGTGTTATATGCAACTGATGAATCACTAAATTCTACCCTGAAATTAATAATACACTCACTATATGTTAACTAACTTGCATTTAAATAAAAGAAAGAAAGAAAGAAAGAAAGAAAGAAAGAAAGAAAGAAAGAAAGAAAGAGAAAATGTGAATCCAGAGTCTGAAAAGAAGCAGCAATAACCATACATGAATTTATGTGTAGCATTGCTGTGCTGGTTGGGAGAGTAGAGAATGGGGAAGCTACACTTTAATTATCAGCATCTCTATTTTATGTTTGAGTTTTTATAAACACAAGCATACAGCACAAATGCACACAATAAATGTATGTACAAGTTACTGCATATACTATGTATGCTTAAAATTCTGATTAAAGCAGTTAGCAATGACTCTCATTTAGCAGCACGTAAAATGAGTATTATGCTTGTTGAAAGACGCCAGCAAACAACTGTGAAAGTGCAGCCCATGGAATCACAACCTCCCAACCACAGGGAAGTTGGCGAGAGCAAAAATCAGAAAGTAGAAACTGAATCTGGCTCCTTATCAATGTTCCCTCTCCAAGTGCGCTGTGATGTATTGTTTACAAGCCGTGTTTTTAATTTATAGCGCCAGAGGTCCAACGTCCTTCCTGTGAAATGCACATGCCTGCAGATTTATTTTAACCACATTTTTTTAAAACATGCATGATGTGCTAGCCATTATATGGACATCTTCAATCCCACGCATCTGTACTGTGTCTCACTTGAACATTTGGACAAACAACTTCAATTTTAAACTCCTGGGTAAGGGAGAACTTTGTTTAAAACACACTTAAGGGCTGCATAATTGCACAGAAAGGTATTGTTTACATGTAGTTACGCACTAGTATCTTAAAAAGGTTTTTTTTTTTTTTTAACTCGTATTCAAATAAAAAGAGTTTGTAAAGTGGAAAAGAAAAAAGAAAGGAAAAGATAAAATAAGATAGAGAAGGGGAAAGAAAAAAGAAACAACCCTTTCTGTGGCCTAAGAGAAAATGGCACACTGAAGGGGAAGGAGCTGAAGTGCGAATTCATTGAAGAGTTGCCACTCACCTTTGTTGAACAAGTTGCTTCGAGAACTTTGGTCAGTTACATTTTAGGTGAAAAGTTCCTTGTTTCTGAGCCTCCATTGTAGACGGCCAGACAAGGCTTTAAACAGTGTGTCCATTTATTGTTATATTTCAGTGGGGGGAAAAACAAAAAAAAACACTTCACCGAACCACAGTTTTTCCTTAATCGATCAATGATTTTTAATTTTTTTTTTTTTTTTTTTTCTTTAAAAATAGTCAATCCGGCTCCCAGCCCGCCCGGATTTCCAAATTGACCTGAACCGTGCACGAAAGTCTGCGATGGAAATTACGGCCCTGCCCGGTCCCTGCCACTAGGAGGCACTGCAGCCTGCTTTATGAGAGGGACCAAATCTGGCGAAGTGAATATTCCACACAACTATGGCTCTGGTGTCATTCCCTATTTAATGGCTGTCAGTGAGGGGGAAAGACAACGTGGCGGGTAATTAAAACCAAATTGCAGGCAGGAGATGACTGCACAAGAATGATATTGTCATTAATACTGATTTAACATGCACCTGGGTAAGGTGAGGGAGAGCAGCAAGGGAATTCACACAGACGCCAGGGTTGCCTGATTTAAAGATGTAGTGTTTCCAGCTGAAGCATGTTTAAAAACTGAATAAAACCATCATATTATGACAGCAGAAATAAAACGGAAACAAATGTTCTACATATGTCTATTAAAAAAAAAAAAAAAAACAAGAAAGAAAGAAAAATCTTGCATTTCTTCCAGCTCCGTGGGCCAAGCATGCGTCTCGTCCTCTGAAGTTAAAAAAGTATTTTTGCAGAAGTTTTCTCCCCCCTCTTGCTGGCTTCTCCTGTATGGGTTTGTAATCTGTTCATATAGTTTACTGTTTTCATAAGACTGTGGACAGGGAACATTTGATTGAAGCAAACACCGTTGATTTACAGAAATCATATACCATGGGGGAAAGATTTCAATCCCAGAAATATTTCAGGAGAGGTATTTACTTCATGGGATTCAGGGATTTTCCATTCATGGGGAACACCTTGCTAGGACAGTTGAAAGCTAGGACCCAGGGCTCTGAGACATGATCGGTAACATCTATAGTATGAGGCACTTGGCTTCCTGCAGTGAACCCCCAAATAAAGAAGAGGATCACGTGCCTCTTAGTGCCCCTAAAATCATTTAGCTCTTTTACTTTTAGTGATAAGTGCAAAACCCAGACAGCAGACGCTAATCAGAGTTCCAATGAAGCAGTCTATTTTGTTTAAGATATGTGAAATAATCTGGTGGATATTTCTACATTAAATATTTCCATATTATGACTGAGATTAAAATTTACATCTGTTCCTCGGTAGAAGTAAAGTGCAGTGGTTTAGATCATGTACAAATTAAAAACAACCTCTTATTTAAAGAATTATGGGTCATTTAAGGCAGAAAGTGTACTAAAATTAAATGTGTTTATAGAGAGGGAAAAATGGTTACAGTGACAGAGTTCAGCCAATGCCCGAAAACCCTGTGCTGATTGATAAATCTCCTTCTGGTTTCACCTTAAATGAAATGTGCGCATTATAGAAATGGTTATCCTTCTGCCCAGTGCCAAAAGAGATGAATCATTAGGGATGTCATGAAGATTTATAATCACACCATAAAGAAAGTAAATTCAAAGAGCATTCCTTGGGCAATAAAGAACATATTATAGAGAAAAAGCTCACTAAACAAGGTCAGGTAGGAAAAAATGATCAAATGTCATGGTTGCTGGATCTCGACAATGAGAGTGGTTTTCATACCCAAATCACGAATTGCAGAACAGTGTATCAGATCTTCTGAACTTTTTCCGGGCAAGGCTTGGCTGTTGACATTTTTAATGAGTTTTATATTTATTTACAGATTTTTATTTATGTACCTATTTGTTGGTCTGTGCCTTCACTGTTACGGATGGTAACGGGATTCCAGAGCTGGTAGACGCACGAGAAGTACCAGTAAGCCTGATAACGCTGGAAAACCTGGGTCGGAAATCGGAACTTTTGGCTTTATGAAAAAATACACACATTTTGTGGTAGGCTTTGGATCCGCTATTGGCCACCGAGATTTTACAAGCTAGCATGAGAAATGCAACCGAAAGGGGCTTGATTTCACTTGAACTTCATAAAATGCCAAAGAAATCCTTCTCCAACAAGGACACTTTCTGAGACCTCGACACTCACTCATCGGAGGACCAAACCTGCCCAGTTCAGGTGGGGTGCTCCGCAACCAGATCGACCATTGTTGAATGGACCCAGACTTCGGGGAGGAGAAGCTGTCCTTTGGATGCCGGACAGAATCTCGTCTTCCAATTCTGTTCTCACATTTGAACTGAAAAAGTCAGTGAAGCTCATCCCCACTCAAGTCTGAGGATTATCTGGGATCAGTGGCTTTTATGAGTGGAGGGGGAAAAAAAAAAAGATCTTCGTGGTCTCAAAGGAGAAATAACTTTAGAAACGATGAGTTTCCTCACATTTCAGGCTGGACAAAAAAAAAAAGAAAGAAAGAAAGAAAGCCCAGCGTCTGAAAGCCCAATTGTTCAGGAAACTTGCTGACATGAGAGAAAGGGACAATTATTTGGAGGGAGCGAGATGCTTCGTTATAATTAATATTGACGTGAGGACAGCTCTGCGTGGCGGGTCTTCTTGCTCGGACTGGTCTGTACCAGGGGCCCAGGTGCCGGGGACGTGCACAGCGACCGAGGGATCCGCACTGAAGCTCCTTCTGGTTTTCACCCCATTTACTCTTCGATGGAACCTGGCACTCCCAAGCTCTTGAACTGTTCTCCCAGGTTGCCCGTGTAACAAATATAATTTTTCAGCAAGACGGCCGCTGCCAGAAGCAGGCTCAGATACGTCCATTTTAATTAAACATTTTACTTTCAATTACATTTCACAGTTTGCACATGTGACACAGGTTTCATCACACGGACTTTCAGATTGCTATATTAGTCCTGTTTTCCTCGGCAGGGAAATTTGTGTTGGTGAAAATGACTCACACAGGAAAAAGTCAGTTTTTTCTTTGACTTGACTTGATCGATGGAAAGTTATTTTCAAAAGAAACAGAGTAGCAGCGTTTCTAGACTTCGGGCTAGATTTCTGATTGTCCAGTCGCAGGGAGCCCTCCAATTAATAAACGGACAGTCATACCGTAGCTTAGAGCAGAAGTAGCCTGCATGTGATGTTATGTATGCCCTTTATTGAGGTGAGAGAAGAATATGGCTATGCAAATTTACTGGTGTTTGTGTGCCAAGGGAAGCTTTAGAAAATAATGATTTTCACTAAAAGCTACCCCAAATGTGTAATGTACCCTAAAAAAGCAAAGTAAGCCGACTTGATTCCTATCTTCCAGAAGCTTATAATACAAGACATACACTCACACAGATACTCATTTTGTTTCAAAATAATACATAAACACATATTTCAAGAACCTTTTTAGATGTCTCCAGATTAGGAAAATATCTTTACTGCAACAAGATAGGAAACTCATCCGTGGCCCTCTCTGGAACACACCACTTGAATTATTTATCATTCCAAGAAGCAGGGAAGAACTTTTCGTCAGTGTGCAAGGGGCATAGCGTTTCATTTTAAGCAGATAAAATTGGAGAATAATGTTGCCCAGGCATCATCCTTTTAAATATGCAACTAAGAGGCAATTCCTGGAGGGGACGGAGTTTGTAGGAGACCATCTCCTATCATTTAAAGTGAAACATCTGTAGGTTTTCATCCCCCCCCACCCCACCCTACTCCCTAACTCAGACTTCTGACTAGAAATTAAGCAGGAGCTGAAATTCCCATGGCCCAGACTGTTTCCTCTGTTGCTTCCCCTACTAATAGCCTCTGTGGCAACTGCTTGAGCTAAATCAGTCTGGCAGGGAAAGAGGTAAAGATAGGGAAAGGTTTAATCTGGATCTTTCGGTTTCATTTTTTAACAGTGATTTTTTTTTCTTTTTTTTAAAAATCATTATCACATGATATATCAAAGATGTCTTCCTTCCCTTCCTTTCTTCTTTTCCTTCCTTCCTTTCTTCTTTACTCCCTTCCTAAGAGAATAGACTTATAAATATATTTAGATATTTTTCAGTTATTTGCTTGTTACTATTTAGCGCTGTTTTAGAAGCATCATCTCTAAAAGAATTGAGGCCAGATTTTATATGGCATGAGATTTTAAAAGTCACATCTTTGTTATGGTGTGTGCTATCTCACTCATGCTTATATTTCAAATACATTAAGGAACATGTTAAGAAGATACCTTCACAGAGTTTAGGTTCAAAAGCCCAAAGTCAGGAAAATATTAAAAAAATGTACCAGGATAACCATGTTTGATGCTGAGGCTAAGGTTCAAGATCATCTGTGTGGGACAGACCGTTTTACAAAGTTTACATTCATCTTTTTTTTTTTAATAATTGCTGGCATGAGCTAAAACTCATGACAGCCACATGAGACAAGAGATTATTGTTTCTCAAATGAAGAGACCAAAGTACTTAGGCAAAGTCACACATTTGGATTGCAGGTGGAGAGATAATGTTTTACCTGACAGGCTGATCCACTGAGCCCCATGCCTCCCACAGAGCTGTGTGTGGAATGAAGAGCCAAGCACTACATCCCATTTAAGGAAATGAAGTGTGCTCCTACACTAATCTCCGGAAAGACAAAGCCTTAAGGGATCAGCTGGACAAAAACTCCCCCCAAAAAGAGCTGTTGGCCACCCACAGGAAAGCAGGCCGATCTGAGCTTGGGATGCAGCACAGATTGAGAAAATTGATTTCCCACAGAACCTATGAAAAATACATGGCTACACCCATCAGGCATTCATGCACGGATATATACATATGTGTGTAAACATGTGTCCATGTCTAGATAATGCAAAAACAGTCTTTGAGAATGATTACCCAATTCTGAAATTAACCCATCAATCCAACCAGGTAACCCGGGCAATTTTCTACCAAATGGCTCTCTTCTTTATTATTATTAACGTTGTCATTGCTGTTGTTTGTATTTTACCATTCTACTGGTTCAATGGCAAGCTGAGACCTCACGCTGTGTGTGTGAGAGCCCATGGTCATGGATGGGCAGGGTGACCATATGTCCCAGTTAACACGAGACAGGCCTGTTGAGCAAAGCCTGTTGTTTCAATATAATTATAACAGCATCTCCTTCTCTCTCGAAAGTGTCCCAGTTTGAACAATTAATTATATGGACACTATGGATGAAAGACATTTGAAGTCACCCACATTTAAATGGTGACCTATGATTACCTGTACCTAAGGCATCAGATGGTCTCTAATGAGGCAAACCATGAAGGGTATTTCATAGCTCATTGAGCAGCTCTGCCATCTTCCTCAGGGTCTAGGCCAGAATGGGGGTGTGATGGGCCTGAAGGAAAAGCTAGTGGTTGACAAAGTCAGAACTGAAGCCTCAGTACTCTTCTCTTGGTACTTCCATGATTTTGGCCTTGTACTGCAACGGCCTTCATGGCGATGAGTCCATTGATCAAAGTAAACAGAGAAAATCATTTCTTTTTGTTGTGCTTCCATTTTCATATCAGCAAAATTGTAACAATACCACGTGGTTCTAAGGAGTAATTTATTACTAAACATCTATCCAGCTTGAAAAAAAAAAGACTATAGATCTTTATCTGCCACTTAAAAAAGATCTATGTATTATCCATTCTTTGATAATTAAAAGGAGGATGTTTATATCTTTGAATTAATGAGCTATTTCAGGGATATTGTTGACAAATTATAAAAAGTGCCTTGGCTTTGGAGGGCCTGGGTAGCTCAGTCGGTTAAGCATCCGGCTCTTGATTTCGGCTTAAGTCATGATCTCAGGGTCGTGAGATGGAGCCCCACAATGGGCTCTGTGCTGCCACAGAGCCTGCTTAAGACTCTCTCCCTCTGTCCCTCCTCCCCCACCTCCAAAAATGCATTGGCTTTAAAGAATTAGTTTGAGGGCGCCTGGGTGGCTCAGTCGTTAAGCGTCTGCCTTCGGCTCAGGTCATGATCCCGGGGTCCTGGGATCGAGTCCCACATGGGGCTCCCCGCTCGGCGGGAAGCCTGCTTCTCCCTCTCCCACTCCCCCTGCTTGTGTTCCTGCTCTCGCTATCTCTCTCTGTCAAATAAGTAAATAAAATCTTTAAAAAAAAAAAAAAAAGATTTAAAAAAAAGAATTAGTTTGAAAATTAAAACCTTTAAAATGTTTTAATATCTTGTTACAGAATATTAGCCAATCATTGTGATTAGTTTTAAAGAGAAAGGAAAGACAGAAAAAATGAGAGAACAAGGGGAAGGAAGAAAAGAGGGAAGAACATGGGGGAAAGAAAGAGATATGTGGGGAAGGAAAGAAATAGGGAAGAGATTTTTCCTTCTCATGCCTGGCTATTTTTGCTTTTTAAGGGCCACACTTTTTTAATTTTAAGGAAATAACAAATAATTGGGTTATATATCTAATCACTGAATTTATATGCAGTGAAATGATTATCCTAAACACTTAAATCTGCCTAGTCTCTTTCTTAAACACATTTTTAAGCTATTTGTAAATTCTTGAAATGTTTTAATGTGCAGTATATAGTCATTCCTCTAATATAAATTGTTACAATTATTAGTTTTGCTTTCAAAGAGCAATGCTGATCAATGGACTTGATTTAGCTCTGAAAATACGTTCAAATTCACACAGTCACAAAATGCATGATGGTATTTTTTTGAATATTTACCATTAGTTACTGAAAATACCAAAGTCCACTAGTAAAGGTTCTTGAAGTGCTGTGCAATGGAAATATGAGATGAGCCCATGAGTGTAAGCTGTGAATGTATTTTAAAATTTTCTAGTAGAAAAAAGTAGAAACAGGTGAAATCACATTTTTTAAAAAATTTATTTATTTATTTTAGAGAGAGCATGTGCACGAGTGGGGGAAGGGGCAGAAGGAGAGAGAGAGGGGAAGCAGACTCCCCGCTGAGCATGGAGTTTGATCCCAGGACCCTGAGATCATGAACTGAGCTGAAACCAAGAGTCAGACGCTCAACCAACTGAGCCACCCAGGTACACCAAATTCACTTTTAATAATATATATATTTAATCAGATTTATCCTGTATATTAAAATTTCACTGATCTATAAAATGTGTTATTGAGATATTTTAAATTCCATATTTTATTCTAAGTCTTCAAAATCTTATATATTTTACATTTGTGGCACATTTCAATTTGGACTAGCTACCTTTCAATGACTCAGTAGTCACACATGGCTCAGGGCTATTATATTGGACATTCAGAGTTCAAGCATGTAAGTCAGTAAAACATCTCATTATGTATTTTAAAAAATTTTGTAGAATATTTTCTCAATTTATTGGCTATTATTATGTGGCTATGAATATTTGGATGTAAGATGTGTGGATATATTTTTTCATTTGTCTTGGGTAGATATCAAGGAATTGAAATTCTGGGTCATATGGCTAGTTTATGTTTAACTTCTTCAGAAACTACCACACAGTTTTCAAAAGTGGCTGTGTCATTTTACATTTTCTCAGCAATGGATAAGGGGGCCATTTTCTCCATATTCTCACTAACACCTGTTATTGTATGACTTTTTGATTATAATGATTCTATTGGGTATGTAGTACTATCTCATTGTGGTCTAGATTGGTTTTTCCATAATGACCAATAATGTTGAATACATTTCTAAGGGTTTATTAGGCCTTTGGTGAAACTTTTATTGAAATATTTGACCGTTTTTTTAAAGATTTTGTTTATTTACTAAGAGAGAGACACAGTGAGAGAGGGAACACAAGCAGGGGGAGTGGGAGAGGGAGAAGCAGGCTTCCCACCGAGCAAGGAGCCCTGATGTGGGGCTCAATCCCAAGACCCTGGGATCATGACCCAAGCTGAAGGCAGACGCTTAACGACTGAGCCACCCAGGTGCCCCTGACCATTTTTTTAAATTAGAGTTTATCTTCTTATTACTGAAAGGTTGTAAGAGTTCTCTAAATACTTTGGATCTAAGTTTTTTGTTTTGTTTTGGTTTTGTTTGTTTGTTTTTATCAGATATATGATTTAAAAGTATTTTCTCCCAAGCTATGACTTCTTTTTTTCATCCTCTTAATTAATGTCCTTTGAAGCAGAATTTTTGAATCTTAATGAAGTTGAATTTATCAAATTATTCTCCTATGTACTAAGATTTTGGTATCATATCTAAGAACTTTTTGTGCATTTGAGAGTCAGAAAGATATTCCTGAACAAGTTGATATCTAGAAGTTTTATTTACTGTTTAGCTCTTGCATTTAGGCCTATGATCCATTTGAGTTAGTTTTTGTGTAGTGTGTGAGGTAAAAGTCAAGCTCATTTGGGACAGTTGGGTGGCTCAGTCAGTTAAGCGTCCAACTCTTGATCTCAGCTCAGGTCTTGATCTCAGGGTCATGAGTTCAAGCCCCATGTGGGTGTGGGGACTACTTAAAAAAAAAAAAAAGTGAAGCTCATTTTGTATCTATTTGTCCTAGCAATATTGTTGAAAAAAATTATCTTTTCCTGATTGAAATACCTTGGCACTTTGTCAAAAAAAAAAAAAGTTATTAACCATAGATGTAAAGATTTATTTATGGAATTTCAAATCTGTTCCATTAATCTAAATGCTTATTATTGCAAAATCACAGAACTGTCTTGATTATTCTGCCTTTATAGTAATCTTTTTACAAGGTAGTATGGTAGGCAAAATCCTAAAATGGCCAAGATCTCCTGCTCTAATCCCTGGGACTGTGAATATGTTAAATATCAAAACTTGATTATTTTATATCACGTGGCAAAAGTGGCTCTGCATATGTGATTAAGGTTACTAATCAGTGGACTCTAAATTAATCAAAAGGGAACTCATCTGGCTGAATCTATTCTAATCATGTAGTGCTTTTTGAGCACAGAGTTTTCTCGGACAGGTAGTAGAAGAAAACCTCTGAGAGAGACTTCACATGTGGGAAAGATGTGGCACACTTTTGCTTCCTAAGGATGGAGAAGGCCATGAGACAAGAAATGCAGGTGGGTTCTAGAAGGACTGAGGGGCCCCTGACTGACTGCCAACATGGTGACAGGCACATCCGTTCTACAGCAGGAAGAAGGTAAATTTCTCCAAGAACTGGAATGAGTTGTAAGAAGGACTCTGAGGTCTAGTTGAGAACAAAACTGGCCAACACTCCAAATTCAGCCTCGTGAGACATTGAGCAGAGAACCCAGCCATGTCATGCTGGACTTCTGATGTATATAGCTGTCAGCTATGAAATGGCCTTTTTTTAAGCATCTAATTTTATGATAATTTCTAACAGGCAAAAGAAAACTAACCATGGTAGTACAGCTCTTCCAACTTTTATGCTCATCTTTTTAAAAAGTGTTTTGGATGATCTAAATACTTTACATATCCATATACATTTTAGTTTTGACTAGTTAAATTCCACAAAGAGGTCTGCAAGACTACATTGAATTGGCAGGTCATTATTTTAATAAAATTAAATCTTTCAACTGATAAATATTAAATATATATTCATTTATTTAAATCTTTTAAAAATTCCTCTTAGTAATCTTTTTTAATATAAAAATCTTGCAATATTTTTATTAAATTTATTCTTAAACCTTTGATTTCTTTCGGTGGTATTATAATGGAATTATTTTCTTAATTTCAGTTTTGAATGGTTCCTTTTATACACAGAAATGCCATAGATTTCTGAATATTAAGCTTATATTCTCTGCACTTGCTAAGTGTGTTCATTAGTTCTAGTAGTTTTGGGATGGATTGCTTAGGATTTTCTCTGTATAGGATTAAGTCATGGGCAGATAAAGACAGTTTTACTTCTCTTTTCCAAATCCAATGTCTTTACATTTTTTTTTCCTTTTCCTTATTGCACTTGCTTGAATTTCAAGGAAAAAGTCGAAGAGAAGTGGCGAGACTTGACATCCTTGCCATGCTCCCAGTCTTAGAGGTAAATAATTCAGTCCTTATTAAGCTCGACATTAGTTTGTGGTTTTGTTTCTTCATAAAATTGGAACAATCCATTTTATTCTCAATTTTCTGAGATATTTCATCACAAATGTGTGTTGAATTTTGTAAAGCACTTCTTCTGCATCTATTGAGATAATACTATGTGTTTTGTTCTTCATTCTAACAATATGGTACAATCCATTAATAGGCTTGTTAATCTAAGCTTGCACTCCTGGAATAAACCCTACTTGTCATGATGTGTGATGCTTTTTATATGTTGCTGGATTCAGTTTACTAATAATATTTTGTTAAAGATACTCATGTCACTGTTTATGAGGGATACTGGTCTATCATTTTCTCTTCTTATGATTCCTCCTCACTTTCAGAGTAACAATGACTTTATAGAGTAGGTTAGGACACATTTCCTCTCCCTTTGTTTCCTGAAAGAGCTTTTGAAAAATTGGTGTTCTTTAAATATTTTATAGTATTCACCCAAGAAATCCTCTGAGCCTGGAATTTTCTTTTTGGAAATATTTTTATTGTTTTTAAAGTTTTTATTCAAATTCCAGTTAGTTAACATACAGTATACTATTATTTTCAGGTGTACAATATAGTGATTCAACACTTCCTTACACACCCAGTGCTCATCACAACAAGCACCCTCCTTAATTGCATACTCAATTTCTTTAATTGTTGATTTATTCAAATGTTCTATTTCTTTATGATTCAATTTTGGTAATTTATATCTTTTTTAAGATTATGTCTATTTCAACTGCATTGTCTAATTTTTTTGACATATACTTGGTCATCATATTTTTTTGTAATAATATTAATTTTGTAGCGTTGGTGCTAAGGTCTATTCTTTCATTCCTGATTTTGAAAATTTATATCTTGTCCCTTTTTTGTCCTGTTGGTTTAGCTAAAAGATATTCAAGGATTGTCGATTTTTTTTTGACCTTGTTAAAAAACCAACTTCTGAGTTCATTGATTATTTTTGTCCCTTTTCTGTTTTACTGACTTCTAATCTCTATTACTCTTTTTATTTTGCTAGTCTTGGCTTTAGTTTGATCTTCTTTTTCTAATTATTTAAGGTAAAAACTTAGGTAATTAATTTGAGACTTTTCTTCTCTTCTAAAACTAAAAAGTTCCAGCTAAGTGATGCTTTAGCTGCATTTATGCAAATTTTTCATATGTTATACATGCATTTTCACTCAGTTAAAAATATTTTCTATTTCTTTGTGCCTTTTTCTTTAATCCATGGGTTACTTAAAATTGTGTACATTTTCGAATATTTGGAGATATTCCAGATTTCTTTCTTTTTTTAATTTCTAATTCCTTTGTGATCAGATAACAAATTTTATGTGAATTTATTAAGACTTATTTGGGGGTGCCTCATTGGCACAGTTGGTAAAACATGTGACTCTTGATCTCGGGGTTGTGAGTTCGAGCCCCATGTAGAGTGTAGAGATTACTAAAAAAATAAAAAAATAAAAACTTAAAAAAAAAAGACTTGTTTTGTGGCCTAGCATATGGTATACCCTAGAAAATGTTCCACTGTAAAACTTGTGGTTAAGTCTTCTAAATTTTTTTTTTATCCCTTGGTGTTCTCAGTTATTTTGAGTAGGTATTCAAGTGTCCAACTATTCATGAAAAAGTGACACTATTGTCATTCAATTTTGTCAGGTTTGTTTCATATTTTATTTTATTTTATTTTATTTTATTTTATTTTATTTTATTTTATTCTATTCTATTCTACTTGAATTCTAATCTCACATATTAACACTGCATTTTCACATCAAAATCTCAGGATAGGCAAGATGTGTAATTATCTGGCACTGGACAGCACAAGTATACCTCCACTAATTGTTCCTCAGGATCAACAAACAAGTATGGCAAGTACGTGGAGCTGACTTTCGTCTGTAAGACCCATAGATGTAAGACACAGAGACTGCTCAACCAAAGACAGTCAAAATCACTGTTTCATGTATTTTAACTGGTATGTTTCCTGATACACTGAACTTTTATCAGAATGAAATGTCTTTTCTTGTTTCTAGTAATATCTCTTATTTCAGTCTCTTTTTTTAATATATACCTATTACTATGGTCACTCCAGCTTTCTTATGGTTACTGAAGATTGTTGTCACTTTTTTTTTTAAGATCTCATTTATTTATTTGACAGAGAGAGACACAGCAAAAGCAGGAACACAAGCAGGGGGAGTGGGAGAGGGAGAAGCAGGTTTCCCAATGAGCAGGGAGCCCGATGCGGGGCTCGATCCTAGGACCCTGGGATCATGACCTGAGCCGAAGGCAGGCGCTTAATGACTGAGCCACCCAGGTGCCCTGATTGTTGTCAGTTTTGTTCATTTATTTGTTTAGTAGTTTTCCTTGGCTAAATCTGTGCAATCTCTTTCCTCTATTGTATGCAGTTTCTGGTATCTTTGTTCATTTTTATTCTTGTTCTACCTACAAGTTGTCCCTGTGTTGACATAGCTCAGTGGTCAGCCATTGCCCATGAACTTACATGTGGTTAGGGGAACATATCTGAAGTTTAAACCATTTTCACGCTTGGCTCATCTTATATTTTCCACTCATACTTTCCACTTCTTCTCTATGTGTGTGCACAACTGCTATTTGCAGAACTTGTATGGAAGACAAAATTAAAAAGAAAAATGAAAAAAAAGGGCAAAGATTTTATAGGAAAATTCAAACCAAAAAATAAAGAGAATCATATTATTGTCACAAATATGATTTCATCAGGAGTCATTAAGCAAGAAAGAAGTCATTTTGTATTTATATTTAAGGTACCATCTATAATGGCCATAAAAGCGATAAACAATCATATGCCAAATAACACAAAATGCAAATCCATTATCAGAAATATAAGGAAAATGAACAGAAACATATTTATTGTGGGAGATGTTGAGACACATTTTCAGGTATTTCAAAAATATATACTCCCCAAAAATATATACCCCCCCACAGTTATATAGGAAAAATGCAAGAAATATGCTAAGGTTGATTTAATATATATTTATTGCTCCTTACTACCCTATACAAATAAGGGCTAAGATTGCCTGAAGGTCTGTTCAGTGAGGGTTATTCAAGGTGTGCTCATAACAATTTGAGAGCATTATTTCTATTATGTTTGTTTGACAGATGAAGAAAAAAAAGAAAAAAAAAAAACTGAGACTGGAGAGATCAGTTATTTTCCCTGGGTTGGGTAGCTAACAAATGCTATAATAATATACAAACTCAGGACTGTCTATGCCAGAAGCCTCAAAGTACACATTATACAGGAAAATTCAGACGAACACATTACAAAAGAAAAGAAAGCTAGAAACTGATAACTTTTTTTTAGCCCCAAAATTATAACCTTTCAAATGTTAAACTGAAGAACATTTTCTAAATATCTAACAAATCAGGAGTATATTAAATCTACATCTGCAGACTTAAAAATAAGAAAAATCAGAGCTAAAGTAATCCAAAAGTACATTAGAACCAAAACTATAAAAGACATGTAAATTGTAATATTAAATATATTAATTATGAAGGAATATTTTACATGAATAAAATATTTAACTAAAAAACTTAGAAAATATCTGCAAGGGGAGCATAAGGGTAACAGGAAATTTTAATTAAGAAAATAATGGAGGGGCACCTGGGTGGCTTTGTCGGTTAAGTGTCTGCCTTCGGCTCAAGTCATGATCCCAGGGTCCTGGGGTCCAGCCCAGGGTTGGGCTCCCTGCTCAGTGGGGAGTCTGCTTCCCTCTCTTCCTCTGCCCCTCCCCCCTGCTCATGCTGTCTCTGTCTCTCAAATAAGTAAATCAAATCTTTTAAAAAAAGAAAAGAAAGGAAAATTAGTAAATTCAGATTACTCCATAAAAAGTAACAGTCATAAAAAAAGCCCTCTACAAACCTGATTGTTTCAATACAATTGCAATTAAAATCCTAAATGAAAATTTTGGATACCATGACAAAATAAATCTAAAGTTCTCTCATGTGAACAAATAATGGAAATATGCAGCAATAGACTGAAAAAGAATAATAAGGATGATCAAATAACGTGTTTTCAAACATACTGAAATGTCATCAAAGCATCATACCTCAGTCAGAGTTCCAAAGTAGACATTCTGTTCAGTGGAAAGAGACAGCCCTGAAGGAAAACAATCCCACATGGGAATGAAATGCATAATAAAAATGGCATATAAAATCTCTGGAGAAATGTAGATTAGTCAATAAAGGTGATTTTTTTCCCCTTTACATTACCTTTGTTTACATTTTTATGTTTTCAAGTAATTGTTATTAAATTTAAGAAAAACAGGGGCACCTGGGTGGCTCAGTCGTTAAGCGTCTGCCTTCGGCTCAGGTCATGGTCCCAGGGTCCTGGGATCGAGCCCCGCATCGGGCTCCCCGCTCCGCGGGAAGCCTGCTTCTCCCTCTCCCACTCCCCCTGCTTGTGTTCCCTCTCTCGCTATGTCTTTCTGTCAAATAAATAAATAAAATCTTTAAAAAAATAAATAAATAAATAAATAAATAAATTTAAGAAAAACAAAACTGGAAAATAAATTTACATGCAGGATAGCATTAGAGCTGTTCATTGTAATATATAAGCAGAAGTTATAAATATATATGTAATGTATATTTATATTAAATTATGAAATGTAAATTTTATTTACTAACTTGCCAATAAATAATAAGCTCTCCCACAGGGAAAAACAAATGATCAAAGAATATAAACACTATATAAGAAATAAAAGATACAAATGATTAATTGATTTCAGATAGAATTTTATTGTTACTAGAAATTTTTAATGCCAGTCTTTTGCTAAATCTTCCAGAAAGTAGAAATAAGGACATATTCTCTAACTTAGACAGTGAGACTACTATAACCTTAATTCCAAACCTGAGGACAGTCAAAATGGGAAAATTCATAGTAAGTCTTCATAAAAATAGATCCACAAAAACAAAGCAAAATATTGGTAAATTCAGCCCAACAATACAGGAGATAAGTATACAAGACAAAGTTGACTTTATTTCTGGAATGCAAGGATGGTTTAATATTTTTAAACTATTGAGTGTAGTTGACCTAAACAAGATGACAAAAGAAATAAATATTATATTGTCACCCTCAAAAATTCAGTAAAAATATTTGATAAAAGTTAAGATCCATTCATTATAAAAATCATATGCAACCTAGGAATAGAAAGGCACTTTCTAAATCTGACTAATGCCATCTGCAAAACCTAGAGCAAATGTAGTTATTGATAAAATGTTAATAATGTCCTTCTAGAATCGGGGTAGAGAACAAGGATGTCTATGATTTTCACATTTCTTAAATATCATGCTGAAAGTCCTACCCAGTGCTAGATTAAAGTACAGGAGAGAAAAAAAAGTCATTATTTGCAATTGATATAATTATGGCTATGAATAATACAATTATTTATATTATTATATTAATATACATATACTTACATGGTAATTAAAATATGGATATTATATTAGCAGTTTATTAGTAGTTTTCTTTAAATAAGCTCAATGTACAAACATAAAATGTGAATTCATATACCACTATGTTAGAAAACAAACTTTTTTAAAGATATGATTTATTATTTTTTTTTAATTTTTTATTGTTATGTTAATCCCCATACATTACATGATTAGTTTTAGATATAGTGTTCCATGATTCATTGTTTGTGCATAACACCCAGTGCTCCATGCAGAACGTGCCCTCCTCAATACCCATCACCAGGCTAACCCATCCTCCCAACCCCCTCCCCTCTAGAACCCTCAGTTTGTTTTTCAGAGTCCATCGTCTCTCATGGTTCTTCTCCCCCTCCGATTTCCCCCCCTTCATTCTTCCCCTCCTGCTACATTCTTCTTCTTCTTTTTTTCTTTCTTAACATATATTGCATTATTTGTTTCAGAGGTACAGATCTGAGATTCAACAGTCTTGCACAATTCACAGCGCTTACCAGAACACATACCCTCCCCAGTGTCCATCACCCAGTCACCCCATCCCTCCCACCCCACCCCCCACTCCAGCAACCCTCAGTTTGTTTCCTGAGATTAAGAATTCCTCATATCAGTGAGGTCATATGATACATGTCTTTCTCTGTTTGACTTATTTCGCTCAGCATAATACCCTCCAGTTCCATCCACGTCGTTGCAAATGGCAAGATCTCAATCCTTTTGATGGCTGCATAATATTCCATTGTATATATATACCACCTCTTCTTTATCCATTCATCTGTTGATGGACATCTTGGCTCTTTCCACAGTTTGGCTATTGTGGACATTGCTGCTATAAACATCGGGGTGTATGTACCCTTTCGGGTCCCTACTTTTGTATCTTTGGGGTAAATACCCAGGAGTGCAATTGCTGGATCATATGGTAGCTCTATTTTCAACTTTTTGAGGAACCTCCATACTGTTTTCCAGAGTGGCTGCACCAGCTTGCATTCCCACCAACAGTGTAGGAGGGTTCCCCTTTCTCCGCATCCCCGCCAACATCTGTCATTTCCTGACTTGTTAATTTTAGCCATTCTGACTGGTGTGAGGTGGTATCTCGTTGAGGTTTTGATTTGGATTTCCCTGATGCTGAGCGATATTGAACACTTTTTCATGTATCTGTTGGCCGTTTGGATGTCTTCTTTGGAAAAATGTCTGTTCATGTCTTCTGCCCATTTCTTGATTGGATTCCTTGTTCTTTTGGTGTTGAGTTTGATGAGTTCTTTATAGATTTTGGATACTAGCCCTTTATCTGATATGTCATTTGCAAATATCTTCTCCCATTCTGTTGATTGTCTTTTGGTTTTGTTGACTGTTTCCTTTGCTTTGCAAAAGCTTTTTATCTTGATGAAGTCCCAATAGTTCATTTTTGCCCTTGCTTCCCTTGCCTTTGGCGATGTTTCTAGGAAGAAGTTGCTGCAGCTGAGGTCGAAGAGGTTGCTGCCTGTGTTCTCCTTTAGGATTTTGATGGACTCCTGTCTCACATTGAGGTCTTCCAACCATTTGGAGTCTATTCTTGTGTGTGGTGTAAGGAAATGGTCCAGTTTCATTCTTCTGCATGTGGCTGTCCAATTTTCCCAACACCATTTGTTGAAGAGACTGTCTTTTTTCCACTGGACATTCTTTCCTGCTTTGTCAAAGATTAGTTGACCATATAGTTGAGGGTCCATTTCTGGGCTCTCTATTCTGTTCCATTGATCTATGTGTCTGTTTTTGTGCCACTACCATACTGTCTTGATGATGACAGCTTTGTAGTAGAGCTCGAAGTCCGGAATTGTGATGCCGCCAGCTTTGCTTTTCTTTTTCAACATTCCTCTGGCTATGCGGGGTCTTTTCTGGTTCCATACAAATTTTAGGATGATTTGTTCCATTTCTTTGAAGAAAGTGGACGGTATTTTGATGGGGATTGCATTGAATGTGTAGATTGCTCTAGGTAGGATTGACATCTTCACAATATTTGTTCTTCCAATCCATGAGCATGGAACATTTTTCCATTTCTTTGTGTCTTCCTCAATTTCTTTCATGAGTATTTTATAGTTTTCTGAGTACAGATCCTTTGCCTCTTTGGTTAGATTTATTCCTAGGTATCTTATGGTTTTGGGTGCAATTGTAAATGGGATCGACTCCTTAATTTCTCTTTCTTCTGACTTGTTGTTGGTGTATAGGAATGCCACTGACTTCTGTGCATTGATTTTATATCCTGCCACTTGACTGAATTCCTGTATGAGTTCTAGGAGTTTTGGGATGGAGTCTTTGGGATTTTCCACATAAAGTATCATATCATCTGCAAAGAGTGAGAGTTTGACTTCTTCCTTGCCAATTTGGATGCCTTTGATTTCTTTTTGTTGTCTGATTGCTGTGGCTAGGACTTCCAATACTATGTTGAATAGCAGTGGCGATAGTGGATATCCCTGCCGCGTTCCTGACCTTAGGGGGAAAGCTCTCAGTTTTTCCCCATTGAGAATGATATTCGCTGTAGGTTTTTTATAGATGGCTTTTATGATATTGAGGTATGTACCCTCTATCCCTATACTCTGAAGAGTTTTGATCAAGAAAGGATGCTGTACTTTGTCAAATGCTTTTTCTGCATCTATTGAGAGGATCATATGATTCTTGTTCTTTCTTTTGTTAATGTATTGTATCACGTTGATTGATTTGCGGATGTTGAACCAACCTTGCAGCCCAGGGATAAATCCCACTTGGTCGTGGTGAATAATCCTTTTAATGTACTGTTGGATCCTATTGGCTAGTATTTTGGTGAGAATTTTTGCATCCATGTTCATCAGGGATATTGGTCTGTAATTCTCCTTTTTGTTGGGGTCTTTGTCTGGTTTTGGGATCAAGGTAATGCTGGCCTCATAAAATGAGTTTGGAAGTTTTCCTTCCATTTCTATTTTTTGGAACAGTTTCAGAAGGATAGGTATTAATTCTTCTTGAAATGTTTGGTAGAATTCCCCTGGGAAGCCATCTGGTCCTGGGCTTTTGTGTTTTGGGAGATTTTTGATGACTGCTTCAATTTCCTTAGTGGTTATAGGTCTGTTCAGGTTTTCTATTTCTTCCTGGTTCAGTTTTGGTAGTTGATACATCTCTAGGAATGCATCCATTACTTCCAGGTTATCTAATTTGCTGGCATAGAGTTGCTCATAATATGTTCTTATAATTGTTTGTATTTCTTTGATGTTGGTTGTGATTTCTCCTCTTTCATTCATGATTTTGTTGATTTGGGTCATTTCTCTTTTCTTTTTGATAAGTCTGGCCAGGGGCTTATCAATCTTGTTAATTCTTTCAAAGAACCAGCTCCTAGTTTTGTTGATCTGTCCTACTGTTCTTTTGGTTTCTATTTCATTGATTTCTGCTCTGATCTTTATTATTTCTCTTCTCCTGCTGGGTTTAGGCTTTATTTGCTGTTCTTTCTCCAGCTCCTTTAGGTGTAGGCTTAGGTTGTGTACTTGAGACCTTTCTTGTTTCTGGAGAAAGGCTTGTATTGCTATATACTTTCCTCTTAGGACTGCCTTTGCTGTATCCCAAAGATTTTGAATAGTTGTGTTTTCATTTTCATTGGTTTCCATGAATTTTTTTAATTCTTCTTTAATTTCCTGGTTGACCCATTCATTCTTCAGTAGGATGCTCTTTAGCCTCCATGTATTTGAGTTCTTTCCGACTTTCCTCTTGTGATTGAGTTCTAGTTTCAAAGCATTGTGGTCTGAAAATATGCACGGGCTGATCCCAATCTTCTGGTGCCGGTTGAGACCTGATTTATGACCTGGGATGTGATCTATTCTGGAGAATGTTCCATGGGCACTAGAGAAGAATGTGTATTCCGTTGCTTTGGGATGGAATGTTCTGAATATGTCTGTGAAGTCCATTTGGTCCAGTGTGTCATTTAAAGTCTTTATTTCCTTGTTGATCTTTTGCTTAGACGATCTGTCCATTTCAGTGACGGGGTGTTAAAGTCCCCCACTATTATTGTATTGTTGTCGATGTGTTTCTTTGCTTTTGTTATTAATTGCCTTATATAATTGGCTGCTCCCATGTTAGGGGCATAGATATTTACAATTGTTAGATCTTCTTGTTGGATAGACCCTTTAAGTAGGATATAGTGTCCTTCCTCATCTCTTATTACAGTCTTTGGTTTAAAATCTAATTTGTCTGATATAAGGATTGCCACCCCAGCTTTCTTTTGGTGTCCATTAGCATGGTAAATGGTTTTCCACCCCCTCACTTTCAATCTGGGGGTGTCTTTGGGTCTAAAATGAGTCTCTTGCAGACAGCATATCGATGGGTCTTGTTTTTTAATCCAATCTGATAGCCTGTGTCTTTTGATTGGGGCATTTAGCCCATTTACATTCAGGGTAACTATTGAAAGATAGGAATTCAGTGCCATTGTATTGCCTGTAAAGTGACTGTTACTGTATATTGTTTGTGTTCCTTTCTGGTCTCTGTTGCTTTTAGGCTCTCTCTTTGCTTAGAGGACCCCTTTCAAGATTTCTTGTAGGGCTGGTTTCGTGTTTGCAAATTCCTTTAGTTTTTGTTTGTCCTGGAAGCTTTTTATCTCTCCTTCAATTTTCAATGACAGCCTAGCTGGATATAGTATTCTTGGCTGCATATTTTTCTCATTTAGTGCTCTGAATATGTCCTGCCAGTCCTTTCTGGCCTGCCAGGTCTCTGTGGATAAATCTGTTGCCAATCTAATGTTTCTACCATTGTAGGTTACATATCTCTTCTCCCGAGCTGCTTTCAGGATTTTCTCTTTGTCTCTGAGACTCGTAAGTTTTACTATTAGATGTCGGGGTGTTGACCTATTTTTATTGATTTTGAGAGGGCTTCTCTGTGCTTCCTGGATTTTGATGCCTGTTTCCTTCCCCAAATTAGGGAAGTTCTCTGCTATAATTTGCTCCATTATACCTTCTGCCCCTCTCTCTCTTTCTTCTTCTTCTGGGATCCCAATTATTCTAATGTTGTTTCGTCTTATGGTATCGTTTATCTCTCGAATTCTGCCCTCATGATCCAGTAGTTGTTTATCTCTCTTTTTCTCAGCTTCTTTATTTTCCATCATTTGGTCTTCTATCTCACTGATTCTTTCTTCTGCCTCATTTATCCTAGCAGTTAGCGCCCCCATATTTGATTGCACCTCATTGATAGTCTTTTTGATTTCTACTTGGTTAGATTTTAGTTCTTTTACTTCTCCAGAAAGGGTTTCTCTAATAACTTCCATGCTTTTTTCAAGCCCAGCTAGTATCTTTAAAGTGATGATTCTGAACTCTAGATCTGACATCGTACTAATGTCCGTATTGAGTAGGTCCCTGGCAGTTGGTACTACCTCTTGTTCTTTTTGTTGAGGTGATTTTTTCCGTCTTGTCATTTTGTGCAGAGGAGAATAGATTAATGAGAGAACAAAGTGCTAGCAGGGTAACAACGTCCCCAGAAAATATACTCTAAACAAATCAGAAAAGACCTGAAGCAGTGGGAAAAGAAAGGGAAAGAGAGAAAAAAGAAAAAGAAAGAAAAAAAGAAAAAAGACAAAGATAAAGATAAAGATAAAAACAAACAAAAGCAGAACAAAACAAAACAAAACAAAAACAGAATGTGATCAAATATGATCAGGCTGGTTTATAGATCAGTGCCACACACTAGATTTTGGGTGTATTTTGGTCTGTTAAAAGAAAGTCCCTCCCAAAATTTTAAAGGAAGAAAAATTTATATATGTACAAAAATAAGGGTTGATATGATGAAGGGATGGAATATGACTGTAAAGATGGAAATTATAAAAAATTTTAAAAAAGGATTTGATAAGTTGTTTGAAAAAAGAAAGAAGACGATTAAAAAAAAAAGAAAAAAAGAAAGAAAAAAGGGAGAGAATGTGATCAGGCATGGGAGTAGAAAAAAACCATACACTAGAGATTTAAAGTATATTTTGATGTGTTAGAAGAAACTATCTCAAGATTTTAAAGAGAGAACAACTTATATATATATGCCAAAAATACGGGTAACTACTATGAAGGGATAGAATATGACTTCCAGAAAGTGGTCGCTTTTCTGTTCATAGAGTTGTTGCTATTCTTTTCTTCGATCTCCTGTTGAGTTTGTAGGTGTTCAGAATGGTTTGATCCCTATCCAGCTGAATTCCTGAGAGGAGACGAAATCCAGGTCTCCTACTCCTCCGCCATCTTGCTCTGCCAAGATATGATTTATAATAGCATCAAAATATTAAATGCTAGGAATGATTCTAATAAAAAATGTTCAAGTCATCTATAAAGAAAACTATAAAACATTCATAAAACGTATGACATGAATGTGTAAGAGAACATATTTATGTATTGAAAGACCCATTATTGTAAATATATAACTGTTACTAAATTGTTCCATAGATTCAGTTAAATTCTAATCAAATACTAATAGGGTGTGTATGTAGAACTTCATAAATGGATTCAAAGATGTATATTGAAAATATAAGAGACCAAAAGTAGACATGCTAGTCATAAAAAATAAAAATAAAATGTTCTATTCCAAAGCAAAACATATAAAATTATAATAATTAAGACACTATAGTATTAGAAATAAGGATGATAACAGAATTTATTAAACCTGACAGATCAGAGGTAGGAAAAATAGGTATGTGTTTTCCTCTCACATTATTCCTCTTAATAAAGATCTCAAGATGTATACGCTGGAGGAAGTTATAATCACATGAATTTCACTACTTTTAAATAGATAATTGTATGTACCAATGACTGTGTTAGGAGCTTGAAGTACATACTTGATTTGCTACTCACAACTAAAAATATGAGTTACTATGATATCCCCAGTTAGGGATCATGGCTGGAAATGGCATTCCACAGTATCTCCCACCTCTCCCACTGAAAGCCATTGAATTGATTGTTGTAGGTGAGTGAGAATTCTTCATCCAGGCACAGACTGATTCACTCCCTTTGAGTAGCAGATCAATTTACTAGATGGGAGTGAAAACTTTGCCATTATTCTTATTCTGATTATAGGTTTTAACTATGAGTTAGATTACTCACCTAAAATGAATTTTAAGTTTTTTTCCTATGCATGGAAAAAAATATTTGAAATAAAAATAACTCAAATTAATGTGAAGATTTCTACTTAATTATAGTTTCTTAAAAGTTCTCTTTGGGCACTAGGAAATGAGAGGTTCAGTACCAAAGGGGAAAGTGCATACTATATTTTTGGAGCCCTTTGATGATCAAGAGATACTGAAATTGTCTCTATGTTTGCTATGGTGTGGGCTGCATCATGGGTCATGCTGCCTTATTTTTAGGCATTATTGTAGCAGGGAAGATCATCAGTTTAATTATAATGAGGAGCTTGCTGATATCAAAAGGAATAATCCATCCAGAGCTTTCATAAAAATAAAAAATAGTTTAACTTCGTAAGACTCTCTCAGTTTTATCTTCCCAGAGTTTTTATCTTGCTGCATGTGAACTCAAATTTAGCCATAATCTATTATTTACATTTTTGTCTTACTCTCTAATTTTTGCCATCAGATGCTCAAGCATTATAAAATTGAACAGCTTGAGATTAGCATTCAAGGTTTTAGTCAGAAAAGCTTTACTCTCAAATACCATATTATAGTTTAGCTATTTATCCATAATCAAATTTATAGTAATTATATAAAATGCATAAGGATTTTAAATCTATCCTTCATGTAATCTAATTTATATTTATAACTTCATAATTATATTATATGCCAATGATTATTAGAATCTTACATATTGAGAATGAACAATGGATTAAAGATAGACTTTTATCTTTTCCCAGGTTATTCAATCTCACTAATTATACATTTAATAATGATCAATTATAAGTTAATGTACATAATTGTTTTATTAAATCTAAATCATAGTTAAACACTTATTTAATAATCTAAGTTAGTGTTAGCCTTTCATATCTTTTAGCAAATTAGAGTTGCATTTGCTCACCTAAATTTTTGTTTTAAATTCTCTCTTGTTATGCTTACTGCTTTTGTCTTGAATTTTGAATAGAACAACCTATTCACTCTGACAAAACAAAATAGGGGGAATGAAACTTTAGATTTCAAAATGACTATTTGAATCTATTTTGTTTGCTGGTCTATTGCCTGAGTGCTGGTGTGTCTATGGAAGAAAATTAATACTATTTAGTATGAAGTGGTATAATCATACTTTGAAGAAAAACAGCTAACCTTGATGTAGCCAGATCCTACTTTAAGATTTTCACATCACCATCTCATTTTACCCTTAAACAACCCTGATGGGTAGGTTCTATTATTATTATTCCCTTTAAGGGAAGAGGAAACTGAAGCATGGGGAAGTTAATTAAACTTTCTCAAGGTCAAACAGGCAGTGAGTGGGAGAACCAAGCATCCTAAAGCACTGTTCTTTTCCCATGGCTGTCGTTGTCAGCTTGAACTTATAGGAGCTTGAAGTTTGAGAGATACACATGTAAATTATTTGTCACCTCTATGTGGTATTTTTCTATTAAAGAACTGTAACTGTTGGGGCTCCTGGGTGGCGCATTTGGTTAAGCATTGGACTCTTGGTTTTGGCTCAGGTCATGATCTCAGAGTCGTGAGATCGAGCCCTGAGTCAGGCTCCGTGCTCTCTACATGGAGTCTGCTTGAGATTCTCTCTCCCTCTCCCTCTGCCCCTCCTGCTCATGCTCTCTCTCACTCTCTCTCTCAAATAAATAAATAAATAAATCCAAAAAACAGAAACAAACTATAACTGGGTTTCTTGCTGCATAACAAATGTTTCTAGTTAAGATATGTCAGAGGGAGATTTCCCATTTATTAAGCCATATATGATTCTTGAATTCTATTTGTAGTATTCACTATAAGCTCATCACAGCTGTGTTTTTCTTTCATTTCAAATGGAATTAGAAGACCAAAGCTAATGTGGGCTTTTTTGTCTTTGTGTACTTTTTTTAAAATTAATTTTTAGTGCAGTTTGAGTTTTGAAGAAAAATTGAGCAGGGAGTAGAGAGTTCTACCTGCAGCCCCGCCCCTACTCCCCCATCTCAGCACACCATTTCCCTTATTATGAACATCCTGCATTCCTGCGGTGCATTTGTTACAACTATTGTACATTATTATTAACTAAGGTCCTTAGTTCACATTAAGGTTCTTTCTTTGTGTTGTACACTTCTATGAGTTTTGACAAATGCATAATGACATATACCCATGATTATGGTATCATACTGAATAGTTTCATCACCCCCAAAATTCCCTGTTCTTCACCTTTTCATCCCTTTCCTCCCCTTCCCCAAACACCCTGGCAACCTCTGATCTTTTAACTGTCTCTATAGCTCTGTCTTTTTCCAAAATTTCATAGTTAGAATTATATAGTGTGTAGGTTTTTCAGACTGGTTTCTGAATAAAATACATTTAAGGTCCCTTCATGTCTTTTCATGGCTTGATAGTTCACTGAGTAATATATGGAAGTGTTGAATCACTCTATTGTACATCAGAACTAATATAACTCTGTATGCTAACTACACTGAAATTAAAATGAAAAACAAAACAAAACAAAAACCAAAAAACCTGCATACAAACCAAATGCGTTTTAAATGATTGAAGTAGGTACTGGAGTAAGAATGAATTAAGGCAATGATAAACCCAAGAAAGTGGATCAATAAAAGGGGGGAGGAGTTTTAAAATGTTTGCATATGTGTATGTGTATTCCCACTCTGGAAGAAAAATGGAGAATGCTCCTCTAAGCTTTGTACACACAATTTTCATAGTTATTGAGTATAACACAGTAAAGCAGCCCTACTCAAGAAACTAATTTGACAAAGCTGTGGAGGAGGAAGACAAAACTGTTGTGTACTTCTTTTTGCCAAATACTATGTAAAGCCCTTAATGTGTACTCTCATGCCATCTTCCTAATGACCTGGTGAAGGGAGTACTATGTTATTTTAAAGACGAGGGATCTGATTGGGGCGCCTGGGTGGCTCAGTCGTTATGCGTCTGCCTTCAGCTCAGGTCATGATCCCAGGGTCCTGGGATCGAGCCCCGCATCAGGCTCCCTGCTCAGCGGGAAGCCTGTTTCTCCCTCTCCCACTCCCCCTGCTTGTGTTCCCTCTCTCACTGTGTCTCTCTCTGTCAAATAAATAAATAAAATCTTAAAAAAAAAAAAAAAAAAAAGATGAGGGATCTGAGATTCAGAAAGGCTCAAACAAGATAGAAAGTAGATTGCCTTTATGGAAAACAAGATTCTGGAGCACCTGGGTGGCTCAGTCGTTTGGGCCTCTGACTCTTGACTTTGGCTCAGGTCATGATCTCAGTGTCCTGGCATCCAGCCCCACGTTGGGCTCCGGGTTCAGCGGGGAGTCTGCTTGTCTCCTTCTCTCCCTCTCTCTTTGCCCCTGCCCCACCCCACTCACCTGCTCTCTCTCAAGTAAGTAAATAAATCTAAAAAAAAGAAAACCAGATTCAATCTAAAGCCAAAAATGTCTTTTTCCACTTTCTCTTTTAAGAAGCTTCAAGCTTCAGGGGCGCCTGGGTGGCTCAGTCATTTAAGCATCTTCCTTGGGCTCAGGTCATCCCAGGGTCCTGGGATCACTCTGAATCTGGCTCCCTGCTCATCAGGGGTCTGCTTCTCCCTCTCCTTCTGCCTCCCTCCCCCGCCGGCACTCATGCTCTCTCTCTCAAAAATAAAATAAATAAAATCTTAAAAAAAGAAACTTCAAGCCTCAAAGTTATTTTAATATTAGAATGTTAACAAAGAGGGGTTCCTCTGTTTGATTGCCCTTGTCCTAGATATAGCATATTTATATACTGAATAACACAAAGTGAGTATACATTTAGTATATAGCATCTTTCCATTCAAAGAGAATAGTCACTAATCTGTTAATACAGAACAAGACATGAAATATCTTAATATTTGAATGCTGGTGATTACTAAAACAAAACATTACTGTGTTAGCTACAATATTGATCCCCTAAACCGGTCCTATTTTAAATGACTTTTGGAATGATGTCCTAATTTTTAATTAGATAGCCAATATTTTATAACATGGAGCACATAAAATCTGAATTCCCAACAGTTCTCTTAAGCTTTTACATTTATGAATTGGCCTCAGAGTCAAGCTGTTTGACTACAAGTAATCCCATGAAATAAGCTTTCACCCTTAAATATCATGCATTTTAAAACTTTTAAAATTATAATCAATTATGCTTTTAAAAAACATCAAAAAAGGGGTGCCTGGGTGGCTCAGTCAGTTAGGGGTCTGACTTTGGCTCAAGTCGTGATCTTGGGGTCCTGGGATCGAGCCCTGCATCTGGTTCCACACTCAGAAGGGAGTCTACTGTCCCTCTCCCTCTGCCTCTCTCCCCACACTCACCCCCCCAGCTCATGTGCTCTCTCTCTCTCTCTCAAATAAATAAATAAAATCTTTTTTTTTAAAGCACCAAAATAGTAAAAGCATAATTTGAGTCATTTCAGAGAAGCAGTTACTTTGACAAAATCGTTCACACTTACTACAGGGAAAGGCATTTTTACACTCAACAAGCCTGGATGTCTGCTATCAGCTCCCTTCAGAGAAATGCCTCCCAGAAGGTCTCCAGACTTGACAGAAGATGAATTCAGTTCACTGCATCAGGCCTGGTGACCTGGCCCCCAGTGAGATACATTGACTCATTTTGCATCGTTGCTTAATATCTTCTCAGGTGCCAGACTGAAGAGATGGTATCTGGAAGGTGATTTGGTAAAAATGGTGGCAATTTAGCAGCAATCTCTGTGGTTACTGTACCCCAGTGGGAGTCATTCCATTCCCTAGTAAGTAAGAGTTTTGATCAAACATCCAAGTAGGGAGGCTTCTGCGCTCAACATGGAGTTAAGTTGAAGAGATGGGTAAAACACACAGAGCTTATTCCAATCTAACCGGCAGTGCTCCGCACAAGATGTGATGTGGGTTTCCAGTGAAACGAGGCACTGTGGCCAGGGTTTAGATTTAATCACATCTGCCGCTCCATCAGTGTTCTTTCTCTTTGTTGTTTCCTTATTTGGGCGAGAGCTTATAAACTGACAGGGGTACAGAATGATGAGTGAGACAAGTGATAAACAAAGACAGAGAAAATGAAACTGAGCTCTCTTTCTTGCCTTTTCTCATTGTTCTTAGTCAAAAAGCAGAAACATGTTGATGTCCAGAACCTTATGATGGGATATTCACATTTTCATTTGTGAGTCTAATGACTTTTTTACAAATTATTTTGGAGAGTAAAGAGGGGAAACATGTCTTTATCTTCAGAACGCAGCAAGCAAAATATGTAAAACATACTGAAGGTAAAATCACAGGAAAGGGAATTTGAGTCCATAAAAATGACAAAATGCACCCAAGCTTAATTAATTAATTAATCAATTGATTAATTAATTAATTATTAAACAGACTTCAGTGAGCATATACTGAGTGCTGTCTCCTTTCCCTAATGAGATGGAAAACTTAATGGCACAAAAAGATAAAACAAGCAGAGGTGGATTTACTGTGGAACTCAAACAAAACACCAAAAAACCACAAATTTCAGAGCAAATTGTGTGGTCATTTTTTTTTTTTTTTGTAAAATTTGTAAAAGAAATTTCAATTGTAATTGACTATTATTTTCCATTACATCCTCTATTATATTTCCCTATAGCTGTTAAATCACTGAGGGGTCCTTGGGCATTTTGGGAGATTTGATTATAGGAAAGTTGAACATATGGTTTCATTTAGATTGAGTCTAATGAGAAATATATATATATATATATATATATATATACATATATATTTCATTTATTTGTTCAAAATATATATATTTAATAGATAAATATATAAAATATATACATATGTATATGTGTATATGTATTTAATAAATATATGTAAAATACATACACACAACTACCTCCTTGTTTAAGCATAAGTGTACTATTATTGGAACAGCTTCCAAGGATACTTCTTTATCCCATTTTGTCAATTCACCCAGCTTTGTGACACAGAGTTCAGTCCAGAGGACCTATCTTGGTATGAACAAGTCTTATGGCACCTGAAATATGTGGCCAGAACAAGGGTATAAGAATTGAAGTATACAAAACCAGAAATTAGTGTATGAGAACTTCTTTAAGTCAGTAAACATATAAACCCATAAGCAATGGATTTTTTTCTTATCAATGCTTAGTCAGAACAAAATTTTTATTCTGTCCGTTATATAACTGAGAATATAGTACACTTGATTGTAAATGCAGGAAATATTTTTTCTTTTCTTTTCTTTTTTTTTGAATGAGATTTTCACAAAATGAAAGGTACCAGAATCCCTGTGTTTGCTGGACACGGATCTGAAGCAGTATTATTATCGGGAAATCTATGGCAACACATACATACATAAGATGAACTTGGTAGAGTTTTTCCCATTCTGACAAAAACCCTAAAAATTACATGACACAACCAAGAATAATCTGTAAGTCTGAAAGGAATTCTCTAAGCCATGAAACAACAAAAAAAATTAATGCCACCAAAAGTGGAGGAAAAGCATATTATACAGGTATGCCAGAAGATCAGGTAATACAAATTCTCTGTTACTGGTTTGATTTTGTGGTGTCTATGGTATTTCTCAGCTTTTTAAAATTCATAATTTGTTGTGGTTTCTTTTTTATGTGGAATAAATATTCGATTTTGTACCTGTTTCTTCATTCATAATTTTAGATTCCTTTTTCTTAAAAGGAGTCTTCCAAATTTTACAAGTTAATGTTCCATAAAATCTGGATAAACCTCTGGAAGTAAGAATTATATGATACTCGACCTTCTATCACTGAGATACAAAGGAATATCCCTAAACTCATGTGCTCTTAAAGGGGTCATTCTTTTATGTTGCAAATTCCATAATTGGGGTCTCTAATAAACAATAGTGCTCATATCCTACTGGTCCCCACATACTTCTAAGGTCTTTTTTGGTCAGATTTCTTTCACCTAAAAATATTGTCATGGTTCAACACCTAGCCAAGGTGACAGAAAGCATGACTGCAAAAAATTATTGGTGTGGTCCAAATAATATATATTTCTGAGAAAAAAAAAGAAAATAAGTTTTGATGATTGTTCTAATTTTACTCATAATTACCTGCATGAAATTTAATAATTATATAAATATTGATTTGAAAGATCCCAACACTGGATCCTGTACTAAGCCAGGAAGATTAAATACAAACAAACATATAAACAAATAACAACAGCAAAATTCTTTACAGGGAGAACAGAAAATCATGGAAAATATTCTCATTGCAATATGATGAGTGCTTTATTTTTTATTTTATTCTATATTTTTTAGAGAGGGTGAAAGAGAGAGAGAGACAGCAGGGGGAGGGCAGGGGGAGAGGGAGAGAGAGAATCCTAAGCAGACTCCATGCACAGCACAGATCCCTTTGCAGGGCTCAATCTCACAATCTTGAGATCATGACCCTAGCCAAAATCAAGAGTTGGACACATAACTAACTGAACCACCCAAACACCCCATGGGATGCGCACTTTAAAAAGCAGGTACGGATATAAAATAGAGATATTTGAGATTATGTATGTGACTGGATCATCTGAAGAAGCAAGTTAGGGTAACAATGTGAAGAATATTGCATACTAATATAATTCATTAAGATTGTGTTCTTTACATAACAGAAAACCATTGTAGGTACTTGCCACGGGGCAAGATATTATAAGGTTTGTGCTTTAAAACAATTACTTTAGTGACAGTGAGGAAGACTGAAATGGTACAAGAAGTGAAGAATATATTTTGAAAAGTCAAATGACTGTCCTGGATCAGTGGCCCCAACTTAATGAAAGAAGCATCAAACTGCAAAGCAGCTCCAAAATTTTTTAAAGAAATGCATTTCAGGATTTTTTTTGCCACTATGGGATGGTACCTTGCACAATTTTTATTCATTTTTTTAAAGGTTTTATTTATTTATTTGGCAGAGAGAGACACAGCAAGAGAGGGAACACAGCAGGAGGAGAGGGGGAGGGAGAAACAAGCTGTCCGTGGAGCAGGGAGCCTGATGTGGGGCTCGATCCCAGGACCCTGGGATCATGACCTGAGCCGAAGGCAGATGCCCAATGACTGAGCCACCCAGGTGCCCCAATTATTATTCATTTTTAAAAATCTGACTAGCTCTACTATTTTATGTAACAATTCCAACTCTCCCATAACTTGTGGAACTTGCCCAGTCTATACGAGGGTTTTGTGAACTGAAGAAAAAGTCATGGACGTGAGAAGACTTGCTGTATTCCCAATTTAAGTTACCCTTTTAAAATTCCCCTCCAGTTCCCACATGAGATGGATGATTTTCTCGTATCTATAGATTAAATGAATGGAGGTATGCAGTCAGAGTTGAGACAAATAGGGCATAAAAAAGACGAACTATAACAACATATGATATTGGAGATAGTTTTAGGTGCCAATGGGCACAGATGAAAATTTCTCATTGATTAATTTCTTTAGTCATTCATTTAATTATCAATTGTTTCATTTATTCATCAATTCATCAAATATCTAAAGCCTCTCTCTGTGCTATATTTAGAATCAAAAACACAAACTTTAAGAAGATACAGATATTTTTGCTTCCAATATGGTTAAGTAACTCCAACAGATAACATTAGATTTACAGAAAATATTTAAAAACAACTACACATAGGCACTAATGATTGAAAAGAATGAGGCAGAAATGTGAGGAGAGTTGATACATAGAGAAAGGGAACAAAACAGGGTGATTTTCTTAGTTTCATGACTTTTCTCACCCAGAAGAACTTCTGTCTATACCACAAGACATAGCTAAAATTCTGATGGGAAAATCACAGTCCTAGTGGTTTGATAAACCAGGGGACAGAGATTAGGGCACTGGCAAACATTGGGGCTTGATGGCAATGAGAAGTCTTGGAGAATCTTGGATAAGAACCATATTTTCTGCATAAACTCTGTTAAATCTTTGGCTGACCCCCTGAAACATACATGTATGTGGTACAATCTATGCACTCCAGCTAAGTCTAAAAGAACTAAGCTGAGATTTGACTTCTATTCTCCTCAGGGAAAACAGAGATTGTAGTTCTACTTCAGCCAAATTAACCAGTTGCTTACATTAAAAACAAATGTCCTCTTCAAAATAATTTGAGAAAATATAGAGCTCCTACAAAATACCCTTCACAATGTCCAGTGTGCAACACAAAACTACAGGAAATACAAAAATAGCAACACAATTAAACTTATCCTTAAGAGAAAAAACAATCAATAGACACAAACTCTGAGATGAACCAGATATTTGAGTTAGGAAAAGATTTTAGAGCAGCTATATGATAATACTTGATGAGGTAAAACAAAATATGCTCACAGTAAAGGAAAAGATAGGATATTTCAACAGACAAATAAAATCTACAAAAGAGAACCAAGTGGAAATTCTAAAAACTATAAATTAATATGTCTCTATAGCTACATATCTGTATTAATTTATTGTATCCTGGATGATCTCAGCAGAATGGAAATGGCAAGACAAAACAAAATTTAAAAATTACTGAACTTGCCATTAGATCAATAGAAATTATTCACATGAAAGAAGATTGAAGAAACAAAGATAGAAAAATGTTTAATAAAGTGATAGAGATCTATGGGACAATATTGAAAGGTTAAATGTTGGGAAATACCAGAGCAGAAAAAAAGAGAAAATGGAGCTTCCCCAGAAGCAAAGACTACTGACCAAAAATTTCTGAGTTTTGGTTAAAGACAACATTACAGATTAAAGGAGCTCAGTGAAACCCAACCATGTTAACTGCAAAGAACACCAGACTAAGCATATTATAGTCAAACTGCTTAGAAAAGAAAATCCAGAAAGCATCCAGAGAAATAGCACATTGCACATAGAATAATAATTCTATTCATCAATGAATTCTTATCAAAAGCGATGGAGAACAGGTCAAAGTGGAACACTAAAAAAGAAAATCCAATTCAGAATTCTATATCCAGCAAAAATATCATTCAAGAATGAAGACAAAATTGGCATTTTTTAGTTAAATAAAAACTAAGATAAATCATTGCCAGCAGACCTATGCTACAAAGAAATGGCAAAGGAGGTTCCTCAGGCTGAAGGAAAATAGGACCAGATGGAAATTCAGATATTCCTTTTTTTTTTTTTTTTAAGATTGTATTTATTTATTTGAGAGAGAGAGAATGAGAGACAGAGAGCATGAGAGGGAGGAGGGTCAGAGGGAGAAGCAGACTCCCTGCCGAGCAGGGAGCCAGATGCGGGACTCGATTCCAGGACTCCAGGATCATGACCTGAGCCGAAGGCAGTTGCTTAACCAACTGAGCCACCCAGGCGCCCAGGAAATTCAGATATTCCTTACAAATGAAAGAAATTTTGATGTGGTAAATAATTGGATAGAATCAAAAACTGTCTTTCCTCTAAATTTCTTTAGAATATATACAGCTGTTTAAAGAAAATATTTTTATATAGTATTCTAGGGTATATAATGTATGCAAATGAAACTTTAACATAAAGGATAGAACAGGATAGTAAATGGAACTATGTTGTTACAAGGATTTCATACTTTCTATGATGTGGGATAATATCAAATCTTAAAATTAAGGATGTATCATTTAGTATATGGAAAATATACTAAAAATTAATGATAAGATGTATCCCTGAGAATCCAATACATATATTAAAATTGAATTTTAAAAAATCTGCAATTAGTCCCCAATTAAGCAGTAAAGGAAGAACAGAGCAATAATAATGATGAAAAATTATTATCAGGAGTAGCCTGGGTGACTCAGTCAGTTAAGCATCTGACTTCAGCTCAGGTGATGATCTCAGGGTCCTAGGATTGAGCCCCACATCAGGCTCCACACTCAGTGGAGCACACTCTGCTTCTCCCTCTCCCTCTGCCCCTCCCACAGCTCAGGCTTTCTCTCTCAAATAAATAAATGAAATATTTTTAAAAACAAAAATAATAAAATCATTATTGGAGGCAACAGAAAACAAAGGAAAACAAATGATAAAAGAACATCAAATATTTTATTAAAAGATAATGGACCAATCTAATTAAAATGGATAGAAAATTAAGACCTACCTAAATGTTTTCTACAACTAATGTGCTAAATCTAAAGACACAGATAGATTGAAAGTAAAAAGTTGGAAAATATACAATCTAAACAATTAGCATAAGATGTTGGAGTGGCAATATATCATATCAATTAAAGTAGATTTCAAGAAACAGTGTGTCCTCAGAGATAAAGTAGTATATTTGATACCATGAAAAGGGTATCAATTAATCAGAAAGACATCATCATCACAAATGTCTATGCATCCAGCAACAAATCTTCAAAATACTGAACTAAAGACCAACAGAATTAATGGAAGAAATAGAAAAGTCCACAATCATTGTTAGATTTTAACAGTTTATTTTCATTAGAACAGAAGACTACAATACAGTCAATAAAAGATCTGAACAACAGTATCACTTACCTTGACATAAGAATAATACCCACCAAAATTATAAAATACATATGTATATTTAAATATTAAAATACATATATAAACTAGAAATATATAAATATATGTAAATAAAAATATATCTTATGTATATTACATACTTAAAAACACAAGGTATATTCACCAAGATGGACTACATTCTGGATGACAAAACAAGTATAAGAATATTTAAGCAAATTTAAATCATACAAAATATGCTGTATAACTATAATGGCATTAAATTAGACATCAATTAGCTACCTAGGAAAATGTCTAGTATTGAAAACTAAAAAAGAAAAATTACAGAACAACAAAATAAATATCTAAATAATCCATAAATTTAGGGGCGCCTGGGTGGCTCAGTCGTTAAGTGTCTGCTTTCGGCTCAGGTCATGATCCCAGGGTCCTGGGATTGAGCCCCGCATCGGGCTCCCTGCTCAGCAGGAGGCCTGCTTCTCCCTCTCTCACTCCCCCTGCTTGTGTTCCCTCTCTCGCTGTGTCTCTCTCTGTCAAATAAATAAAATCTTTAAAAAAAAAAAAATTAAAAAAAAAATAAATAAATAAATAATCCATAAATTAAAAAAAAATCATGATGGGAATTATAAAATATTTTAAACTGAATTCCATAAAAATATATGAGTCAAAATTTATGAGATGCAACAAAAGCAGTAGAATGAAATTTATAGCTATAAATGGTTATATTACAAAAAGAGACAGATCTAAAATCAATGACTTCAGGTTCCACCTTGAAGGGATAGAAAAAGTAAAGTAAAACCAAAGTAAATAAAGAGAGGAAGTAACAAAAAATAGAGTAGCAATCAGTGAGAGAGAAAAAGGACCTCACATAATAGAAAGTAAATAAAAACAATGGAATGTATTCAAAATACTTAGAAAATATTTAAACATGTAAAGTTTTTGTTTAAAAATATGAATAAAATTTTTAAAATTCCTAGCAAGATTGTCCAAGAAAAAATATGAAAAAATACAAATTACTAATGAATGAGGGGTTATTACTGCAGATACCACTACCACAGACATCAAAATGGTAACAGTGCATCATGTTATAATAATATAGTGGTAAAATGATATAATTATATACCCTAAAATTCAAAGAATGTAACAAATGAAGAATATGAATTATTATAGTGACAAAAGATAAAATGAAAATGGTGAATAACTTCAAACCTATTCAAAATTAATTCATTATCAAAATCCTTTCCCAAAACTGCAACATGAAGAAATACTCAAAGCCAGGTGGTTTCACTGATGAATTCTATCAAATGTTTAAGGAAGAAAAAACACCAATGTTATGCACACTCTTACAGAAAATAGATGAGGGAAGAAAACGTCCTCTATTTTATGAGGCTTACATAACTCTAATCCCAAACTATGCAAAGGTATTACCAAAAAATACACTCAATATGCTTCATATATATAGATGTAAAAATTAGCAATATTAGCAAATCAATTCCATCAGTATAAAAAGATAATACATTATGACCATATGATTGAGTGGGTTTATACAGAGTACAAGTTTGGTTTAGCATTCAGCAATAATTTCACAGATTATCATAATAAATGTGAAATACTAAATTATCATTTTCAACGAAATGCCATTTTCAATAGATGGAGACACACATTTAACAAAATTCAACACCCATTGAAGAGAAAAACTCTCATTAAATTAGGAAGAACGAAAATGCTCTCAGTCCTACATAGGACTCAGTCTACAAAAATCCTATAGCTGAAATCTTGAATGCTTTCCACCTAAATTCTGGAAAAAGGCAAGAATACCCACTTACATTTCTAATTCTTTTTTTTAAAACAAGTTCATTGAGATAATTCACATATCATAAAATTAATTTTTAGAGTATAGAATACAGAAGATTTTAGTTTATTTAGTGTGGCATGACCAATCTCTCTACCTTATTTTACAACATTCCTGAGATTACAAAAAGAAATTTTGTATTAATTTATTAGATCTTTCATAACAAAATACCACAGATTTAGTGGCTTAAACAACAGAAATTTATTTTCTCATATTTCTGGAAGCTAGAAGTCCCAGATCAAAGTGATGTTGGCAAGTTGATTCTCAAGATTGATTCTCTTTCTCCTTTGCTTGCACTGTGTCCTCACATGGTCTTTTCTCTGTGCACGAGCACCCCAAGTGTTTCTCTGTGTGTATAAATGTCCTCTTCTAGAAGGACACCATTCAGATTGAATTAGGGCCACCTTAACAGGCTCATTTTAACTTTATCAACTCTTAATGCACTTATCTACAAATACAGTCACATTCTGAAGTCCTGGGAGTTACACATCAACATACAAACTTGGGAGGAGGCACAATTCAGCCCATAACAAGCCCTGTGCTCATTAATAAGCATTCCCAGTTCTTGCCTTTCACCAGCCCCTTGCATCCACAAATTTATATTCTGTCCCTATAGATTTGCCAAATCTGGACATTTCATAGAAATGAAATCATAGAATTCTGTGGGGCTTCTTTCACTTAGCATAGTGTCTTCAAGATTCATCCCTATAGTAGCATGTATTAGAATTTTATTCCTTTTTTATGGAAAATAATCCATTGTATGGATATACTATAATTTATTTATCCATTCATCACTTGATGAATATTTGAGTTGTTTCTATCTTGTGGCTACTAGGAATATTCATGTATTTTGTGTAGACATACCTTTTGTATTCTCTCCATACATCGTCAGTTCTTAGGAATAAAATTGTTGGGTCATATGTTAACTCTATGTTTAACATTTTGAAGAAATGGAAAAATGTATTTCAAAGCATTTGTACCATTTACCTTCTCATCAGCAATGTATGAGGGTTCCCATTACTCACATCTTTACCAAAACTTGTCATTGTCTTTTTGTTTATAGCCATCCTATTGGGAATCAAGTGGTATCTCATTGTGGTTTTGATTTTCACTTCCCCTATGACTAATGATGTTGCCCATCTTTTCATGAGTCATTGGCCATTTATTTATCTTCTTCAGAGAATTGTCTGTTCAGTTATTTCACCCATTTTTAAATGGTGTTGTCTTGTTATTTTTGAGTTGTAAGAGCTCTTAAGTGTGGATGCAAGCCCCTTATGAAATATATGATTTCCAAATACTTCTTTTTGCCATTTAGGGGGCTGTCTTTTCACTTTCTTTGTGATAGTCTTTAAAGCAGAAATGTTTTAATTTTGAGGAAGTCCATTTATCTATGTTTTCTTTCATCATTGGTGCTTTTGATGTGAAAACTAAGAAACCATTGTTAAACTCAAGGCCACAAGGATTTACTTGTCTGTTTTCTTCTATGAGTTTCCTAAGTCTTGCTCTTACACTCAGGTCTATAGTCCACTTTCAGTTGATTTTTTAATATGATATGAGTAGGCATTTGGCTGCAATCATCTGCATGTGGATCTCCAGTTGATCTACCACCATTTATTGAAAAGACTACTTCTTCCCTTCAGTTGTCTTTACACCCATTGAAAAATCTATTTAAAGGCTTATTTATTTAAATAAAAGCTTAAAAATAAGTAAGGGTTTAATTATGACACTCAGTTTCACTCTATTGATTTCAATGTCTGTCCTCATGCCAGTATGATACTGCCTTGATTACTACAGTTTTGTGGTAAGTTTTGAAAACAAGAAGCATGAGTATTTTGGAAACTGTTCTTTTTCAAAATTATTTTGGTTATTCTGGTGCTTTTTATTTCCATATGAATTTGGAAAGCTAGGATTTTTGCAAAGAACTGCATTGAATTTGTAGAACTTTTTTTTTTTTTTTTTTTGTAGAACTTTTTAGGGGGAATTGCCATCTTTATTTTTTCAAACAACCAGACACAGTAACATTCTTAGTTTATTAATCCTCGTGAAAAATCTGCATAATCACCACAGATAAAGCCACTGCAGAATCTTTCCTCCTTCTCTTATCCAATCTCTAGCTCACTTTTTGCTGGCACCAACATTGGCTTTTGCAGTCCCCTTGACTTTCTTCAATCTGTTCTTGCATTTCTTTCACTGTTTTCTTAATGTCTTTTTCTTCTCATACAAGCCATGTCTTTCAAGTCTACGTTTGGGTTCATTTTTCTTTGCATAATCCAAGGAATCATAAATCATGCCAAGGCCAGTTGCCTTGCCACCACCCAGTTGGGTTCTGAACCCAAATACAAATATGACATCTGGTGTGGTCTCATACATTTTGGCTGTTTTTCCCGAGTTTCTGTCTTAGGTACTGTTGCCTTTCTGGGGTGAAGGACATCAATGACCATATGTTTCCACTGAAGTAGTCAGTTGGTCACGAACTTCCTGGCCTGGATTGTTACTGTGTCATTCATGATGGTGGCCAAGAAGAGGGAGGGAGAATTGCCATCTTAACAATATTGAGTCTTCCAATCTATGGTATGGAATGCCTTTCCATATATTTAGGTCTTTAATTTCTTTGAATGGTGTTTTTAGTTTTCACTGTACAAAGATTGCACTTCTTTTGTTAAATTTATGTCTAAGTATTTTATTCCTTTTTATGCTATTATAATGAGATTGTTTTAATAATTTTACTTTTGGATTATTCATTGCTAGTGTATAGAAATACCTTTGATTTTGCTATGCTGATTTTTTTTTTTCTTGTGACCTAGTTTATTGGTTCCAATTTTTTTTTTTTTTTTTTTTTTTTGGTGTGGGTCTCTTGTAATTCATCCATCTTGTACCTAGCAACCCCATTCCTAGTTACTTATCCAAGAGACAAAATGTATAATAACAGAAAACATTTTTCAAGAAGGTTCATATCAGCTTTATTTGGCAATAGCCAAAACGATTTCAGGTGTCCATCCAAAGACAACTATGTAAACAAACTGTGGTATATACATACAATGTTATACTACTCAACCTTCCCCTCCAAAAACGAAAACAAAAACAAGAACAAAAAACAATCTTTTCTGCATGCAACAACATGAATATATCAAAAATAAGGAATGAAAAAAAGAGAGAGACACTAAAGAGTTTGTGGTGTGTGAAGTCCTTGAAATTAAAAAAGTAAACTTATGATAATGAGTTATAACAATAACCTATATCCCAGGAGTGTTTTAAGGGAACATTGTAGACAATTGTGCACCAACAAATTTTCTTTCAAGATTTTATTTATTTATTTGACAGAGAGAGACACAGCGAGAGAGGGAACACAGGCAGGGGGAGTGGGAGAAGGAGAAGCAGGCTTCCCGCTGAACAGGGAGCCCGATGCGGGACTTGATCCCAGGACCCTGGGTTCATGACCTGAGCCGAAGGCAAATGCTTAATGACTGAACCACCCAGGCGCCCTGCACTGACAAATTAGATATTTAGATGAGTAAGTTTCTAGAAAGACACAACTAATAGAATTGCCTGAGGAAGAAATAGAAACTATAAATAGACTTTTTAAAAGTAAATATATTGAAATAATAATAATAATAATGATAAACAACTTCCCATGAAGAAAAGCCCAGAAATAGATGGCTTCCCTGGTGAATTCTACCAAATGGTAAAGGAAGAATACAAATCCTTCACAAACTCTCCAAAAAAATAAAAGATGATGAAGCACTTCCAAACTCATTCTATGAGTCAGCATTACCCTAACACCAAAACTAGACAAGATATCACAAGATAAGAAAACTTTAACGCCTCCCCCACTTCATTGCAAAACACTCAACAACTGAGGAATAGAAGGGAAAACTGCATCATCCTGATGAAAGACTTCTGCAAAACACACACACACACACACACCACACACACACAAAGTTAACATAATATAAATGGTGAAAAGCTGAATGCTTTCCCCCCGAGTAAGAAACAAGATGGGATGTCTACTCTATCTACTTCTATTCAACATTGTTCTGGTGGTTCTGGCTAGAATGATTATGCACAGAAAAGAAATAAAAGGCATTCAAATTGGAAAAGAAAAGTAAACTACCTCTAGCCACAGATGACATTATATTGTATTTAGAAAATTATTAAAAAAATGTTTTGGGGAGAGAAGAAATTTGCACAGGTAAATATTAGTCAGAACTCATCAGATATGCTATAGTTAAGATTTGTGGGTTTTAATATACGTAATTTGTACCTCAAATAATCTTAAACAAATATTTAACTCTAGTTATTTTGATGCATGGTGAATTGTATGTGGTGAAGTTTACCAATCTGAAACTTACTTTGAGGTGCATAAAAAACAATCAGATGGATTGATAGATGGAAGGAGGGGTGACAGATGCATAGGTATGTGACAAAGTTAGTACAACAGAATGTTAAATGTAGAATCACATTAGGGAATGTAGGTGTTCACCCTAAAATTCTTTCAACTTTCCCACATGTTTAAAATTTTCATAATCATATTTTGGGGGATAAAAGAAAATTCAGACCAGGATTCAAGAAGCTCACAGTGTAGAAAGATGGACTTCCAAAGAAGTAACTATAATACAGTGATGACTGCAAAACTGGAAGTGTGTTCACAGCACAGTGGTGACACAGAAGAGAATGTTCCTGCAACAAGATTCCATGTCTGGTTAGAGACAAGTTGAGGTCAGAGAGGATGCTGAATTCCTCTCCTCTAGCGGATGCAAGAGTTTGGACTCTCTCCTCTGGTGATGCATGAGGAATTGAAGGGCAGCTAAGCATTCTGGGAAATCTCTCTCCTACTTGCACAAGCCTATATGGAGGAATTGGCATGTGACTATGATGACAGTTTCACCTCTTCAGACATTGATCAACGTGTCTTAAAATGAGCTTTGCTCACTGTATTATGCAGGATTTCTGGAAGGGACCAGCTAATTGCCCCAAGGCACATTGAGGCCATGCTTGCTCTGAGAGTGCTTGCCCAGTACTACAAGGCATCCTGCTGCCTTCCAGCAGGACTGTGAGCTAGTCTTGCCCCTCATTTGGAGGGAAGGGCATTGGGCATTGCCTCAGTATTATGCTTTTCCTTGACTTCCCAAAAACTTCCACCATTCTTCAAAAACTTTTCAGGACGGGTTTATTTATTTTATTTCAAAAATTTTTTGAAAAGCCTAGTTACTTTCTGAACAATCAAATGCAAACGACATTGCAGTAGTGCTAACGTGTTCAAATAGAGCACTCCAATTTCTTACATTAAAGCCAAGCTCCATGATGAATTATCTAAGATCATTTTATATTCACCTGGATGTAGGAGTGAATTAGAAGCACATATCATAGATGATGTGGCTTTAAACTGGGAGTCCGTTTTAAAAAGAAACATAAATTTGGTCCATGTTACTTAAAGTCCAATGAGTACAAGTAAATTTCAGAATGACAATGTGTGGCTATCAGACACCATTAGATGAAATGAAGGTTATTCAGATTCTAATGATATATAAACACCCAAACATGAATTAGGGCTAGATTAAGTGCTTCCTTCAATTTTTCAGAAGTTAAGGAAAACTCTGAGGCAATGGTGTTTGGCATATCTACTCTTTAAGGAAGAATAATGGAGGTGTAAAAAATATATATAATGTGACTGTAACAGAGAGGATTGATTTTGAGGTGACAAAATTAAGTGACCCAGTAACATATCCCAGGAAATGCCTTGCTATAAAATACTATTGTTAGGTAATTGTAGAGAACATACCCATATTATAAGAAAACAACTTCCACTATGATCCCAAGCCTTCAGCTATTTGCAGTCCATTTTGAAGAGTCATTCATATACAGCATGTATTCACCAGGGTGATATGAGTCCTCTCTGGATGCTCAGTGTCCTTTCTCATTGCCAAATAAATTCATTGCAATGACAAATATAAAACAAACAAATATAAAATGTCAATTATTTTTCTGTTATTCAGTTCATCATTTCTAGGCCTGAAACAAATGTGTGTTTCTTTTAAAAAATATGGAACTCGACTACTATTTCAACAACAGTGTAGAGGCACTGAAGTTCCCACAGCCCCTACATATCTGAGTGTGCACTTGACCGATGGGACAACTGTAAACCATATGAGCCATCTCCTTAGAAATTCATCTTTCCTTGGGGGCTGATTCCTTCATCCATAGTGAGGAGTGAAATCATTTGCCATTGGCAAAAAACAAATGCAGCCATTTTCACGCTGACATATAGTGTCTACGGCTCTATAGATTTTTCAAAGGAAATAGATTCAAGTTCTATCAGACTGAAGGCTTAGGAAATAATAATCACAGATTCTTCTCTTTAGAGCCATTTGTCCTCTTGCTCCTGATTTTCATCAATTCTCTGTAATTTTCACCCACTCTGTCTCAGGATCATGAGTTATCATTGGTTGCCACCAGAACACTTCAGGGCAATCTGTCTTATTGAAACATGGGTTGGCCTCATGGCTGTGAATAATCATTCACCTTCTAATACATCATATATTCTCTAAAATTCTCTCCCCTCCTAAGGACGATATCATGCTGTCCTGGAGCTGATGAGGCCAGAAATTAATTGTTTCCCTGTGGTTTGGAAAGTGCTATAGTTATTTTTACACGTTTGTTTTAAAAATTTGCACCAGTTTAAAGGCATTTCCTGAAAACTAAATCGTTACTATGCCCTGTGTCTGAATAAGAATGACTTTGGCACAGATCGGAGCCAAGCACAGATCTGAAGGGATGCTGGAGTAGCTCTTGAATCGGGCATGCCTGCCCTTTTCCCTTTTTTGGCTATATCTAGTTTTGCCAGGAATAAGTTTGAAGGACTGTAGTTTTGCTGATTTGATAAAGCACAATGTGTTTTATGTTCTCCTAGCGATTTTATAATTTAGACAATGATATACCAGAGGTTTTATTATGCTTTATGCTTTTTTATGGCATTCTTTTATTTCAATATAGAGCAAGAATTCCAATTTCAATAGTAACAGCAATGGTTTATAATGCTGCCCAGCTTTGAGTTCTGATAGTGCAAAAGGCACTTAAAACATACAGTGTTTCTTCTAATTCTTTGACTCTTCTTGGGAGACCGCAATTTTAAAAGGGAATACGCTTGTGAAATTATGTTTAAAGGCCTTCTGGGCACCAGTATTACTTCTTTACGGCAACAGAGTGGTAAGGTAAATGCAAACACATCAGCAACATATGGATTGAATATTCCTTCAAGTACACATGGCCTCAAGAATTACGAGAAAAACATTCGAAAAGTAGTTGGATATATTTTCAGCAACATTATTTACTAAGCAATAATGGCAATGTCCATTTTGATCATGAAACACACAATCGAATGACCCAGGCCATTTCTGTTCCAACACATAGTCCTGATGGGCATTGTATCTATCAGAATCAACTGCTGATGTCATATAGATAAATGTCCTGGCCACTAATAAGAACCACCAGTAGGATTGTAGGGCCACAATAATCATTGTAATCTGCTCAGGGTGGAGGTAGCTCACAGTTCCTGTGACTTTTGGACCCTCCTAGGAAGTCCTCCCCTCCACGCTGAGGACTGTAGAGGACCTGGAAGCAGTAAACCATTGCAGTGGCTATTCCCTGACATGGTAACCAAGCAGGAAGATGGACTCAACTGCCTCCATACAAAGTATTATATTTCATGTTGTGTAGGATTAAGTTTTATTTAAACGTTGATCTAGAATTTTTTATCGTCACTGTGAGGTACACAAAACTGGATTCACTACATGATATCGAAACGAAGTCAAGACCTGGATCCTCTGCTTTCTAGCTGTGTGCCCTTGAGCAAGTTACTTAACTTCTATGAGCCTCAGTTGCTTTTCTACTAAATAATAATCCATATAGAATGCAGTTTCACAAAGTTTATCAGGGACATGTGAGCTGTACTTAAACATAGTGCCAGGCCAAATAGGAGAGTGCTCAATCACTGCTCATGTCATTGGGTGAGTTAAGTTCCTTAACGTTTAAAATGAGAAAACTCAATTTTTTTAAAAGAGTTTATTTACTTATTTGACAGAGAGAGAGAAAGAGAAATAAGTTTATTTACTTATTTGACAGAGAGAGAGCACAAGCAGGGGGAGCCACAGGGAGAGGGAGAGGGAAAAGCAGGCTCCCTGCTGAGCAAGGAGCTTGACACAGGACTCGATCCCAGGACCTTGGGATCGTGACCTGAGCTGAAGGCAGACGCTTAACCAATTGAGCTACCCAGTCACGCCGAGAAACCTCACTTTAAATTGTTTAACTTTGTTAAAATATTTAAATTATCAATAATTAATAATTACCCATTAATTTAATAATTCACAATTATCAACAGAACACTAGTAACGATTATTTACTTTAAGTATATTAAGTATAAAGTTATCTGGATTATCTAAATTATTAAAGTTGCATAATGAAATTATTGCAACAATAATTTAACGAGAACTCTTTGAAGACTGTCACTTTAACAGGGTTCTATTTTTCAGCCCCCTCAATGAAAATGGGTAAATATACCCCATCAGGTGTTTACCACTGGGGCTAAAAAAGAGAAGTAAGTTTATAATCTTTGCAAATATTAGTATTGAAATCATTATAGATTTTCCTTGCATCACATTGTTTTTGCGTTTAAAGTTATGTGTTATATGTCTTCAATTTGCCAGGCAATCATCAATTTAAATAAACCCTTAGCCTCTACCGTGCAATATAGGGACAATTTCTCTCTCTCTCTCTTTCTCTCTCACTCACACACATACACACACACACAACTCCATTTCCTCTGTTTAGAGTCTTCATCAACATACCAATTAAATAGTTGTTACAGTGATTTAAAATATACGTGAAATGAGCTAAAGAACATACTTATTCTTCCAGTCAACATTTGCACAACTCTTGTATTCCTGCAATCTTTATTCCTGAGAAATAGCTAAAGAAATTATCTGCAGAGCATTTTTAACACTCACGGGGTTTTTACACGTGAATTATCTTGGCGTTGTAATTGACTTATTGTAGTACTCTTTTCCCATCTGGAATCTCTGATCTATAACAAAGTTTTGATCCATGGTGGCTAATTTATAGTTTTTAAAAGAGAAGAACGTAAGACAATGAAAGTGACATCTTAGAATTTTTTGCATTCACTCAATCAGGAACCAGTCGATTCAGATGCAATTGAACTGAATACACAAATGAACTGGGCCTAACATGGCTTATAGGAGTGCATTTAAAAAATGTGTCTCAGTGTATTGAAAACCTTTTAGTGCAAGGTAGGGGGTTCTCAGCCTTTTTCAAACCATGACCCCACATTCAGGCACACACAAGCAGCCGGCTTCAGATGTGCCGAAGAATCTTTTGTTCTCCCTGCTCTTCGAAAGACCTGTTCACAGAATCCTACAGGGAGACACAGAGGATGTCATGGGAATTAGCACAGAGGTTATGGGGTGCTCCTGGCACATGAAGAGGTCCTCACTGCAAGTGACAGAACAAATCCACTTCAACAGAAGGGAGGTCAGAGCCTGGGAATGGGTTTCAGCCCCGTGACACCCCTCACCCTGATAAGCTGCAGCCTAAGGACCCTGAGATTGAGAATCTCCATGCTAGCGGCACCCGTTCCCTGGCTCTGGCCCTTGCCACGGTCCCACAGCATGTGCTTAATTGCTCACTGTCCAAGAAACACTTTGCAGCAGGTGACACCAAATGCATGGAACGATCCCCCCTTCTCCGATGTGGATGGTCTTCGTGTTCCAAAGAGAAGTAGGCTCAGGCTGCTTTGGAATAAGGCCCCTACCTTGTAGGTTTGCATCACCGAGAGGCAGTCCAGTCTGTGTTTAGGCTTCTTGCCTTCTTTCGCTTTTTTATTTACGTCTTCATTTTCTGTTCTAAATAGGATTTCTCTTGAGAATTTAAGTTTGGCACCTGAGCTGTCTCAGGATTTCACCATGACGTGTGGGAGTGATCGGGGCTCTGGCAGTGGGAGTGGGAGGTCAGCTCCGAATGCTTTTCCCGGAGATGTGGCGACACAGGAGATCACCCCAAGCTGCATCTCCTCGGCCCTCATTTCTAACCCAGTCATTTTCTTTCCCAGATATTAGCAGTATTTATGGAGGTGTTAAAAGCATGCCTTCATGTAAACCAGGGCTGGCAAAGCAGAAAGCCAGTATGGAATTCATTCTGTCTAGATATTCAAAGCAAGCTATTACTTGGTGGCTAAAACAATTGCATTTCTCTTAGAGCTCATTATTATAACCAGAGTTTCTCTCTGACCTTTTTTTTTGTTTCTTTCATAACAAACGTGTATCTTTTAGCTCCGCTAAGAGTTGGGGCTAAAAACTTTATTGCTGGGATGTAGCTAGAAAGAAAATTTTCTTCTTCTTTTTATTTTTTAATTTAAAATCAATTAATTAACATATAGTGTATTATTAGTTTAGTGATTCATCAGTTGCATATAACATCCAGTGCTCATTACATCAAGTGCCCTCCTTAATGCCCATCACCCAGTTACCCCATCCCCCGACCCACTTTCCCTCCAGGAACCCTCAGTTTGTTTCCTATCCTTAAGAACTTTTTTGAAGAAACTTATCAAAAGAAACTCTTCTTAGAACCTAAAAATTTTGCATTAGGATTATGATTCCATAGAGCAGTCTGAGAAAGGAGGCCAGCGGCTCTGGAAGAATCTTCTTGCTCCTCATTTATGAAGACAGGAAAACAGCCTTAAAAACCCATGTTGTGTAAGTCAATCAGGGAAAGACATGTATCATATGACCTCACTGATATGAGGAATTCTTAATCTCAGGAAACACACTGAGGGTTGCTGGAGTGGTGGGGGGTGGGAGGGATGGGGTCTCTGGGTGATAGACATTGGAGAGGGTATGTGCTATGGTGAGAGCTGTGAATTGTGTAAGACTGTTGAATCACAGACCTGTACCTCTGAAACAAATAATACATTATATGCTAAAAAAAAAAAAAGAAGAAGAAGATAGCAGGGGAAGAATGAAGGGGGGGAAATCAGAGGGGGAGACGAACCATGAGAGACTATGGACTCTGAAAAACAAACCGAGGGTTCTAGAGGGGAGCGTGGTGGGGGGATGGGTTAGCCTGGTGATGGGTATTAAGGAGGGCACGTATTGCATGGAGCACTGGGTGTTATACGCAAACAATGAATCATGGAACACTACATCAAAAACTAATGATGTAATGTATGGTGATTAACAGAACACAATAAAAAAAAAAAAGAAAATCCATGTCGTGTGCATTTACGAACTAATACCCCAGACTGCTTTCTTCCTGTGATTCCTGGCTATTTTCTAACAATGCTGGGGATTTCTGTTTCTCTGGACTCAGGAATCTTCTTTCTAGATCTTTCTCTAACTTTAACCAGTAACTCAGAATTCAAATTGAGTACATTATTTTGCATCCATATCAGTCAAGAAAGGCTTCACCAAAACTGGTGGTAAAACTATATATCAATTTATTAATAGAGTCATTACTAGGCCTAGAATTTCAGTCTAAAGTGACCATGTGAATCCCCAGTTTTTATGATAGTTACTATTCTCTACTTCTGTGTGTAGTTCCACAAATATTTTTACTGGTAGTCAGGATTTTCTTAGAATTTTATCTCAAAAAGGAGTCTTAAAATATAAAACCACAGAAACATACCCATTACTAATTAAGCAATTAGCTCAAAGCTGATGTTGAACAATCACCCCTTATATCATTCTGCCTTCCTGGATACCATAATAGATGATATGAGTCTTGCTCAGGAGCCCTATGCTTTTCTTAGATACATACTATTTCTTCCTTCCTGGGAATAAATACATTGAAAATGGAAATGTTAAATCTGTTCATCACAACCCAGATACTCTAAGCAAAGTTCTTTCCTCCACACGTGATACTTGGGGAGGAGAGAAATTCCCAGGACTTGCTTTGTATGTGAATATCTGTGATCAGTAAAAGTTAAATAGTCAGTGGACCACATGGAGACATACTTACCTAGATAGGGTGAAGGAATGCACCAATGAAGAGATGGGGTTATTAACATGTTACTGTTGTGCAGGCAATATTCTGAGTCCAGAAGCAAACAAAGGATTTCTTAAGGACATTTTTAGATCTTTCCAGTTTGCCATTTATGTTTACGTTGTGACTGCATTCATGTTTTAGAAAACAAAAAATTGTTTTGATAGTCCTCTTTTCTTATCTTAACAAATAGCAAACATAAAAAATAAATATGGCTTATCTGCCCAGTTATTCAGTCACTGGATTTAAAAGAGACTTTGCTAAAAGTCTACATACACCTACCCGACAGCCGTGGAGATGGGAGAGGAATCTCTTTAAGGTCTGTCTGTTAATTAGTATATAGAAAGTAATATTCATTTTTTAAGATTTTATTTATTTCTCAGAGAGAGAGAGAGCACAAGCAGGGGGAGAGGTGGGCAGAGCAGGCAGGGGAAGAAGCAGGATCCCCACTGAGCAAGGACCCTGATGCGGGACTCGATCCCAGGACCCTGGGATCATGACCTGAGGTAAAGGCAGACACTTAACCTACTGAGCCACCCATGGGTCCCAGAAAGTAATATTCTTAATGCATACTGAAGTGTCAGTATTTAGGGCATATGTTCAAATCATTCTACATTTTTTCCATAGAATCCGGTATACAATTCCAAGTCCTTGGAATTTTAACTGAGAAGAAGGCCTCCTTTGTGAAAAAGCAAAATAGATCATATAAAATTGTGAAGAGACATACAAATATAATCACTTTCATCACCATCGGCATCAATATTATTTATTGTTCTTAAATTGTAAAGCCATTTTCTATTAACATTTTTTCTTAGTAATTATTTACTTGATAAAATGATTTTGCGATTCATATTCACAGTCAAGAAGGAGGAATTCAGACCAGATTGATCCTCTCACTATGAACAACCAAGAATAGACAGATAGATAGATAGAGAGATAAACACTAATTGCTTGAAACAATGGTATTTAAGGCACCAGACATCAGGCAACAAAGGACATACATTCCCAAGAAATGGTAAACAAAGAAATTGACCTTATGGTTGCCCAAGATTATTGACTTGAGAGAGTTTCTAGACCATGGTATAGGAATGTGGATTCCACGAGTTAAGGAGAAGAACCTGAGAGTTCAGAGAGACCAACATAATTATACTTTACAGGACAAAGTACTGGAAAGGAGTCCCCTTGAGTATGCAACAGAATGCTGACCTACCCATGAAGCCAGAAGAACCATCTCAAGAGATTAGAAGGAACAGTGCCTGATGCCCATGCAGGGCTGAACATAGTACCTGTTTCCATCAGCCAGACTGGGCATTGGGTAGAGTACTCAGAAAGGTCTTTATTCAGCAATGGGAAATAATTAGGCACATACTGACAAAACTATGATTCCACCTAACAAATGTTAAAGGCAAAAAGGATCAAACTGTTTCCAAATAACTGCATCCCAGAGCAAAGCTCAAGTATTATATAGGAAGACAAAAATGTCAAGCACCAATGAAGGTAAAGTTCATAATGCCTGGCATCCAAATAATATTTACCAGCCGTACAAAGAAGAAGGAAAATATGATCATAATAAGGAGAAAAAGCAATCAACTGAAACTGACCGAGAACTGAGCAGATATTAGAATGAACATATAAGAGGGGTGCCTGGGTGGCTCAGTCGTTAAGCGTCTGCCTTCGGCTCAGGTCATGATCCCAGGGTCCTGGGATTGAGCCCAGCATTGGGCTACCTGCTCAGAGGAGAGCCTGCTTCTCTCTCTCCACTCCCCCGCTTGTGTTTCCTCTCTCACTGTCTCTCTCTGTCAAATAAATAAAAAAATCTTTAAAAAAAATAGAATGAACATATAAGAACATAAAACAGCAATTATTGCTGTTTTTCACACGCTCAGAAGGTTAAGTAGAAACATGAAAATATAAAAAGACCCATATCAAATTTCTAGAGGTGAAAACTACAAGTGAGATTAAAAATGTGCTGGATGGTATTAACAATGGATTAGACATTGCAGAAGAAAAGAATAATGAACTTAAAGACATAGTCATAGGAACAATCCAGAAGGAAATACAGAAAGAAATAGAATGAAAAATTTAAAAACAGCATCCCTAAGTGGGTGAATTTCCAGAAGCCTAATACTCATGTAATTGGAGACCCTTAAAGGAGAGAATTAGGGGGGAGGGAGATCCAAAGAAAGAATGGCAGAGCATTTTTTAAAATATGATTAAAATTATAAACCCACAAGTTCAAGAAGCTTGATGAACACCAAGCACTTCATGAAGCATGAAGAAAAGTACTTCAAATAATATCATATTCAAATGGCTGAGAATAAGAAAAAGAAAGAAAATCTTGAAGTATCCAGAGAAAAAGTCAATTTATCACCATGTTTCTCCTAAAGAACAACATAGAAAACAATGCAAGCATATGGATAGTGGAAGATTAAAGTATAGTTGACTCTCAAAAAATGTGGGGGTTAGGGGCACTGACTCCCCTCCCACCCCACACAATTGAAAATTCTGCGTGTAACTTTTGACTCCCCCCAAATCTAACTACTAATAGGCTACTGTTGACCGGAAGTCTTACCAATAATATAAACAGTCAATGAACACATATTTTGTATGTGTTATATGTATTACATACTGTATTCTTACAATAAAGTAAATTAGATAAAGGAAAATGTTATAAAAATCATAAAGAAGAGAAAAATACATTTACAGTACTATACTGTATTTACTGAAAACCGTACGTGTATAAGGAGACCCATGCTGTTCAACTCGTGTTGTTCAAGGGTAAACTGTACTGAAAGATAAATGAAAAACAGAGAACATTTCAGACCCTTTCAGAATTATAGAGAATAAACCAATACAAAAAATACATAACTCATACATAAGTAAGCAATGAAAGAAGGCAAAGGAACAGATGAGACCAACAGAAAGGAAATAGTGAGACAACAGACAACCTAAAGGTATCAGTACTCAGATTAACATAAGTGGTCCATACATCTCACTGAAGAGAAGAATGTGTGAGAGGGTCAAAAAGCAAGACAACTCTAAGCTGACTATAAGAAACACACTTTGAATATAAAGACATAATTTAAAATTAAAAGGATACAAAATAAATATACCATACTAACACTAATAAAAAGAAATATAGAGTGATTACATTAATATCTAATTAAATAGATTTCAGAGCAAAGAATAATACCGGGGAGAAAAAGAGAGTCATTCCATAATGACGAAGAGGTCAGTTTGTCAGTATAACATTACAATCTTAAGTATCTGTGCACTTAATAATATTTTAAAATGACCAGAGCAATGGATTAGGAGTACACTTATCTTTTTATTTATTTTATTTTATTTATTTTATTTTATTTTATTTTATTATGTTATGTTAGTCACCATACAATACATCATTTGTTTTTGATGTAGTGATACACTTATCTTGATGAGCACTGAGTAATATATGGAAGTGTTGGATCACTATATTGTACATAATAAACTAAAATAACACTGTATGCTAACTACACTGGAGTTAAAATTTAAAAAATAATTGAATAAAATAACCAAAGTAAAAACTTATAAAACTGAATGGAGAAATAGACAAATTTAAAATAATAGCTGGAGATTTCAACACTCCTCGCTCAATCATTACTAAAACAAGTATAGGAAAACCAGTAAGGATAGAAACTGAACAAAACTATTAATTCATTTGACCTAATTAATGTTTTAACAACAGTAGAATACACATTATTTTTGAACACATATAGAACATTTATCAAGGTCAACTATATTTTGAGTCTTAAAAAGGTCTAAATCAGTATAAAACAATTCAAGGCTAACAAAGTATGCTCTCTGACCACCATGCAGTTAAATCAGAAATAAATAACAGAAAGATCTCTGGAAAGTCTCCAAATATTTGGAAACTAAATAACACTTTACTAAATAACTCATGGTTAAAAAGAAAGGGAAGGGGAACTTAGGAAGTATTTTCAATTAACTGAAAATGAAAACACAGCATAATTTTTGTGGATGTTGCTAAATCAGTACCTATGGGGAAATTTGTATCACTAAACACCTACCGTAGAAAAGAAGAGAGACCTCACATCACTGACAATGGCTTTTATCTTAAGAAACCAGAAAAGGAGGAAGTAAAACCAAAGGAAGCAAAAGAAAAAATAATAATAATAAAAATGAAAGCAGAGACAATGAAGTAAAAAAAAAAAAAAAACAACAACAGAAACACATTGCAGCAATGAAATCCAAAGTTGGTTATTTAACAATAATCTATAAAATTGTTTAAACTCTCACCATACTGGGCGCCTGGGTGGCTCAGTTGGTTAAGCAACTGCCTTCGGCTCAGGTCATGATTCTGGAGTCCCGGGATCGAGTCCCACATCGGGCTCCCTGCTTAGCGGGGGGTCTGCTTCTCCCTCTGACCCTTCCCCTCTCATGCTCTCTGTCTCCCATTCTCTCTCTCAGATAAATAAATAAAATCTTTAAAAATAAATAAATACATAAATAAATAAATAAATAAACTCTCACCATACTAATGAAGAGAGATCAATTATTAGCATCTAGACTGAGAAAAATTATATCACCACATACTTGATAGATATTGCAAGGATATTAAGAGTGTATTATAGTTATGCCAATAGATTTGACAACAAATGAAATAGAAAAATTCCTTGAAAGATACAAACTGCCAAAACTCACTCTTGAAGAAATTGGTAACTTGAATGGCCTCACATCTATAAATAAGATATAGCAAATCAAATCTAACCATAAAAATAAAAGATAATATATCATGACCAAGGGAAGTTTATTCTAGGAATGCAGGGTTGGTTTACCATTTGAAAAACAATCAATAGAATTCATCATATTAACAAATTAAAAAAATAAAATTCATACGATCTTTTCAATACACAAAGAAAAAAGCATTTGACAACATCCAACATTCATTTCAGATAAAAGTATCAGCAAACAAGAATTGTCTAGACATTTCCTAAGCCTGATGAAGGTCATCCATGAAAATTCTAAAACTAGTATTTTGCTTAATCTTGAAAGATGAAATGCTTCCCTTAAGATCAGGAACAACCAACAAGTTTCATTCTTAACACTTCTCAACAGTGTGCTGGAGGTTCCTGCCAGTGTGGTAATGTAAGAAAAATAATAGAAGGCTTCCAGATTAAAAAGGAAGAAATAAACTGACTTTATTAAGAGGCTAGTTGATCAACTCTTGAAAATTCGGTAGAACCTACAAAAAAAGCTACTTGAACTGTGTTTAGCAAAGTTGCAAGATACAAAATTGGTATATAAAAATCAGTTTATTTCTATATGCTATTGCTATTCAAAGTTGAAATAAAAAAATACTATTTACAATAGCATTACTCAATGGGAAATACTTAGGGACAAAACCTGACAAAAACATGCAGGATCTAAACACTGAAAACTTTGCTGAGAGAACAAATGGAGAATCAAGTTGTACATCGGAAATATATACAATAAAAAATAAATGGATATAACTTGTTCATGGGTCTGAACGCTCAATATTGTTAAGATGTCAGTTCTCTCCAAATTGATATTTAAATTCAGCACAATTTCAATAAGAAATCCAGCAGGGTTTTTTTTTTTTTTTTTGGTAGAAATTAGTATAATGTAAATATAAGTATAATGTAGTAAAATTTATATGGAAATTTAAAAGACCTAGAATATCCAAAATAACTTTGAAACAAAAGAACAAAGTTGAATGATTAACCTTACCTGGTTTAAGGCTTACTGCATGCAACAGTCATTAAGACACTGTAATATGGTGTAAAGATATACAAATACATTAGTGGAACAGAATAGAACCCAGATATAGATACACATAAATGGACAACTGATTTTTATAAAGATGCAAAGATAATTCAGTGAAGACAAGACAGCCTTTTCAACAAATGATTCTGGAGCAACTGGATATTCATGTGCAAAAATAAATAACTGATCTATTTATTGTGCCGTATACAAAAATAAACTCAATATGGATCACAGATCTAAAGGTAAAACCTAAAATGGCAATACTGTCTGGACAAGAATATAGGATGTGGGATGTGGTGGGGAGTGGTGTAAGCTAGGAGTTATAAGAGACTTGAGGAAATCATGAGGCAATGGAGAAATTCATGATCTTAACTACACATGGTTTCATGTGTATGTGTCAAAACAACAAATTGTAATGTTTACCACGGGCAGTTGATTATAAGTCAGTTATATCTCAGTAAAGCTTTTAAAACATTTTTTTGTTTCCATCCTAACATGGAAGAGGTTGGAGAACAGAAAGAAATTAACACTTAGTAAGCACCTATTGGATGCAGTCAAAGAATCCAGCCCTTTCCTCGCCATCTTATTTAATTCCACATAAAACTGTGCAACTGATAATATTATTATTCTTTCATTAATAACTAAACTGAGGTTCTAAAAGATAGAATGAGTCTCTCAAAAACACTCACTTGTGAGTCAGACAGTCAGAATTTAAATCCACAGCTTTTTGATGAATTCAACTTTTACCCTAGTGAGCTGGGGTAAAAAGAGCATCATCGTCATCAGTTAGAAAGACCTCAGTTCAAATTTTACTTCTCCACTTGTCTGCTTTGTGAACTTGATCAAATACTTAGAAACTGAGCTTCCTTTGCTCACCTAAAAATGAGAACAAGTATCTCTCTCATACAACTTCTCTGAGAATTATATTAAATAAGGCATGCAAAAGTACAATAATATATAGGGTCACTTCAACAAAACACCACAGACTGGATGGTTTAAGCAATAGGAATTTATTTCTCCCTGGAAGCTGGAAGTCTAAGATCAAAGTGGCAGCAGGTTTCTCCTGTTGCCTTAGTTTGCAGATGGCTGCCTTCTCCCTGTGTCATCACATGACCTTTTATCTGTGCATGCATACTCAGGATGTCTCTTTCTCTTCTTTTAAGGACCAGTCATACCAGATTAAGGTTCCACTTTATGAACTCCCTTAAGCCTAACTGCTTCCTTTAGGCTATATCTTCAAAAATAGTCACATTGGGGGTTAGGCTTCAACATATGAATTTGGGGGAGAGGAGACACAATGTAGTCCATAAGAAGTTGCAAGCATGGAAACTAGTATGGAATACGTCTTGCCTTTCTGTTTTCCTTTTTCTCAGGCCATTATTTACTCCTGATTCTATGCTCACTCTCATCTCAACAAGCCATTCATAATTTCTATTAAACCTGTTACCATCTGCAGCCAACTTACAGAGAAGATTCTGAACTCTTGCAGATGAATGTCAACTCTAGGTTACCAAGTCAAGGCAGAACATGTGAGACAGTGTACATTTGCAATTACTTCATTTATTGGCACCAGCTCTAGAAAACAGAAGGAAACAAACTTATGAGAAGTACTCAGATCTCCCTTCAGGTTTCAGCCAAATGGAATCTGTATTCCACTATTCAAATGACTTTTTCCATTTGCAGGTATGTATTTCTTCTTTTTCTTTTTTTTTTTTTTTTTAGATTTTTTTTCATTTTAAGTATTTATTTTAATTTCAGCTAATTTACATTATTGTTTTAAACTCTTTTTTTAATTATGTTATGTTAATCACCATGCATTACATCATTAGTTTTTGATGTAGTGTTCCATGATTCATTGTTTGCGTTTTAACACCCAGTGCTCCATGTAGTACGTGACCTCTTTAATACCCATCACCAGGCTAACCCATCCCCCCACCCCCCTCCCCTCTAGAACCCTCAGTTTGTTTCTCAGAGTCCATCGTCTCTCATGGTTCGTCTCCCCCTCCGATTTCCCCCCTTCATTTTTCCCTTCCTGCTGGTATGTATTTCTTCTTTCCTTTTTTCTATCTTTTTCTTTTTTGTTTTATCATTTAATCAGCTGGGGGCCATAGTGAGCAAGGAAAATTTGGACAGCTCAGAATGTCTTGGTCAAATTCAATTTGTTTTTGTTCCTCTGGTTTTGTGTCTACAAGAATGAAAAATGTTTTTGAATTATACATTCTACAGTTCTGCTATTCCCATTTTCCCAAGATCTGGTCAACCTGGGCACAATAGCCAATCTTTTTAACTTAACACATTTTACTTCTAGATAATGTTGATGCCCATTTCTTCTCCACTGTAATAGATTCTCCTTTCTCATCAATGTAATTCCTTCAAATTCCCTTAGTGGATATCGGTGATAAGCTGGAATCTGTAAAGACTGAGTATTCTGATTTCCTCTCCCATTCCTGGATATTTAAACTGTTTAGTTCAGAGTAATAGAAAAGTGTTCAAAGTACTTGTGAGAAGCACATTTTGGAAATGAGCTCCCAAGTTGTATAGAATATGTGTGAATAACCCCACCAACTGTAAGCTACTGTACATTAGCGCTTCCCAATATGATGTCTCATATGAGGACAGATTTTTTTTCAGCCTTTTTAGCCTTTTCAGCCTTCAGTTGGTGAAATGAGTCAAGGTTTCAATAAACAACGCTATAGTTTATTATTTATAATTTTAAAATTTTCGACCCAAATCAAATTGGTGGTTCTTTAATGGACTTAAGCATATTGTTATTTGGCTTGGCTATTACTGAGTTTGGGTAGATTGAGAAAGTCACACTTTCTCTTACATTTACAATGTCAGGATTTGAAAATCAATGTTAATATGGCATTTGGATCTTATAAGTCATTTAGGTTTTTAAAAGTGTTTCTTTATGATTATTTTCTAATTAAGTTTAGTTTTAGTCAATACAGATCTATGCAGTTACAAGTAAGAGATTATATCATGTTGACCCTTTGAATATATTGACATACTTTTCATAGACATTTGATTTAAGATAATGTTCACTAATAAAAATTCCAAGAAAAGCAGTTTGTTAGAATCTTTCATGACTCTCTTTGGGTAGCAGTGTAGTTTACTATGTATACCTTTTATTTTCTCTTTTCTTTCTTTTGCTATTCATTAACTGAATATGTGTCTGCAAAAAATGGTTCTCCATGTTAGAGGTAGGAAGTTTCCGTGATGTATTGGAAAACCAAGGAGTTTGGTGTTTCCTTCAGGACAAACATGGAATTAAAACAAAAACAAACCTTGCATGAACCATTCTTCCTTTTATCTGTGTGTGTATCAAACCACAAGTCCTGGTGTGGGATTTGAGGAGCTCTGGACCAACCCTAGAGATTCCCCAAGCTGTTTATTCAAGGGAGACCGGAAATGTCAAAATCTTATGTCATCTTAATTGTCATAGCACATCTTGTTACAAACCATGTAACCAATGAGGACCACTGCCATGAAAACCCTGAAATGCTTCTTTTCTATGAATAGCACCTCTCCAATTAAAGCCATCTTACCCAGCCTGATCAGTTCCAGACAGAAATATTGATTAATTCACCTATCGTCAGTGCATAGAAATGTCTCCTAATGAGAATTATAATGACTTCTGATCTCTGTTCTTTAACCTTATAATACACTCTCTCAATTTTTGGGTAAGTGGTCCAGTGGCATGTCACCAGAGATAGAAAGACACTCTAGTCCCCTCAGTTGTTGACATGGGAATCCACAGAAGACATGCTTAAAGCCTCATTTTAATGGGGATGGAGGTGGGAGTGGTGAGTAAAAGGTCTGCATGTTTGACAGGGTTCTAATCAACCAAGCATTATTGGGGGACACTTGTCCATCAAATAGTATAGCCACTGAGGAGAAATACTATTAGGAGACCACAGGATGAACTTTTAGGCTAACAGTTACTTAAGCTGCATAATGCTATATGACAATGACTATGTTATTGACAGTATTCCCCAAAATAACTTCCAGTTGGCAGCTATAACCCCAGATTACTGTTTAGAAACTGGATGCTGTGCCATTAAATTAATGCTGAATTCATGCACTGGACAATTAAGTTAACACATCACCCCACCGTAGCTGACTCTCATTTCACCTATTTCAGATTTGATCACCCATTTGATATATAAGGGATCACTGACACAGGTTAGTATGATGCCAGTTTACAAAAGAGATTAAAAATTTTGTTTAGAGAGTGTACACACTTCCTCAAAGATAAATGCACACCAGAGAAAATCCTAACAGCTTTTAATTTCCATGCTTTTCAGTTTTATTGTTGTAAATGCAACTGTTTATAGGACTAATGACACAGGCTGGCTCTGTTGAGTCAATTACACCAGTAGGCAGTTGGATCAGATTCTTTACTCATGTTCCATTGACACTATGTGGATGTCTGATATCTGACTAAATTGAATTGCACTACAGCGCCTTGGTGCTTTCCATACTCTGCATCTCTGAGCACTTTATAAAACAATGGAATAAATGATAATATGCTAGATGTGGGGTGGTGGCTGTGCACAAGCATGTGTGGCCAGAACTACACAGTGAGTAATCACCAATAGCTTTGTTTGTTATATCGGATGCCTCAACTAGGGTAGTATTCCATGGGAGGAACCTTATCGGGTGTGTGTGTGTGTGTGTGTGTGTGTGTGTGGATATATTGACTATATAATTCTTTTTTAAATTTTTTGTAGAGTAAAGAGGAAGTAGGGTCATTGAACAGAAGAAAAAAGGGATATCGTGATGTCAAGTGCTTGTGTTATTGAGAGTAAAATAGGAGCATCTGGACTCCAGTAATGTGCAGGCAGATGCTGAGCAGGCTCCCCACGCACTCCTAAATGCCAGAGTGCTTCTCTGCTGACCCACAACTAAGCATGCAATTTTGATAATGAGCCGCCCGGTGTGCAGAGATCTTGATGGTCCCAGTTTATGCCACCCTGTGGGAAGATGCATAATGCTGGGAGGGATCGACTGGGAGCCTGTCTGTGGCTTGCTCACTCATTTCCTTAATGACACTTACCATAATACTGTTACCATCTACTGAATTTTGAACTATAAAACAGACCTATTATGTACATTATCTCATTTAATCCCGATGCAAACCCCAAGCAAGCAATAATATTCACCATAATACATAAGGAACTGGAGAATTGAGGATATTCATGTATTTGTTCTAGAGCAGCCGGCATTAGAATTTAAACCCAGACCTGTTTAAATCAAATTGTATTATTTTACCACTCTGTCACACAGCTTTTTCAAAAAGCATATCATTCTTGAAAATTTAGCTGTTTTTTTAAAGACCTTATGAAACTTGCATCATCACTTTTGAACAAATATTCATTACATTCATAATTTGGTTTTCTCTAAATAATACGGTACCTCTCTCTGAAGCATGGTGTCGAAGAATAATCACTTCAACCATATAAAGTATATCCTACCTCCCCACATATCTTGGAAAGAATTAGATTAACTAGCATCAATCAATTGGGAATTAATACCACTGATTAGAAGAGATCATTCATTAGGTTTTAAGGATTTTTTAAGTCTAAGTTGGTAACTAGGTCATCAACGTAAAGGGACAGATGGTAGGGATGCCAATTCTGTGTCTGTTCATCAGTTAATCTTGGGGTATAGTTTATCTATTAGTTTGAGCTAAACCAAAAACAATGTAATTATTGTAACATTAATAAATGGAAGAAAACCAAAGCTATTTTTTTTCACTCTGTCTCATAAGGAAACATGTGGTGTGCCCTTGCTCTTTCCCATTTCTTTCTATTTGAATCCTTGCTAACTTTCTTTCTACAGTGCTTTTTCACCATCTTCCACAGAACCGTATTTTGGGACAATGATACTGAAGATGAACTGACAAGAAGAGGAAGCAATTTGGATGGGACCTGCAAGGCCCAGGATGATCACTTGTAAAATGACACTTTCACTAGAGCCCCTTCTCCTCACACTTTAAAAATAAGCTGAGTCTGGGGGCCTAAGTTCTCATCTCAGACTCAGCTCATTTCCTCTTTACTAACCTGTCAGTCAAAAGTTTCACATGAAGAAAATTCTAGAAGGACATGCCAACAACTTTTGTTGAGGCCACACAGGGATAATGTGCTGGTATCATTTCAGTACAACTCATGAGGAGGTTTAGTTCAAGAGCTACAGTTTCTGCACCAGTCAAGGGCATGGTGAAAAAGAACATGGCAGATAACACAAGAGTTATCACCATAAATTTCCAAAGGTATTTGATAGCATGACTTAACATGGATTTGGTGTATTTTAAAAACCACCTTCTCTAGTCTCTGGCTAAACTGAGTGATAGACAAAGTATATAAAGCATACCTGAATTTTAATCTTCTGCAGTAAACTGCCACATCAATTTATATTTGCAGGTTTATGTCTGTGCTTTAATATCTCTGCTTTTTACCTTTTTTTAAAAAAAAAGATGTATTTATTTTAGAGAGAGAGAGTGCAAGCAGGGAGAGGGACAGAGGGAGAGTGAGAGAGAGAATCCTCAAGCAGACTCCCTGCTGAGCACAGAGGCCAATGCAGGGCTCGATCCCAGGACCCTGAGATCATGACCTGAGCTGAAATCAAGAGTCAGATGGTCAACTGACTGAGCCACCCGGGCGCCCCTCTGCTTTTTAAATTTTAACAGAGTTTGTGGAAGCTTCGTGGTAGTTAAAAAAGTTTTGTAAAACTCTAGTAAAATTTTTAAATAGTAATAAGCAATGTCTCAAAATACTGTGTTTAATTCTCAAGATTTGATGCTTCTTTACAATTGCCTTAGAAATTAAAACATACTGGAAAAAATGATTTTTAAAGGCACTGTAACATTGTGAACATCAATAACTTTAAATATATTTTTGGCATTCACAAAACCAAGCCAAGTAGAATATCACGATATCCAAATGAAGCTGGGCAAATTGTCCTGTGTTCATGGAAGCCAAGGTACTCAACAGCAACCAAGAAATGTAACAAGAAGACCACCATTTATATACTCAGATCTGGCTTGAAGCTGAGCACTATGTCACAGAAACTGGGTTTAGAGAGGCAAACTGTGCTATGATGAGTGCTGTGAATTGTGCAGGACTGTTGAATCACAGATCTGTACCTCTGAAACAAATAATACATTACATGTTAAGAATGTATTACATGTTGGGCGCCTGGGTGGCTCAGTTGGTTAAGCGACTGCCTTCGGCTCAGGTCATGATTCTGGAGTCCCTGGATCGACTCCCGCATCGGGCTCCCTGCTCAACAGGGAGTCTTCTTCTCCCGCTCCCCCCTCTTATGCTCTCTCTCTCACTCTCTCTCTCTCTCTCAAATAAATAAATAAATAAATCTAAAAAAAAAAAAAAAAGAATGTATTACATGTTAAGAAAAAAAAAAAAAGAAGAAGATAGCAGGGGGGGAAGAGTGAGGAGGGGGGAAACCGGAGGGGGAGACGAACCATGAGAGACGATGGACTCTGAAAAACAAGCTGAGGGTTCTGGAGGGGAGGGGAGTGGGAGGATGGGTTAGCCTGGTGATGGGTATTGAGGAGGGCACGTTCTACATGGAGCACTGGGTGTTATGCACAGACAATGGATCATGGAGCACTGCATCAAGGGTCATTTAACGAGTAAGTTTAGAAGAAATAATTTGTCTTGCTCATTCCGAACCCATGTTATCTTTTCATTAATCTTATCCTCAAAAAACAGCATCTTCTCTAGCTAAAAACTAATCAGATAATTTGTTTCATTGAAAAATCAAATAAATAAAACTTATGATCCAGACTTCACCTTTGGTTAATCTTACTGATGTCTCCCCCAGTTCCCGAGGGTAAAAGCATAGAGTATCATGGCCCTTCCCAACTGAATGAGGAGATTGTATTGACTAATATGGAGGTATATAGGCACTGGGTTCCGACTGATATCAAGTGTTTATTGTACCATTTACTGTCTGTGTCATGTTGGGCAACTTACTTAACCTCTCTGTGCTTGGGCTACCATATCTGTAAAATGGGAGTTATCGTTTTTTACCTTATAGGATGATTTTGCACAATGGATGACTTGAACTCCTACATCCAAGGTATGTACTCAATAAATGGCTATTAAAACTGTGAAAGATGTCAAGAGTTGAACAAACAGGGATAGGAATGTCAGCAGGGAAGATTTCCACCCGGTGTTCTCATCTTCTTTTCTATTTTCTGAGCACTCATGTTTTTTTCTACAAATGAATCCACTCTAGGTTTGTTTTGTTTTGTTTTGTTTTTCCTTGATACATCACCCCAGTGATTTTTTCAAATCGGTGGAAAGAGTTTTTTGGAATAGTCTGGACTATTAACAATTGGCTATGTGAGACAGGGAGTGCCAATTGCACCATCGTATTATCCGACACATTGTCTTCATGGGGCACTTGACGGCATCCCTGTGCCCCAATGCGATCATTTCCATCACCAGGTGAGCCGATTATTTGAGGGAATTTTCCTCACCTGCTCTTCCATTAGTGCTGCTTCACAAACCAGAGCATGTGTTATTTTTAGTGAAATGATGACCCTGCTCCAGAATGCCGGCACATTACAGATACCTAATTATGTATGATGGTCCTGTTTAGTTGTTAAGGGAGCGAGACATGATAGGAATTTGTGAAGTTAAATTACGAAGTAACAGGAGACTTTTTTGTTGTTGTGCAGGTAACTCATGCTTTAAGCGTAAGCAGTGAGGAAAATTTAAACACGATCATTTTAAGACATCGTTTTATGCAAGCACGAGGATTTCACATACATTTGGCACATTCTCGGCTAAATTGACCTAATATATTTCCAGGAATATGTCAATTAAAAATGTGCCCTTTGGAGGAGAGTGAGGGAGTACAGCTTCCAGGATAATAAATACTGGGGGGAAATCAGAATATTGGCTTCCAGCTGGCATGGCAGAGGTGGTTATAATTGAGAAAAATAAAAACTGGGATTAGGCAGCTATTCAGCATCGTCAAGCTGCTACTGCCCGACCACAAGACCAGTGCGCCTCAAAACTCAGCTTTTATCCATTTGTAACAACAGTGTCCCCTGTCCCGCTAGAAAAGAACCTTCTCTCCCATCCCTGTCTCTTCTTTGTGGATGTCAGTTGCCTTTCTAGATTTCAGTAAACGTCTCTTTTTTCTCGTCCAGAATTTTGAAGGCTATTTTATGCCCCTTTTAACTAAAAGTCCAAGTTTTTCAGGACCACGGGGCAGAGGAGTTAACAAGCAAAACCGATCGGATTGCATCTGTGCTCGGCACTTCCTGAGAAGGGCACACCCCTTGATTTTGCAACAATCCAAGCCAAAGGAGACAGGCTCTGAAGTAGGTAATCACAAAGGAAAATCTTTCAAACACATACATCATTTTGATTTTAAGACTGCTCTTCAACTGCTTGGGGACAAGAGCCTCTGTCTGTGGGCTCCCCTCTTTAACCTCAGCATCTGCCAGCAGGGTTTTAAGGAGCCGTCTGTTTGGGATCTTTATTTGTCTCCTTACCCGCTTAATGCATTTACATTTATTTTAGAGACAAGAATAAAAGTTAAATTTTATCTTAGCCTGTGCTATTTTGAAATCAAGCATCTGGCTGGCTGAAAAAAGGCTACGGTACCATTTTGTTTTATAACTAAGAAGGTGCTGAACTCCATTATGAAGGAATTAAATTCTCCTAGGGTATTTTGCCGGTACTGGCTTTCAGGGAAATCATCATCCTTAGCACTCTGCCTCATTTTCCACCAGAATCGTTCTTCACCAAATGAAGTCAGGGGAACTCAAAAAGCAGTGTTACGGAAACAAAGACTCCAATCTGCAGAGGGGACCATAATCTCATTGTGTCAGTCAGAAACTCTGAATTGGATCTGCTCGCTAAATTCCCTCTATAATTTTGTCAGCCTCATCTGCAGCTCTGTGCCTACAGCCCCTGCACTTGGGCCATTCAAACCCGGATCGCTGTATTCTTCCTTTCTTCCTTCCTTTTTTCCCCCTCCTCCTGTCTTTCTTTCCTTGTTTTACTCCTTTTTTCTTTTCTTTCTTCTGTCTTTTTCATCTACTGTCGGCTCTTCCCTTGACCTCTTCCATCTCACATGGGCGGGGTGTGCAGCTTCGGTGCACCTCATGGGGCTCCTGGAGAAATTGTCTTGTTTACCGTCTCAGAGAAACACCGGTTTGTCAATAGATCACACATAATGATAGTGATGATGCTAGATGCTTCCACATACTGACCATCTTGATTCCAAGGATGGAAGGCACCTGAGGAGGCAATTTTTTCCCCCTATAATGTTGAATAATGTAATTCCCATTCACATCTCAACTACCTGCACTTTACTTCCAGAAACATCTCGTTCCGTTTTGTAACTTGGTTCATTAATGTGTTGGGGGTAGAGTTAGCTTTTGTAAAGGAAACTGTTTGCATTTACGGGCCCTGCTGAAAGGGATGATGGTCTCCTCGATGCTGTCTCTTTTTTAAAAATTGGAGGCTTTTGAAAGAAAGAGAATTCTTGAGAACTCTGTTTTTTTTTTTTAGGAAATAGGTTTCTCCTTATCCAGAGCTGAGCAGAGCAACCCCCGCAATGCCTGACAGGGCTGAGCTGTGGCCACTTCTCCAGAGGAGACAGGACAGTGTTTTCTCTGTAACAAGATAAGGCGGCCAAGCTGTATCTCCTAAAACACGTTTTATTTTTGTTGCTGCCGCCCTCTTCCCTCCAATCGACTCCCCCAGGTCTGCCCTGGATGCCCTCCCGAGAAGCACATGAGCTCCATGGCCGCACTCCTTTTTTGTGAATTAGAGTTGCCCTAATGCCCCAGCCACAGGAGTGTGAACCAGGGGCCTCAGAAGCCATTTCCCACACTGGGTGGATGGGGCAGCCACCTGATGGGAGAGGCATTTTATTACATCCTCACCAATGTCATCACCAGAAAGGGAGGCATTCAGTTACTTTTACTGGAGGCAAATATTAATTTTCTGAATATAGCCCTGCCTTTTTTCTTTTCTTTTTTTTTTTTTTGGATGCCGTATTTTTGTTTTACTATCCCAGCCCTCACTGGAAGCACTCACTGAAATCAGAATATTAAGCATAACGCAGCAGATGTGTATTTGTACACTTAAATGTGTATGAAACCGAAGCCTTAATTCCAAAGTGCAGACCTTTATCAGTTTGTATCCTCAGCTGGCAGAATTTTAGTCTTTAAAAATTGAGTTTCCTTAATTAGTATTTTTTTATAGTTAAGCAATGTAGGTATGATGAGAATCTTTAAAGTAGACGTAGGGTTTTTTAAATGTAAAGTTTGAGTTACCACATAATCAGGGTTGGAGGTGAGAAATCATCAGGGACTGTTTTCTACCTTTTTCTCTATTTCCTTAACAGAAAAGGTAAGGGGCAAGGAATTTACAATTTTTTTTTTCCTTTTCCGAGAATTCACTTTTCTCTTGCTTATATATATTTTTTCAAGGTAGTAGCGTGTTCATGCATCCCCAGAATGAATCAGAAGAATCACAAGAATGGAATCACAAGATTGGATCCGATATCCAAAATTGTGTAGCAAGCCTAGGGGCTTGTGTCCAAGTCCAGCAGGAGAGGAGGCCATTCTTTTAGGTGGTTGTGGAAGAGGCCACACTCACACAAACACCCCTAAATCTTGGTGCTCTCCAGCCTCTGCTATACGACTCGCTTCCCCCTTCCTCAAAGGGTTAATGGCGCCACTATCCAGGGGACAATTCATTCTCCTGCTAAACGCGATGACAAATAACCATTATTCTTTCCAACTGCACTGATAATCGGGACAGCTTAAACATTTTCGCCAGTATAAGTGAAACCATTAATCCTCTTGGATTTCATGATAAGTGGTGTCTGTGAAGTAATGACTATGTCATCGAAGGCAGGAAAAAATGTTAACAATTAAAACAAGTTAGCCATTATCTTACCGGGTACTGAATCGCTTTCACATTTCATTAGCAATATTGTAAATGATATGTACCTTATTAAAAAGCTCTTATTATCCAAGAAACCTAATTAGTCAAAAATTCTCCGTCACCACTATAATTTTCTAATGATATGCTGCAGCGGGTATTGTGGCGTGGGGAATGTTTCTGTTTATCTCTGAAAGATCCACAATATGTAATTGTTTCTCCCAAAATATCGTAGAGTGCAGGTATAACTCAGGCTTTTTTTTTCAGATATAATGATGTTTTATTTTAAGTGATCCACCTGGCTATTATTGAACAAAATACAAAATTTCTTCTTAGCTAACCGTGGATTTAGGCCAAACATTAAGCTTTTTGCCAAAAGATTATAAAAACCGAAGAAAATAACTATTATAATTCTATAGCATGCTTTGGAGATTTTTTTTTTTTCTCTCCTCTTGCTCAACCCTTAAGCTTCTCATAAATGAAACTATTGGACTGATCCCTGAGAATTGGTGTACCTACTTGCTTGATAGGAGGGGTCCCAACATTTCTCAAAAGGACTATCCAAGGTCAAGGTCAAATCCAATAGCTTATTCTCTGGACCTATAATTTGCCAAAATAATCGCAACTATTCTGTAGGAAAGAGTATGAATACAGATAGAAGCATCCATATATTATCTATCTACTTATTAGAATGTATTAAGCATTCTCAGTCAGTATAATTGTTTATCCAAACATGACTATACATGTTCTCTCTGAAAGTCAAATTAGAAAGAGAGGAATGTATGCAATATATGGATTCACAGTGGTATATTACACAACATACTAACATATCTAATACTAATTGAAATGATTCATGTCAAGCACTTAGTAGAATCCCTGACATTTGTAAGTGTTTAATAAATGATTGCTATTTTATAATCATCAATATATCAGATGACTCCAGGAATATCTAATGGAACATGTGTGCATATATATGGGCTACCTAAGAGACATCAATGGACTCTCCTACCTAATACGTGTCATAATAGAAAGGACAGAAGCCAGAGGTCTGCCTTCTGGAGTCAAATTCTGCAATTGCAAGTATCAGTTATTACTTTACAGAATTTTAAAATCTTGCTTTACTTTCTGCTTCAGCTTAAATTGCTTATACTTCGTGCCTACTTTGTGCTCAGCTCTGTACTTGGCATAAGAAGGAGGGGAGAATAAAACAAAGCCTTGTATGTGGCCTTTACCCTCAACGATCTTTCCATTCTCCAATGGAGTTCCTTCTGTGCATTTCGCTTTTTAATAATTCATACAATTTTGTGCAGATAACTTTTAAAAACCTCTATAAAATCTGTATAAAACAGCCAGAACCATTTAGAGAAATGGCAGGAAGACTGAAGGAGGTGAATGGAGCATGAAGGTGGGTGGAAAGAGGAAGAAAGGACAGATAAGAGAGGAGGAAGAAAGAAAGGCAGGAAAGAGGAAGGAAGGGAAGGAGGGAGGGAGAAAAAGAAGGAAAGCATTTGAACACCAGGCTCTGTTCTGAGTATTTGTGTGAACACCATCTAATTTGGTCCTTAAAGTCTGTGAAGACAGTATTATTACCCAAGTCTTACAGATAAAAGTATATGCCTGTGCTGTTTGGTTTATGTTTGAGATGGCTTTTAAAATTGGTCAGTAAATTGACCTGATTATATCGGTTCCAACTGAGGTCATGCTAAGGCCAACCATTAGGTTCCAACAGACGGCCTCCAATGAACCTACAAAAGCCTGTTGAATGTGAGATGTTTCTGAAGCTGAGTTATTGAGCATGGATCCGTTCCCCTGCTACAGCGATGTTTTTAGGGGAGCATTCCTTGTGTTCTTTCTTGAGTAAAGGGTTCTAGAGTTTCTGCTTCAAACCGTATTGAGACAAGGGCACGTGTTTTCTTGATTCCCTAGTTGCTTATGTTCTTCCCACCAGGACAAGGATCACTCACCTGCTTCCCTGTTAAGTGTCACCACCACCCCCAATGCCTTAAACCAGCTTAGAAATGCAAAATTTTAAAAACACATATATTGAGACAAAAAAATGTATAACCTGGAATATTGGTATGATTATATCAAGAACACTTGGGTAAGGAAAACTACAAAAATTAAAGATGCACCTTTGAGCTTCCTAGCACCAAAAGCAAACGTGGAACCAGTACACTGCAGATGTTCTGATCTGACTTTCTTTTGTCTCCTGCTGCTGGGAAGTAGAATGCCCCAAAGGGACTCCTTTCTCCAATTTCCAAAGAAGCATGTGGCCATTTAGAGTAAGTGCCAAAATGTTCTGTCCTTTGATAATAACAGTATTATTGATAATAACAAGTGTCCATTCTTGTACCTTCCCTTCATTTCTCTCCTTTATTTCAGATCACGCCAGTGATGGGTCTTCCAGGAGTTAAAAGGCCATTGTTACTAAAGCATCATGTATGTTTCAGAAACTAAACTGGTCTCACCACACTGCACATCTGCCATAAGAACAGGGTAAGAAAAGGGGCCTGTACAGATTGAATTCTGTCCCTCAAAATTCATGTGCTAATGCCCTAAGGCCCAATATGATTGTGTTTGGAGATAGGGCCTTCAAAGAAATAATTAACGTTAAATGAGGTAATAAAGGGAAGACTCTAATCCAATATGATTGGCATTATTAACAAGAGGAAGAAACACCAGAGACCCACAAGAACAGAGGGAAGACCATGTGAGGACACGGGGAGAGGCAGGCCATCTGCAAGCCACAAGAGAGGCATAAGGAGAAACCATATCTGCTGGCACCTTGATCTTGGACTTCCAGCTTCCAGACCTGTGGGGAAATACATGTCTTTGTTTCCCAGGCTCTGATATTTTGTTATGGCGGCCTTAGCAAAATCATATAGGACCTCTTGGGTCAAAAGCAGTAAGTGTTGGTGCTGACGCTAGGAAGAAGTAGGTGATGGCGGGAGGCAGTGTTTCCCAAAGTGTGTTCCTCAGACTCTCTTGTTCCAGGATGTTAACAAGTATATAGGCAAAGTGACATCAAAGGAGTTTGAGAAACAAGGAGTTGCACGGATTTCTTTGCTAGTAATTTTCCAGAGTTTTGAACACACTAACATGCCCTCGAGTCCCTGGGATGAGGAGGTCATGGGCAGAGTTTCCCAAAATGTAAATGAAAGCCAGTTTGGGGGACTGTCTTAGGCTGCTAATTTCCCCTGTCATGCAACTGGGTCCCTTTGATGTGTCAGTGTAAAAGAAAGTCTTGAAAAAGCAACAGTAATTGGTGAGCCTGAGGACACTGTGATTTTCACTACTACGCTTGCCGTCACCATCACAGAGACATGATCTGGGAATGTCTCTAAGAAAAGGGAGACAAGGGAATTGAAAGGAATGTGAGGAAGATCCTGGCCATTATGCAGGGAGGGAACTGAAGGAATAGGTTGGGAACCTGGCTTTGGGATCAGCCATAGCTTTGATGGCACTTTTTTTTCTATATAACCACTCAATTCTGTGTAATTGAGCAAGTAATTGAGCCTGGACTTCTTACCTATAAAAACTGAATGGCAATGCTTGGTCATAGTAAGTGCTCAACAAATTGGGGAGATTATTAAGAAGAAGGGGGTGGGTGGTGGAAGCAAAATGGGCATGTCAGGGACCCAAGGGAGCCCACCTGAGCCCACTCTTCCTGGTGATCACTGCCCCCCACACACACATACACCTTAGCCATTTTAAAGTCACATGTTACTAGATTTTGTGCATTCTTCAATCTGGAATTCAAGTCAGTTCTTAGAATATGAGTGTTCCCGTCAGGTAGGCTGCTTTCTTGCCTCCAAAACCTTCCACCTGCTGTTCTCTCCTCCTGGAACTGCCCTCCCCGTGACTTTCTCCATCTGATGACTTCCTACTGGTCCTCCACATCTTGACTCAAGCATCGCCTCTTCTCCAAGGTGGTCCCCAGCAATTCCAGGTAAGGAATTGGCACTGGTTCTTCTGCTTTCTTCTTCATCAGGTGCCCTCCAGGAGAAGCATCAGCGTATTGTAGAATTGCCCTCATGCCTCCCCAACCCTGAGCACACACAGCAAAGAAACACAGAGAATGTCTCCTCCCGCATGTCCTTGGGGTTCTCTGGGCACTCAATAGACATCCGTTGAATGGACAGAATAAAGTCACCATTATTTTCAAACCTCAAACTGGATGGTGTGATATTTTTTTTTTATAGCTCCATGTATCTATATAAAATATCTCCCAAGGCCATGCATATTAAGCCAGAGCTAGTTACATATTACATGAAAGTCCTTCATGGAAAATAATGAACTGTATAAACACCAGACCTGTCTTGGTTTCAGGTGGCCATTTGCACAGCATGTGCCTACATCACCCAGTCGTACGTCACACAACCTGGTTCTGACCTTGCCACACCCTCATCTTGTCTGGAAGCCCATGATGGAGTGCTTCCCCAGATAAAAACAGAGTGCATCAAGGGCTCTCAAGGAGACAGGCTTGTCAGTGTTAACAGCAATCGACTATTTCCCTGATCCACATTCATTGTGAAACCATTTTCCTTAGATACATCTTATAATTTAAGGGATCTGAGATCATGCAGAAGCCCAGACATAAATCCTACTAATGGCTTCCTCCCTGGAGAATCCAACCTGTGTGCCACTGAGTATGCCTTTTGTATTCTCAGATGTCTGCAAGTGACCCCTTTCAGAAGCCATCACCCTCAAGCTCACCTGGGCCACCGCAGGCTGCCTCCTCCAACCCCACAGTGTCCCTGGCCCGTGGGACAAAGAGCCCGTGTGGTAAGACCCAACGTGGCTGTAGTTCCCATGACTGTTAATTATATGTGCACATTGCCCTGTGCTTGGCGACAGTGGGATGTCCTTAACTCACGGGTGGCCGGCCCGCCTGGCTGCTGTCCTGAGCAGAACCACTCCTGAGAAGCATCCCCACATTGCCATCGTGCTTTTCTCTCGATCGTTTTAAATTTACTTTCAGAAGAAATGTCTTATTGTTTTACCATTTTTAACTTTGATCACGTAATGCTTTCAGAAAAATTATAATTTCTTGTCTTGGTATCTCGGGTTAGAAATAACCAAGTGTTCTCACCACATGGCCTCATGGGACACACGTGACCATACCGAGGCTGGATTCCAGGGACGAGGAACTCAAGGATCAGAGACATGAAGATATTTGTCCAAAGTCACATGGTTGCTGAGGGATGAAACTTTAATGCAAAGTTGTTTTGTTTTGTTTTGTTTTTTTCTACTTTTCAGACAGAGGTCAAGGGCAAAACTACAAGAGAAACGGAAGAAGAGCTTTGGAGAATGTCTCCACTGATGTTTCCATTTGCTTTGGCAATATCTGCCATGATTTGAAGACTATAATTGCTCTTTTTGCTTGTCTGATAACTCGCTTACAGGAACTATCAATTAGTCTGGGCAACTGAAATCTTCAGACTTTGGCACATAAGTAGGCATCGGCTATGAGATTTTTCTGCCAAGTCTGTGTCAGATTCTGAGCCCAAATGAGAAGTTATGGTCCCATCACAAATCTATACAGCATTACTGTTCAACTAGTAATATGCATGAGAAGTCAACAAAATAGATTTGGACTATTGGAAACTATAGGGAAAGGGTTTTGCTCTAATGAACGGGGAATGCAGCAGGAGAGACAGACTGCAGTATTTTGTGCAGAAACCCCCAAAGGAATGATGTGCTGAGCTTTCCCTACACCCCCCGCTCGCCAGGGCTTAGTTATGTTCAATTTGATTTACTTTGGCCTTTCTTGTTTCTTAACAGTGAATGCAGCTGTCCCCCGCTTTTTGAAAGGTCACTTTATGCCACTTCATTTTTTTTTAAGATTTTATTTATTTATTTGACAGAGAGAGACACAGCGAGAGAGGGAACACAAACGGGGGGAGTGGGAAAGGGAGAGGCAGGCTTCCCGCCGAGCAGGGAGCCCGACGCGGGGCTCGATCCCAGGACCCTGGGATCACCACCGGAGCCGAAGGCAGACGCTTAACGACCGAGCCACCAAGGCGCCCCCCCAATGCCACTTCATTTTTAGGAAAGATGTAATTAATACCCGTTTTTGCTAACCAAAAGAGATCCGGAGAGGCTTTTTGCTTTTATATAAAAAAGGCAAAAAGCGGAAACAGCATAGTGTCCGTTTTGCAGCAAGCTGTTATAGGGGCAGCAGCTCAGCGTCAAGCCACAAGAGCTTTGACCTGTGTTTGTGGGCATCTGTGCTTTACCTCGATTGATTTTGTGCATCTGTTAGCAGGACGCGTCCTAGGACATCAGAAAAGCCTACGAGAGGTGAATTTGGGTGTCTGGAAATGCTTAACGTTTTCCCATAAAAATTAACGGCAATCGCTTCTTTGCCTTACGCCACTTCAGCTTACAAAAGCAACCTTCCGCTTTCCGATAGCGGGAGAAACCTGTAATACCTACATGTTCACTTATCCCTGGAGGGTGGTCCGCTCCAAGTACAAGCAGCAATTCATGCAAAAGCAACCCCTCCACCGGCAAATACTTAGGGAAAGGACATGGAACTGTAGCCTCAGCGCTGTGAATCATGAGCCAACGCGTGGCTTCAGGATGGGTGGAATAGAGTGAGAGTCTGATCCCAGCTTTGCCTTTGAGTTACAAGTTTATCAGAGCCTGCCTGAGGTCATTACTGGCGAGGTGACCGTCTTGTAACTAAGAAGATGCTACCGGCGAGAGGGGCCTGTCGTGTTCCATCTACTCTCCGGGCCTCAGCCTGTGTCTGCAGGTGTTTCTGTGTATTGAATCTCCCTGGGGAATCCTTGGCTTCGCAGCAAAAGCTGGCTGAAGTGAAAGTGATTTGATTTGGATCCTATTACAGGCACTTTACCTCTTCTATTTCCGTGATAATAGCAGATTGGAGTCGATTATTGTACTGGGAGGGAAGTTAATGCGGTGTCAAGAACCACTGGCAAAACTGGCGCAGGGAGAGAGGGATGGATGAAAACTTGAGCGCAGATGGAAAACTGGGGACCAGGCCAGTGCAGCCCCCGCCCGGTTAAGCAGCCAGCCCCGAGTCAGTGCACTGTTTTGCAAAGGGTCGGGGTCAGTTCCCTTGTTGGTGCTGCTTAAGGGACAGAGAGCACTCTGGCAACTCAGCTTCAATGACCCAACCTCTGTGCCCTCCTGATCCTTGGCCCTTCCTCTGCAGCTCTCACCTGGCTGCCCCCATGGCCTGTCTGTGGGCCCAGGGGCTGCAGGAACCCCAGCTCCGGTGGCCTCCAGTCCTTTCCCCATGAGCGCTAAAGGGTGCCTGCCTTACACAACTCACCTCTGACTGTCACGCCAGCCATAAAGAAATATGGATTTATTTTTCTTAAGATTTTTAAAAATTTATTCATTTGAGAGAAAGAGAGAGAGAGAGAGAGAGAGCAAGAACACGAGCAGGGGGAGGGGCAGAGGGAGAGGGAAAAGCAGGCTTCGCCTGAGCAGGGAGCCCAACGAGGGGCTCAATCCCAGGACCCTGAGATCACGACCTGAGCCGAGGCAGATGCTTAACCAACTGAGCCACCCAGGCGACCCTGGACTTATTTTAAAAGAACTGCTTTATGTTTGTCTACAAAAGAGAGAGTGAACTTTGAAGAAGAAAAAAAAAAAAGTCCACACACTCCTGCTAAGTAACCAGGAGGCATCCACAGGGATGCCCGTCAGCCCTCCTTCCCTGTGGTCCCCAAACTATGCGTCCAGCATCAGAAGGAAGCAACCCGGTGTTAGAGGAACCTGATTCAGCAGATGAGACACCCCCAGTAGCATGGGAGAACAGTACTGGACTGGTTGGACTGGTTGAAATATGAATTTGTCAAAAAGTGAGTAAATATCACTGCATGCTCTACCCCTTGCATTATGATGATATATCACTATCATCATAGTGGTCTTGGATTGAACACTATCCAATGTGTCTTTGACTTGAATTTCCACTTCTGAAAAGTGCCCACCTCATAATCCTGTTTTCTGAACGTGCCATCCTAATAAGATGTATTACGCATTTGAGACTAGATCTTCATCTCTCCGCAGTTAGGTAAAATGGAGATGCAGGATGTTCTTTCAGAGGCCAATAGAGCCAGAGGGCAAACGGAATTTTTTTTACTTCTGCTTTTGCCTTGTTTTACTTTGAAATATGATGTATGTACAGAAGAGCATACATTTCATAAGCATTTAAACTCAACATACCCAGATCAAGATACAGAAGTATACAAGCGCCCCAGAAACCACCCTCCTGCTCCCTGCCTCCACCACCAAAGTTGGTCTCTGTTGACGTCATCAAACAACACGGATTCAGTTTGGTCTGTTTTTGAACATCAGTGGAATCACACACTCCACGTTCTTTTGCGTCTAGCTTCCCGCACACACCGTTGTGTCTATGAGACTCATACGCATCGTCACATACAGCTGTGGGTTGTTCATCATCTCGTTGTTTGTAGTGTCCATATGACAGTATTAATATGTTACACTTCTTTATCCATTCTAATGTTTCGGGCATTTGGATGGTATCCAATCTCTGGCCATTACGAATAGCGCTGTCTTTGGGCAGACGTGGGTAAGCATTTCTATAGGGTACATTCTTAGAAGTGTAATTGCCCTGTCCCACTGGGCAGGCGCATGTCCAGCTTTTATAGCTACTGCTGAGGAGTTTACCAAAGTAGTCGTGCCAGTTTTCACTCCCACCAGCAGTGTATGATATATAGCCGATATTTGGTATTTTCTCTTTATAAATTTTGCTGCCTGCTGTGTAAGGGCCTTATCTCACATGAAATTAGTTTCCATTTCCCTGACAGCTAAAAATCTGTGTTAACTTTTTAATGTACATATTAATTATTTGATTCTCCTCTTTTGTTAGATACATATTCAGCTACTTGGCCAATCTTTCATACTGGGTCGACTCTCCTATTGATTTGTAAAAGTTCTGTATATATTCTAGGTATGAGTTTTTGTGGAATACATATATTGGAAATATATTCTTCCACTCTTTGGGGTTCATTTTATTCCCTTTCTGGTAGCCCTTGATGAAGAGATATTCTTGATGTTAATATAATCCAATTTATCATGTTTTTCCTTGATGGTTACATTTTGTCTTCTGTTTCAGAAGCTTTGCCTTTTCCAAAAGTCAGATTTCTTTTTTCTTTAAGATTTATTTATTTGTATTAGAGAGATAGAGAGAGAGAGCAGCACTGGGGGGTGGGGAGGGGCAGAGGGAGAGAGAGAGAGAGAGAGAATCTCCAGCAGACTGCATGCTCAGCACATGGGCCCAACACGGGGCTTGATCCCATGACCCTGAGATCATGACCTTAGCCAAAACAAGGAAACGGATGCTCAACCGACTGAGCCACCCAGGTGCCCCAAAGATCATATTTCTATTTTTTTTTAAAGATTTTTTATTTATTTATTTGACAGAGAGAGACACAGTGAGAGAGGGAACACAAGCAGGGGGAGTGGGAGAGGGAGAAGCAGGCTTCCCACGGAGCAGAGAGCCCTATGCGGGGCTCGATCCCAGGACCCTGGGATCACGACCTGAGCTGAAGGCAGCCACTTAATGACTGAGCCACCCAGGCGCCCCGATTGTATTTCTAAACAAACTATCTTGTAGCGATAACTAAAGTGAATTTTTGTTGATTCTGTCCTATTTTTGGCTGATGACTCCAGCACAGATCCGCTTCATTAGGCCCACCTGAAACTTCCCAGATTTCCTGCACAACAACATATACCCATTTTACTCATCCCGAAAAGAAATATACCAAAGAATGGCAACAATTTTAGCAAGCTGAGAAAAGACAGAAGGGAGAAAGCAGGCTTCTGTTTTTACTTCTGCACCAGCTTCACTCCAAACCACAGAGCTAGATTTGCAGGCATATATAGCGCCTGTTAACCTTCAACTTTCTCACTTCCAAAAGGGGAATAATAATAATAGCAATGACCCCACTGAGCCATTATAGGAATTAAATGAGAAAATGCATAGCACTTTGCACTGCATCCAGTTTAAGTAAACTCAATAACTTGGGGGTATTATAATCAGCATTAATAATAATATATGTAACTAGTGCCTTTTAATTTGCAAAGTAAACTAATTTAATTGTAAACTCAGAACAATCCTGTGAAGTGGGCAGTTATTTTGTTTAGCCTGTCTGGCACTTTATGGAATATATTAAACCAGTGTTTACTGAGCCCCTACAATATGTCAGGCACTGTTCTAAGCACTGAGAACAGCAGACCAAAGGTAGGTAAAAGTCCCTGTTTGCATGGATTTTTTATTCCCATGGGGATAAACAGAAATGATAAAATAAATAAGAACATGTTAGAAGGAGGCAAGCGCTCTTGAGAAAAAGCACAGAAGATACAGAATGATGAAGAAGGGGTTTCAATGTTAACCCAATAGACAAGGGACCTCCATGTGACTTGAGCAGAAACAAAGCAAGAGCGAAGCAATAGCAAGATGTGGGCAAGATGGAAAGAAGGAAGGAAAGGATAAGATCCAAGTGGTCAAAAGGGAGTAGAGTAGGCATGCACGGGAGGTCACAGTGTGGACTTTGGGCTTGTACTTTGAGGGGAGTCTTGGAGGGAGGAACGTTTTGGCAGAATGACTCTGGCTCTTTTGTTGAGAAATGGCTGTAGAGCAGAGTGTCTACTCCGAGAGATCCATCAGGAGGAGATTGTAACTGGGCCAGGTGAGAGTGGATGGGGTGGCACTGGAGGTGGTAAGCTTGCCAGCTGTATTTTGAAGGTACTAACAACAGGATATGCTGAATTACTGGAGGTGGGATATGAGAGAGGAAGAGCGACCCAGAAATAACTGTAAGGATCTGGGCCCGAGTAACTGGAAAGATAGAATTCCCACTAACTCAGATGGGGAAGATTATGGAAGAAGGGATTCATGAGGAAAGATCAAGAGTCGAGACTACGGCTCTGTGATGCCTGCCATTGTTTCGAGATTTTTACTTCCCAAACACCACCATTCTTCAAAGGTTTTCTTCTACCCTCTGATGTCCTTGGTTTCCAAATCCAAACCCAGCATTGTCTCTTGCGCAAAAGCTACATCCCAAATAAAAGATGACTGTTTCTCTTGAACCTGCCAGAATTGATGACTTCCTTTGTTTATTCACTTGTAAATGTGAGAATGCAGGAAATGCTACTTGATGTATATGAAGAATGGCAGCTTAGAGAGGGGAGAGTGTGTGAAAAAAAATCACTAATATCCCTGAAATAGACTAGTGGATAAAATGCCCCCAAAATGATAAAATCCGGGTTGATTATAATGCTTCTTAATTGTAAAAGTTTCCCCATCTACCTATAGAGGAGAAAAATGTAAATGGCAGGATGTTCCATTTATTTCAAATATCATGAATCAGTGTTTGTAAAGTAGATGGCTTAGTCTCCTTCTGCAGATGCATTGTCTAGTTACTATCATGTTTCCTAATTCAATAATTTCTATGAAAATGTGTCAAGGTACCATAAGGATGCTGCTCAGATGTGACCACCTTTCAAATCTTTTCCATAACTAGCGGTTGAATAAAGAATGATGTATTACCATTCAACGCTTGCATATGTAACTGTCCCCTAGTGGGGGTATGGCTCTACATCTCTACATGACTTTCTTTGCTGGGTGGGATATTCTTGAAGATGGAGAGTGTGACACAGGCTATCTAGGTGCTCATTAATCCTCATCCCTCCCTCATCGTCTTATGGGACATGGGAAGACTATGTTTTCCAGCCTCCTTTCAGTTGGGTTGGGTCATAAGGCTGGACTCTGGCCAGTGGAATTGGAAAGAAGTGTTGTGCACCACTTCTTACTTCCACTCAAGTCACTATTGTAACATAAATTGAACCATTCTTTTTGAACCAGACAGTATGAGTAGTTGGAGATACCAGTCCTCATCCTTAAGGAGCTCTGACTCCCATGTAGGCAGACACCCTTCATAACCCCAGGCAGAACACATTGTCCAGGGCTATAGCATAGGTCCTGTGTACTAAGAGTTACAGGACCCTAGGAGAGAAATGAATTCTTTTCCTTCCTCATCTAAGAACTGGAGAAGAACAGTTACAGGGGAAAAAAAAAAAAAAAACACACACATCTGCAGAAGAATTCAGCAGGTGAAAATGAAGAGGAAGAGCACTTCGGGCAGAGAAATGGATGTGTGAACATTTAAAATAATGGTGGGCAGCTTGAGATGAAGTAAACTTCGGAAGTTAGGAGTGCTAATTATTAAGCTGTTTTCACTTTGTTTCAAATTCACCTTCCTATATTCTGCTCTATGTAGATGGGGTGGACAGTTGGTTTCTCCTTTGTCAGCTGACTTCCTTTTAGGTTTTAATAATGTGACACTAGGGGAAGACAGGAGGCAGGAGAAGTAGAGAAGAAAATCTACCCTTCCTGTTCCTGTCAGGGCTCCCCCAGCAACGACCCTTCACCATGACAGCACCACTTGATTTGAGACCCAGCTCTTCTCTGCACCCCAGAACCAGCCATGCCTTAGGAGCACCAACCACAAACGAGGAGCACCATCTTTTCAGAAGAGTAAATACCAATTCTGTGGCATTGCCTTTGTTCCCAGATTATGACAGTCCCATCCTTTTCCCTTTCTTCCCTAGCCTTATGGGTGGTAGTATCCTCCTGCAGTTAGTATCCCTATGCTGTTTCATGTTTCCTTTATGTCCTTTAGTCCCTCAATACCTAGGGAACCAATATTAAACTCCGTTGAAATATCTAGTGTAGCTGTTGTTTTCCTGACCGGATCCTGAGTGATACAGGAGTATGCCTCAAGCATCTGAAGTGTCAGCTCCACCATGAAGGAGAGGCAAAGGGTGACAGTAGAGAAATCTTGAGTCAGAGTGGGTATGGTCAAGCTCAAGCCATGATTAAGAAAGGAAATAGTGAGACAAGAGGCTCTCCATTTGGGGTTTATGACTTGGGAGAAAAATCAGCTGGATTCAGTTTCATAAGAACAACTGCAAACACAGGAAATGAAGAAAAGGGAAGCAAAGTGAGGTGTTGACTAACTTGGTCAAGTCGGAATTGTGTGCGGAAGGAATGCCTGGTTTCAGGTGGCAGGAGTAATCATTAAGCGTGTCTTTGTTTCTACTGTGATGCTGTGGCTTCCAATACGGTCCCCAGAGGACGGAACAATGGCCAACAAGAGAAAATGGAGTCAGTGAAGGGACAGGGATAGAGCACAGAATCACTCAAGGCCAATTTATCATTAGGAGACCATTAAAAGGACAAGTTGGCAAATGCCTATATAGGGCTCTGCTACAAGCCTGGGATAATGAATGGCTGAGGATGACTCCATGGGACTTCTTAAAATTAATTCAGCTGTCAAGGAAGAGGCAGGATGATGTAAGCCATAGGAGTGAGGTAATTTATGAGATTTTGGAGAATTTTTAGCTTGATTTTTCAGTAATATCTGTAAGAAGGTCAAGGACAAAAACTCTATACATGTAATTTTTTAAATTAAATTGTTTCTTAAAAAGGCAGATGGCTATGGTTGTTATAAATCAGCCCAATAGCATATTGGCGTGATGCAGGGCGTCATTGTTCAGGGCATATAAATACATTTACTGAAATCCATGCTTAAATTCTGACCAGATTCTATAGCGTATGACTGTATTATAATTAAAGCACTGCTCAACAAGAAGCCTTTTAAAAATGCTATCATCAACTCCCCCCCCAATATTTTACAGAATATCTGCACATCATCATTGCATAAGATATTATGATTAGTTTGTGGACATTGTGTTCTAACAGGGATAGAAGGAAAAAATTGGCCAAGTTGATACATTTTTAAACATTTGGTAAAGTAAATGTTATAAACAGCAAAGTCCAAAGGCATATGACAAACCTAGAATAATACACTCAATATGAGAAATTGTGAACAATGGTTACTTCTTGGAATCAGGGAGTGAGATGAAGGAAGAAAAAGAGACATCTATTTCAAAATTCATCCCTCTGTATTGTTTTGATTTTCAACATAAACCTGTCTTACTTTTCTAATTTAAAAATATTAATAGGTAGTTTGAAAGAAATGGTAGCAAATATATGTAAGAAAATGTATCATGGGATTTTCCAAGAAGGCATACTGCTTTTTTGCTTTGAGAACGAGGAACACTTTTATGGACTAGGCAGCATTCAGTCTGTGTTTTGCAGAATGGATAAAGCTAGATAGCCAAGTATATAGCAAATAAATGTCTCTTTTAAGTATATGGCAAATAAAAGTGCAGAAAATGGTAACATCATGATGAGCAAGGTTCATGAGACAGAGAGATATATAGCATTTAGAAGAAATGGGTAGTGAGTGGTAGAAATAGCTCCACTGGGGCCAGAAGAGCCTATTACGGAATCCAGACTGTGCAGGTCCTGACTCCCAGAACATATCAGTTAGGAAAGAATTTTCATTTTCCAGGTGAGGGCTGATGATGGTGTAACTAGGGTGTAATAGTGGATAGGTTTCAAAGGATTCAGGATGTATACTTGCTGAGAGAGTGAACATGGGCTATAAAGAAAGAGAAGAGTCAAGAATAACTCCAAATTATTTGGTTTAAAACAACTGGATAAAGGTCGATGCTATTTATTAAAAAGAGGATCATTGAGAGTGAAGCATATTACCTGGTGGATAACAAAGGGTCAATATTGGAAATGTTACGTTTGAAGCAACCTATTGGATTGGTGAGTAAAGATGCCACATAGACATTTGGCTTCCGGCTGGCATTAAACAAGTTCAAGACTGGAAGAAGAATTTGGAAATTCTCAGTTTATACATGGTATTGACGACTGGGGAATGGCCACAATCATCTAAGGAGAGAGAATTTGCGGTCTTTCTGGGGCCAGATGAAGAACTAGAACTTACAGACCCATACTGAGGTATAGGTGACCTCAGAGAAGAATCAGATTGCAGAAGACTATGTTTAAAAGGAGAAAAATGTCATAAACCAGTAACAATTAAAATAGCCTTCTAGTACATGGGACACTGATGCAAAAGTTGAGTGTCTTAGGGATTCAATAACTGGACAAAAGTCTGACAACCTGGCCTCAAACCCAGATCATTCTGATTCTAAATCTTAAGTCCTTTTCACTATAGGCAGTAGACTGATTGAAACTTTCCTACAGATATAAGAAAGCGACCAGACAAGGGAAGACAAGAACGAGACCGATGAAGAGACAAATATAAAAGAAAGACTAGGATAGAAATTTGACCTAAACTCATGACTCCAGTGGCCTAAAAAAGAATCCTCAATGAGTCCCTTAGTGAAAGGGGTAGTAGAAATACTATAGATGTGTCTAAGGTAACTTTTAGAAAGCTTCTTTCTAGATTGCTCTAAATTATAATGCGTAGTCCCCATGAGGTCTTCGTTTTCAGCGTCCCAAGTATCTCCTTTGGTACACCATCCTAAAAGTGAAATCACTCAATTGCCAAGGGGTAGGGCAATTTCAAACTCTTTATCTCTCCTTATGACATACAAAAATAAATATGAAAGTACAAGAGTATAAATATAAATAAGAAATCTAAAATTAGTTGTATAGACAAGCATCGGCCCCAGATGGATTAAACATTCAAATGCCAAAAACAGAGAATTCTAAATTCAGCTTGGACAGTAGAGAGCTAGAACACAGAAGCTCTTATCCTTGCAACAGGAAAACACAGTAGGGAGCAAAGTAACAACTTTTTGAGAATCCATCTGATAACCAAGGTCACAAGACAAATGGCCATTCCAACACCTGGAAAGAGACACTCCTATAGGGACGTGGAAGTGCCAGGCATTACAATAACAACTCCTGAAAGAGGAAAAACAAAACAAAACAAAACAAAAAACTGAAAAAATCTAAGAAGGGGTATTTTTTATAAAGAGGGATTATTGAACATTTTAAAAAGTCTCCCCGAAATAATAGCAAGGGAAAAATCATCACTATACAGTGTGGGAATCTGATACCATCTTGACTGAGTGATGGTATTATCTTATACAAATGTGATGTGTTAAGAACACATCTCTTATGTAATATTCTAAACTGAATGCATAACCCAAACCTGACCACGAGAAAACATCATACAAGTCCCAAGTGCAAAATATTCTACTTAACAAAATGCCATTGTCATATTAACATAAGAAGAATGAAACTATAACTTTTCAGTAATTTTATTAAGTGTATTTTTGTCCTTCAGCATAGATAGGATAAAGTTAAATTTAATTCAGTCACTGCTCACATTAGGGAAAAAAAATGTAGATTTATAAAATCTGAACTCTTAAAATTATACAAAAATTTCATGGTACTGTGTAATGTAACAAATCCAACCAACTTAAATATAGTAAAGGGAAACAATTAAATTGAGACCCTCTGATTTAATAGAGGGTCTCTATTCAATAAGTTCCATCTTATGCATGTTGGTCAGTTAACAATAGCATCTATTTTTTTGTCCATTATCTTGTTTATTTTTTTTTTCAAATGCAGAATGGGTGCACTTGGGAGAGCTGGGGTTAAAAAAAATCACATGGCAAATCCCCATTTCAACTAGCAGAAGGAAAGAAGATAGGCCAGGCACAAATCACTATGTACAATTTATGGAAGAGGTAAAGGTAATTTAATATTATTATGAAAAATACCTGTATAATGGAATCATTTGGGCTATTACATCTGGTCTAGAAATATAAAATAATGTGAAGAGAAAGTGATCTATTGTTGCAACCTTACATTACAGAGATATTACCATGCCCCAGCCAATCATTTTTGGTCCAGCTAAATTTTAATAATGAATGAGAGATAATAGAGTCATTAATCGCAATACAGAAATAACCATAACAAAAATTACCAAAAAACTAAGAAGGGACTCCTAAGTGGATTTATTAAAAATAGGACATTTCTAGGTATTTCCTTATGTTACTTTGTAACTCAGTGGCTTCTCATCTGAATTTCGGACTTTAATCTAAACATGTTTGTTTTACAGTCTGTACCAGCAGAGTTATGTACTTAAGGTACCGTTACAAAGAAGCTAATTTCCCTAAATTCTGTTGATATCATTTTTTTTTCCTAAACCAATATTCTTTAGAAAATTTAAGTGACTAATCTTTTCTAAGGACTATACATATATTGAAGTATATATGCAAATGTTTTCATGCACATATATACATATAAAGTATTTAAAGAATAGAGTATTTATCAACATCAATGCTTCAATTTCCCTGAGACATACATCCATTTTTCAGACTATGAGAACATTTTACAATAGTTCCTTCTCTTAGTCATTAGTTGCTATATTTAAAAATTCAGCTGTGCCATCTGAAATGCTGCATAATATACAGTAACCTGGGAGCAGAGCAGATTTGCCCTTGGTGGTGTTGACTGGCCCACTTCCAAATATACGTGCATGTCAACAAGGAAGTCTGGGCAGGATTGCTGGCATTCTCTTCCCTTCCTCTGAGGCAAAGAAGATTCCAGAGCTCCACATGATGTCCCCGAGAGGTCTGGCTTCTCATGTTGTTATGGGAACTGTTTCTTACAAAGGAAACTCAGAAATGACAGTTTCTGAATTCAAAGGAAGGCAGATATGCTGTTTGCCAGCCAGGTATGGAAATTTGCTTACTGCCTTACTTGCAATTGGAAGATGTTAGCAGAGGTGAAAAGTACTTATTTTCCATGAAGAAAAGTAGAAGTACCAGTTGGAAGTCAAAATGGTGCCATTTCTTTTCTACTTACACAGAACCGTGAATGAATTATTTATTGCAATGCAGGGGAGTAATGGGCCATGTATTGCTCAGAAGGGCATTACGCACTTGGAGACATTCAAAAGAGATGCACCAGTTTCTCTCACCAACTTGGCTTCAGACTGACTTTCTTGAGACTCTAGAATACCTCTTCTGACCCCCTTCTCTGCCCTGTTTTCCAGTTTTCTCTTCACCTGTGGAAAATCTCTCCTGACCCATTCATTATGCTCACTTCATTTCTTCCTTCACTCCTGTCCCCAAACCAGTCCTTTTTTCCCCCAGTTTTAATGAGATATAATTTATATACAGCATTGTCTAAGTTTACGGTGTATGGCATAATGATCTGACTTAACATATATCATGCAATGATCACCACAGTAAGTTTAGTTAACATTCATGTCTCCGATAGATGCATTTTTTTTTCCCTTGTGATGAGAACTCTTAGGATCTACAACTTCCCTATATACCATAGGGCAGTGTTAACTATAATCGACATTGTTGTACTTTACATCCCTGGTGCTTATTTATCTTAGAACCAGAATTTTGTTCCTTTTGATCACCTTTATCCACCCCCTGCCTCTTGCAACCACAAATCTGATGTCCCTTTCTTTGAGTTGGAAACCCCAGTCTTTTTTACAGAGCTTCTGATAGAAGAAAGCAAACAAGATTTATTTATTTTTATTATTTATTTGTTATTGTTGTTATTATTATTATTATTATTACCACAGGCCAGCTCAAATGACAACCTGCTCCTCTGTGACTCTCTCCCAATCAACTTCTTTATCTTATTTGGATGAAAATTTTCCTGATGTGACCAATTTTGCTTTCTGCAGAGCAGCTGCACAGCATCATGGTTTTGCTTCTATCCAAGTCTAATGTTTACAGTTTTGAAAAGGATGGATTTGCTTTGTCAGGTCAGACAATAATGTTTAGTTCAGGGAATGCATGGTGAGAAATTGAATTCATTAATAAGCAATGACTACCTCTGAAACAATAGAAATTTACAGCAGACCTCAAAGAGTAGGAGAGGATCAGCAGGCTCTTCATGTTTATTTGATGCCATCCATTCATACTTCTTCCATAATAAAACTGACAATTAGAATTCATACTATAAAAATACTAACATCTGATATTTTTTCAACTAAGTCCAGGTGAGCAAAAATTTTTTATCTCTAACACTTACTGTGTGCACATCCTCATCTCTTATCTGCTGCCATTAGTATAACCCTTCCCTAGAGTCAGAACTATTAAAGGGTTCTATCTGTAGGCCTGACGCCAGTTTATTACCGTGCTAATAGTAATTCCCACATTTATTCATTCAAAAAAATTTTTTAAGAGAGAGAGTGGGGGTGGGAGGAGCAGAGGGAAAGCAAGAGAGAATCTTAAACAGTCTCCATGGCCAGTGCAGAGCCCAACAGGGGGCTTGATCTCATGACCCTGAGATGATGATCCAACCCGAAACCAAAAGTCGTACGCTGAACTGACTGAGCTACCCAGGTGCCCCTATTCAAAACTTTTTTTTAATGAGCTTCTACTGCATTCCAGACACTGCATAAGTCACTGAAAATACAACAGTGAACAACCCTGTTTCTCATGGAGCTTGCATTGTGATGGGAAAAACCTAAAAGACATAAAACAAATAAAGGAAAGAAATATTTAGGAATTGCCAGAAATGATCACTGCATGTGCTGTGAAGGAAGTAAAACAGCCAATGTGAGCCAAAGAAAATGCGGTAGCTACTTGAGATGTGGAAGCCGGGAGAAGTCTCTAAGGATTGCTTTGGCCTCCGTGTGGGGAATTATAAATGAGAACGTCCAGAGGCAGAACCGGCAGAGCTACTGCAATAGTCTAAGCAAGAGATCTTGGTGGCATCATCAGGGTAGCAGAGGGGACAGGGAGAAGTAGTCAGGTTCTTGACAAATGTTGATCAAAGAGCCGGTAGGATTTTCTCACTGGTTGAATGTGGGGGACAAAGAAGTCAAGGAAAATGTTGAGGTTTTTTTGTTTTTTGTTTTGTTTTGTTTTTTGCCAAAGAAACTTTAGTATAATGGGGTGAAGAAGGCTATGGGAGGAGGAAGTTGGGAGGTTGGGGGTACAAATCAAGAACTCTTAGTTGGGGGCGCCTGGGTGGCTCAGTTCGTTAATCGTCCAACTCTTGATTTCGGCTCAGTTCGTGATCTCAGGGTAATGGGTTCAAGCCTCAAGTGGGGCTCCGTGCTCAGTGGAGGTTCTCTCTCTCCTTCTCCCTCTGCGCCTAACTGACTGAGTCACACAGGCACCCCTCATGTTGACTTCTTAGAGCATTTTAGACTCACTCATTCCTTCCTCTTCCTTTGATTTTAATGACACAACATTCTTCCGTTTCTTCTCCTACTTCTCTTGCTGTACCTTCACGGTGTCTTTTGCAGGCAGTCCAAATAATCTTTTCAAAGGATAAATCTGACTCTATTATATCTGCTGAGCACTATGGAAAGGTTTCCCATCAATCTTAGGGGAAGAACAAAATCTTCATGGTAGCACCGCATGGTCTGGTCCCTGGGTATTTTTCCAGCTGAGTCCCACAGCTCCCTCCTCCTCATTCTTCTCCAGCCCCAATGGCTCCTTCTGGACTTCTAATAAGCTACTCTTCTTCCCACTGTCAGGATTTTATACATGCTTATCCTTCTTTCTCTAAACCTCCATCTCATCCCATTTAGTTCTCTCCTACCCATCTTTTAGATCTTAAACAGCTCAAGCTTCATGTGTTTCAGGAAAGCCTTTCTCAGAATTCCCCACTCCCAATTAGGTCCTATAGCTTTATTATCTCCTTCCATAGAGCCTGTTTCCTATCTCCTTTGGCACTTACTTCATTTCATCTGTAGAAGTGTTTAGATGTTCATTACTTACTTGAAGCTTATTTGATGATGGTCTGTCTGTCCCACTAGAGTGTGGGCTCCATTAAAACAGAGAAGCCGTATACGCACTACCGAATCCCAAGCATCTATTCTAATGCTTGACACAGAGTATGTACTTATTAAATATCTTTTGAATATATTAAGGGACCCTGGAGTAAGTGTTTTAAAAAGTGAAGGGGGACATTTTTTTTCAACATGAGTAAGTAAGTGTTTTCTGGACTTCTGTATTATTTCATAAAATAGTCATTATGAGAGGAAATTAATTTTTGGGAATGAGATGTTGATACTGATTGTTAGGAGTTTATGTGGTATCTTCGGGCTTCTCCAATATAAGAACTGACACCTGCTCTATGAGATCTATAAAAGTCAGCTAAAACAGCAACAAAGCATTCAAAAAAACCTGACCCAATTGCCTCTTTCCTGGCCTTCTAGGTCATATCTACTCAGCCTAATTGTCTCTGTAATGATTCACTTTAGATCTACTCATAATATGTTGGCTACCACGTGAAAGGCCTTAAAAGGCTACATCCCTGGCCTGAGGGTCTCAACAAGGTGACCCATATGGGCTTCAGGAGTGGGAGGCTAGGCAGAAAGATTCTGCTCCCGTCTATCTGAATAAACACAGTAATGTAGTGCATCAGAATAGCAAGTATGAAATCTCCTACTTTGGGTCTTGATCTTCAAAAGGTGCCCAATGAACATTTTTTTTTTAATCAAGATCTAATGAATCGTAGAAGATACTATGTGGGCACACAAAAAATGAACTGCTTTGTTATATAAAGAACCCATGTCAACCCCCACAGGAGTGGAGTATGTGATTCACCAAGAACATACCTGCAGCACTTCTCCTGCGTTATTTTGTCCTCGGGAAAGTTTCGTTAAATAAGTCCCTTGATTCCCATTTTTACATGTGGGAAACAAGTTTAAGGAGGTTAAATACCTCACCCTAGTAGCACACAGAGTTAGCAAGGGGAAATTGAACCCAGTGCTCCTGACTGCTACATGGTTAATGCCACTTGAGAAAAAGGAAACTGAGAGAGTGAGAAGCTGGACTCCTTGTAACCATGACTTTACTTCCAGAAAAGGCAGAGTAAATAATTGCCACTGAATTTAGAGTCAGAAAAAAAATGGGTTTGAGTCTTCACTCTAATCCTCATTAGCTTTGAATTAATCACTTAGGCTTAGAAGGTCACTTTCCTCAAATGTAAGTGGGGCTAATAGTGTCCTTATTTCAAGATTGTAGGGTGGATTATCACATGACCTAATGACATCACACGACATCTGTGACATCACCAATCTTGCCCTCGTCACTTTGTGAACCGCAAAAGCATGGCTTAAAGAGGTAATGCTTTTAAATATTATGTAGTTGTATATACCTGCAAATGTCTATAACATATGCATCCATAGACTTAGAGAAGAAAATGCTACCTTAAATTCAAATACCATTATTCAATATGGCAGTTCTCTCCTTGCCCAAAGAGAAAGCAAATTCCCCAGCCATTTGACCATCTGTGAAATTTTAAAGCTTCCACAACACACTTCACAAGTCTTATCTTTTTGTCCCCAAAGCCCACTCTCTTCGCCTGAAGTGGGCAGGCAGGCTACACACGCAGCCCCACAGAACGAAAGGTTCAGTGTGGCTATGGGGAGGCAGCCGCAAAAACACTTAGGGAAAAAGCATTCCGTCCAATCTCGAAAATTAATGTTAACTTCAGATGTTCAGATGTGAGTGGGGAAGGCCCTGATCTACTTCAGACAGGATCCAGTTATCTTACTTAATAACACAGTTGTAAATCTGAATAAAATTAAAAAGAGATCAAACCCTGTAGACAAATGCTTTCACTAAATGCCCTCTCTTGTGATCTGAATACCAACTACTGTGTTGTATAGTCATTTATAAAGGGGCTTGGAGGTAGGCAATAGTGGGGGGAAGGGGTCATTAATTTCAGCCCACCCAGAAAGGTGTTAACTATGCCCCATCCTTCTGGCTAGATGATAATTAAGCCACCTCTTTTGTGCCTCCCTAGAGGAGGTATATATACTGTATTACTCTACAACACAGTTAGTGTGGTGCAATTGCAGTGAATCAAATCTTGTTTATCCTAAGGATGGGGCGGGCTCGCCCCGCTAGCGGTTTTATTTTTAATTGGGGTTCACAGCAGAGTGAACACCGTCTTAGCTGAAAATTCTGGATGGCTGTGGGGCACATTCAGTTAACTCCCTCCCTGCCAACACCTACCGCCACTCTCAGGGATTGCTGAGTAGCATCCATAAAAACTGTTTCTGTCACAAAAGGTGTAGCACACTTCTCCTGTGACAGGAATTTTCAAGTCTTTCTGAAGGGTTTCCGGTGCCCGCAGGAGACTGATTCGTCTTTGCATCTTACTTTTATAATTTTGGATCATACATCAATCGTTAGAGTCTCCATCTACGTGAAGTGTTTTCACGTTCATCTTGCACACTCTGGTCCTGAAGCCTAGAGATGCTTCAGTGACTTGTCCATTGAAAGATGTCAGTTAATTAGAAAGCAAAGTGTAGGCTCCTCCCACGCGCATGGTCAGGAGACCATGAACCCTGCCCTGGTTTTGAGTGAAAAGAGAAAGCGTGCTATGAATTTCATTTAATTTTGAATGAAGCCAGTCTGGCCCTTTGGAAGTTGCCAGGTGATTACAGTTTGGAACTGATGGGTGCTGTTTACTTTGAGCCTAAGAACAACGAGGCGCAGGAGCAGGACCCAAGCAGCACCGTGGTTAGGGAGACCTCTGTTTTGTAGTCATCTAGGATGTCACCTAGTACAATGAGGGTCTTGATGCTCCTCCAGTGAGTGGCCCTAGATGATGTGCCAGAGTGGGAAAAGCATGGACTTTGAGAGCAGATCTGATTCAGTTAACCTTTCTGAAACTCAGTTTCATCATATGACACAAATAAAGGTAAAATATAAATTTTGCTGGTTTACAGTGATGATCCAAATAGATAATTAAAGGAAAATGCCTCTCACCTACCAGGCACTTGGTTCATATCATTATTTTCTCATAGTCTTCTTTCCATACATGAACATACGCATCTCACTTGTCTGCAAGTATCTTGAGGGGAGGGGTGTCACAGAATCATCTCTGGTAGACCCCCAGTGAGGAACTCAATGAACATTAATGAACGATTAATGCTAGCATGCTAAGTGAGGTCTAAATAGTCTTCCACTGGGATCAAAAAATGGCCAGAATGCATCTTATACTTTGAGTAGCAGTCCAAATCCAAAGCAAGATGGTCACTCATTATCAAATTAGGCTATAATGAATTCTCCTCAGAGTTTAAAGGGTTAAGTGAGCAGCTGAGAGAAGAAGGCAGATGACTTATCAGGATGGAAACAGGCCATGGGCTGGGAATCCCAGGATTTGGGTGGGGCCAAAAGAGATGAGTGGTTGTTCTCTGGAAGAAAAATGTAAAGAAAACTTTTGTAGGCTAAAGGCCTTCATTTTATTCAAAATGAAGTGCACATGAGCCATGGAGGGAAATGTGCACATTAAGTACATGCAATGGCACGTGCTACATCTCCAAGAGAAGATGATGGTGGGGTGCCCAAGAAAGAGTGGATTGACTGCCAAGAGACTCAATCCTTTGACATTTTAGATCACGGTCAGTGGGGGATGTTTTCATAAATGGCTGAGACATATCTTGGGGGGCAGTCAACCAGACTGAAGTGGATGGGCTCTAGAACCCTGACCTTTTTCAATCAGCCCGACACATGTCCCATTGTGTCCCCTCCAAAACTGGCACTCGACATCAATTTGCATGAGGGCAAAAAGAAAGATTTTGTAGAAAGCAGATCATCGAATGACTGGAAATGAATAAAGAATGTTCATCTCTGCCACGAAGATGATGAGGTTTAAATTCACAGCTTGGCACTTATAGAAATTAAATTCTTGAACCTACCTGGCGGATTTCAAAATACGTACACTTGAGCAAGACATGAACAACTGCAAAACCTCCTAGGAGAGAGGAGTGAGAACGTTAATTCAAATCTCTGGGCTGGTGCTTCTTTGGGTAATGCGCTACCTGACACTGGGCATTAATATTTCAGATGCTGGAGTAGAACCTGTGTGTCACATAGCAGGGCAGCAACTCGACATCTCCCAGCCCTGTGCTCAGAGAAAGGCACGCCAGGAAAAGGGGAAAGGGAGACACTGCCCTATGGCAAGCTCCCTACTTAACTGACACAAAGCAAAAGGAAGACTATATGTAGATCAAAGTAGAATTTAGGAGAAATTCACAGAGATAAATGTAAAGGAAATTCAGTATTGTTTTTACAAATAATATGCAATCAGCTTGCTTCACTGACAGAAGATATTTATATGTCTTAACAACAATGTTGTGAGTTAAGTTTTCTAAATTTTACATGAGAACAACTTCTTCAGTTGTAATAAAGTGAAGCAGCAACAAAACAAAAGGACAATGGATACCCAGACTAACAATTAGAATACATTTGAAGACACTGAAATCTCTCTACTTTATTCAGTGTTACAGTCTCTGCAAGTTCTACCCGTATATCTAAATATAATTAAAATTGAGTCTAACACTGTCTTTGGATAGACAGGAAAAAAAAAAATATGTGTGTGTTCATCCTCTGTAACCTAGACAGTGAATGCCATCTTGCTTAACTCAGACACAGCCTGTTTGCAGGACAAATCTGGGCTAAATGTGGGCCAGCATGGAAAAAAATGCCTTCATTAAAAAAAATAATAATAATAATTGTAAAAGTGGTCTTTATATTCAGCCCCCATATTCTCTGGGACTAGTGCAATATATAGAATATAATAGTTTTTCAAACCATTTTTTCTTAAATTGTAAAATATATATATACCATAAAATCTACCATTTTAACACAATATTATACAACCATCACTACCATCCATCTCCAGAACTCTTTTCATCTGGAAAAACTGAAACTCTGTACCTGTGCAAACTTGAGCTCCCCATCCCCTCACCCCCTGCTCCTGCCAATCACCATTCTACTTTCCATCTCTATGAATCCGATGATTCTAGGATCTCAGATAAGTGGAATCATACGGTATCTGTCCTTTTGTGTCTGGCTTATTTCATTTAGCAGAAAATTCTCAGGATGAGTCCACATTGTAGCCTGTGTCTGAATTCCCTTCCTTTTTAAGGTTAAATTATATCCCATTGTATGTACACACCGCATTTTGATTATCCATTCATTGGTCCGTGGGCATTTGGTTGTCAGACATGTTTTGAATTAATGAAGGAGCGGATGGACTTGAGCCTGAAGAAATTAATAAACAAGTGAATGAGTAAAGTGGTAAAAGCTTACACCTTGGAGGGAGACAGAGCCAGGTGAAGACCTGGGCTAGCATTCCTAGCTTTGCAAACGTGGGTAAAGGATGACACCTCCCTCAATCTCACTTCCTCATCTGTAAGGGAGGGGATTCAGTTAGAAAGCTAGTCAGCACAGAGCCCTCAGAAAATGTTAGTCACCTTCCCTCTGCCAGGCACCGGGGGGCCAGTGGGGGTGGCCTTTCTCCCCTCAGCTGCTTGCATTGAGACTAAGGCTCTCATGCTCTGCAGGAGAGAACGAAACAACCATGAATCCCAGATTAAACTACGCCCTCTTTTAAAATTCTTTCACCCACCCTGAGAAGAAGAGCAACCTGTGAACCATTTGTATAAAAACAAAATCTCATTCATCAAAACCATGTACACCAGTCTTTATCTGTTTCTTGACAATGTAGTATTTATGGTGGGATGACCTCAGGGGACTATACCAACAACTCCTAGACTTACACTTCCATGGCAATCCTTGCAACCTCCTGTCTCAAACACCACAAAAGTCAAGGAGACCACTCAAAGCTTATATAGCAAACTTACCTCATCCAGGGAGTTTCTTAATACCACCCTGTTTCTTAGGATGTGCATTTGTCCAGACCTTGAGGGTATTATGTGTCAGGCAAGATGCTCTTTGTGAAACCTATGTCTGTGCCTATCTGAATAGCCATACCCGCTTGGTTTTTCCTCTTGGCCCCCAAGGACACACCAGCAGTGGAGGAGAGGCCAAAGCGGGCGCCATCTTCCTGTGAATCAAGATGGGCCCTCTCTCCCAAGTGGGGTGGACAAGTCAAGTGCTTTCGGTCCGCTTTCCAGTCAGCTTGGGTGCCTCTGGCAAAGGCAAAGGGACCAGCTACCTCAGTTTCCAAATATTTCACACAAAGTACCGGCCTTTTGTGCAACAAGTGCCCGACTGTACATAGATGAAAGATGCTCTAAGAGCAGCCATATTTCTTTTTATTATTACTTTGTCATCAGTGATTACCAAAGCCCTCAAGTGCTTGACGTGGTTGCCTAGAAGCAGCAGTTCTCAGTCCCTGCTTGAAAGGGGTCGACAGTATGTAAGTAGTTAACCCTTGCCCTGCTGAGCAGCCCAATGCGATCACACACGTATAAACATTTTCTCCGTGCAGGCGAGCAAAGAGGAGCAGCTATTTCTGCTCGCGGGTGCTGCGCAAGAGGTCAGCTCCACCTAAAAATCAAAGCCTACCAGGTATTATAGGTGAAAACCCTGCAGAGAAAATAAAACTGGAGCTACAAAAGCGGATCTCGGTTCACAGACAGTTTTAAACACCGGCCCCCTCTTTTGAAAGGCCGGTTAATTGTGCTCTTTTGCAAATTCTCTCTCATTTGGGTAGTGACCAAACCCACCATGCTCATTGTGACCCCCCTTACACTGGGGGAGTAGAGTCCTTGAGATTCAGCCTCATTCATTCTTGCTGTGCATGCTGGAGCCCCAGCACTTGGGCTTTCTTTCCTCCAAACGTCAGCCGTCCCTTAAGGCCAAATAGCTCCAAGGCTTATTTTATTTTATTTTATTTTTTTTGGTTTATTTATATTTTTAAATCTAGGTAATACCCCAAAATACAAAAATCACTAACCACCCCCCACTACACGCACACCATACCCGATTGTTACATTCACTCCCCCTCTGATTAGTTACCGTCGGCGAAACTGACCATAAACTTTATTTTCTCTATCCATTAAAAATTAAAGAAATGAGGAGAAACTGAGTATTATAAAAAGGTTGTGGAAGAATGATCAAACCAGAGAGCAAATTTGCTTTGCTTGAGCCAGATGACAACTACAGCTTTATAGATTTGAAGGCGGAAGATTCATATATATATGTGTAGATATATATATACATATATATATATACACACACACACCCCCCACACACACATATATATGCAAACACATACACACACATATATATTTTTTTTCTTTTGCATTTGGCAGCCTAATGTTAAAAATGAAATATTCAACTATTTGGGGGTGGATGATTTTCAGCAAAAGGGTTTATAATTTAGTAATTGGAGAAATAAAAGATGCCTTTCCAACATGGCATTAAAACTCTCTGATAAAATAGGGAAAATGAAGGTCTAAGATGACAGTCTTTATCAAAGTGTTTATAGAGACATTATATGTTCCTGTAATTGTTTAGGCCAGTGAATTAATGAATCCTCTCTGTAAGTCTCCATTTGAAATGATTTCGATGATGTCTGCTGCTTTGGAAAAGCCTGTTGTCTGCAGCTCGGGAGAAGGGCCTTGAACCCTGCCATTCAAACCCTTTCAGCCCATCAGCTGAGTCTAATTGCCAGAAAGCACACGAGACCCCTGAGCCTGATTGTGCCCCCACCTCCTTTGAGGTTTGGAGGCATGAAAAGCAAAAGGGAAAAAAAAGCTCCCTTTTGATCTTCTGTTCCTTTCTCTCTCTCTCTCCCTCTCCCTCTCTCTTCCTTTTTTTGTCTGCCCACTCCTACTCTGAGAATGACACATTTCTTTATAAGGCTGCTTCTCCTTCTTATAAGGACAATAATTAATAAGGCCTTTATAAAATGAGGCTTGAATTGGTGTCACCTCGGGGGTGGTCTGGGGCTCTGAAGTGAAACCTCGGTGGGCCCCGGCCTTGTCTGGCCTCTGCACAGGTCAGGTTTAAATACTCTGACCCCAATTTTGAGTCTCTTTCCCTAATGAGGCGATTCGCACAAGGATACAAAATTATACGAGCAGGGAAAGAAGACAAAAGAGCCAAGGTGTAGTTGACACCACACTAGCCACATTTTATTATTATCTTCACAGCTGTGGATGTCCTTAAAGCCCAGAGCTCTCCCTCGGTTCCCATGGTGAGCTTTCTGGAATGACTTCACAGACCCCCGCGAGCTGCCTGCCGCTTGACAAGCTTCAAGAGGAGTGGCCTGCTGGAGCGAGTGACCATTCGTCCCTGCCCCATCTGGCTACACACGCATTACGAGAGGGCCTTTCTGAGTTTCTGCACCACCGGTTTCTGTCCATTGCTTAGATAAAACCGCATTATTGGTAGCCATATAATTTTACAGGCTTATCATGTTGACATCGAGAGCTTGCCACGTTCTCCTGGGCATGTTCTCTGTCCCCAGTCGGGCTAAAAGCAGGCTGGCTTTGAACGAACGGGATGGGAATACAGTCTCTTGCCGCAATGTCTAAGAGGCTTTTTGCAATAGCTGAAGAGCCTCAGTAAATCAGATGCGTATTTTGTCCCAGAGTTGCTAAAAATAGGGTAGATGACCTGTATGAATGGTGGTTTTTATGGCTCCTAACATTTTTTTTTTTTAATAAAATGACGTGATTAAGGGAAAAGAAGAGAGATAGTAAACTGGGAGTTAGAGTAGGAAATATAAAGATAAGTCTTCTTCTCCTTTGCAATATGACTTCTTAACCACATCGGATACATTTTGATCAATTTGGGGATGCTGGGCGCTATCCCGGAAAAAAAAAAAAAATAGAAAGAAACTTACACTGAGAGAATTCGGTGGAAATCTGATGTACAACCAAGTTCTACAGGCTCAAGGACTACTGAGTCCAGAAAAAAAAGAAAAAAAGTGTTGCAAAATGAATATTATAAATCCAGTTATATAAATTGAAATGAAACAAGAGGTCTTCATTTTAAAACAATGTTGTGCTTTCTTGTTAAATGGGTAGATCTCTTTCATTTCTGCTCATAAAGAATGGTACCAGATACTTTCAGATGTATTACAGCAAAATAATAACTATCCCCAAAGAATCACTACACATTGACTTCTACAAAATGGGTAATTAAATAAGACCACTGTCTCTGAGTAATGAAGGAAAGAAATTGTATCATAATAGTAGATTTTCTTATGACATAGTTGATCCATAATAGCCTCCATCTAATAGGAAGTGTAGTGTACTCTGGTTAAATTGTTTTCATTTCAGAATTTTGTTCCCTGGTGCCACAATGGTCTAGGGATCATTTGGAGGTCCAGGCAAAAAGAAGTGTCAGTGAACTTCAGGGAAAAAAATCCTTTAAGAAAAAGGAGTATAAAATGGTAAAAGAGAGGTAAGCAGGAGAGGCAGAGGTCTCCGCCTCCTAGGACCTTGGTAGGAGTGAAATTCTGGGCCCCCTCGTGAATACGTGGGCCAGATGAAAATTTCTAGCCAATGAGCTGTGAGCAAAGCGGTGCGCGTCACTTCCGGATCAAGCACTTCCCTGCCAGAGCCAGACCCGCGGAGAGCTTTTCCCTCTCGGTGTGATGAGCGACCACGGTTGAGGTGGGAATGCTCAGTCAATATGGGTCTTCTAAGAGCAGAGCATCTGTTAGTTGCTTCAAGCCACTGAGATTTCAGGACTATGTGTAACCCCAGCATAGCCTGAATATTCCAGCTGATATTGGACAAATCGCACCCAGTTGAGCTGAGACAAAGTGCAATGTCTCATCTTCAGAGGGAGCAAGACAAAGATGTGAATGATGCCATATGTGGTGTAGCTTTCCTACAGTCTGAAATTGGTGATCACCGTTGAAAGCTATTCAAGCATGAGTCCCCGTATGCCCTGTGAAGGGTATATGATTACATCAGAAGGTGGAGAAATATCAAAGAGCAGGAAATGAAAACAAATAAATACCAATAGTATTTTTTGAGAAATTCTTTTGTTCTTTTAGTTTGTTTTGTTTTGCTTTCGGGAAATACCGCACTCGAAGTTGTAAGGATGAACATATCTGAGAAACGGTATGGTGCTTCAGTTAGTAAAATAGAAATCAGCAGTGATATATTTAAATATCTGGGTGGGATCAACCAGGTGACAGACAGTTAGGAATTATGAACCAGGAAAGCATAAAACAGTAAAGACGGGTAATGCCTGAGGCAGCTGGAAAGACCTGCCGTGCCTAAAGGTATTGAAAATAAAAGAATAACAATAGCAATTACAATAATAATAAATAACAACAACAACAATGGAATTTAACAATGGACCAACCAAACCTGTGGTCTACATTCAGCCCTAGGGACACCAGTTTTCTACCCCAGGGGAGATGGTGTCTTTGAATTGATAACACTTTACAGGTGCTCTCAAGAGCTTCAAATACACACCACAGAATCCTTCATCAAAATAACTTTTTACTGTAATGTTCTTTTCTAGTAGGAAGGGTCTCCTGATTGGTGATTGGTTCTGGCTGTTGTGTGAGATCTGAAATGATAGTTTCAAATTGTTGTCAAATAGTCCTGGACATTGACTTCATCTCTGCCATTTAGACTCATGTGACTTTGGTCACTAAACCTGTCTGAGTCCCATTTTTCTCCTGTGTAATGGTGAGGAAGGGGGTGCACCAAGGCTCGGCAGAGCAATAACACCGGCACAGTTAAAGAGTGGGTGTAAATAGGGTACAGGTCAGTGGTTCAAGCATTACACTGGAATCCCTAAGTGCAGGGCTTGCAGATTGCCTGGCTGGGAATCAGAGTCAAAGATGCACAGATGCAAGTGGAAGAGAAACAGCAAAGGGTCAGAGGGCGTGTTGGCCATGCACAGAGGCTACCAGAGCCTTCTGGAACTGGGCAGCTGAGAACAACACTTTCTTCTGTGCTGCTCCCGGACCTTACAGATTGGAAAAAAGTTATCTTCTGATTGAAAAGTCAAGTCTCCAGGATCACAATTGGTTTGCATCTCCCTCCTGAGATGATCTCGAGAAAGAGGAATTTTCAAAGATCAAGCCCCTTGTTCTGGTTCTTTCATCACGTGCAGAGCAACTGGAAGGGAGCCTGACCTTTGACCTTATTAGCCAGGCACCAACCCAGTGAGCCACCAGCTGCACTCCAAGGGCCCATGGGCAGTCACACCAGATATTTGCCCCATTATTATCAACCATCCTCTACTTGCCAATCATTTATCAATGTTGGTGCAGTGTTAGATGTTATTTTAGGCTACAGAAGGGTTCGTTGAAACAATTAGAAGTCTGAAAATCATGTTTGTAGGATAACTCTTTATGCTGAGTGTCTTTATATGTCTTATTCACTTTTATGATGTTTTTGTCAAAATTTCAATTTAACTGATTGTTTCCTAATTTGAGACCTGGATTCTTGAGGGCATATATGAATCACCCAGGGATACGGTTAAAATTCAGAATCTGATTCAGCAGGCCTGGGAGGGGGGCTGAGAGTCTGCATTTCTAACAAGCACCTGGGTGATGGTGATACCACTGGTCCCCAGACCAAACTCTGAATAGGAGGAATTTAGATAAGTTTTCTTAATGTCTGTGAGTTTTGTTTACCAAATTTGTAAATGGGTTTAATAACACCCACCTTACAAGGTTTGGGGGAATATTAGTACAAGTGAAAATGTGGCCCATTTATAAATGGATATCAAGTGGGTGAAACATAAAACCCAAGAGTATAGGACCGAGGAGTACTTTGCTATGATAATCTAGGAAAGTACTTTGCAAAAAAAATGAATAATTAGGATTTTGGAAGAGTAGTACTTACTACCAAAAGACAGAGCTCACTCTATGTCCTTTTAATATTTCTCCTCACATAAGAATAGCAGGGGAAGAACAAGCCATTCTAAGAAACATGAGGCTACCACCTCCACAACACCCAAACTGAAGGACTGGGCCTCCTCAGCAGCCAGCATCTCAAAGGCCTACTAACGTGGAAATAACCACCAGTTCTGTACAAAGATCTGTGAAGCCTGAGCTCACAACGATGAAGGAGAGATTGAAAATCCTAGAAGGGAATGTCAACATGGGATTAAGAAAGTGGTCTGGTGAGGGTGGATTACTTGAGAAAAGGCCTGGTTCGAAAAGCAGAAAAGCAGACTAAGAAATCGACAGATCAAATCAAGGACTATAGGAATTTTTGAAAAAAGTCACTTTTTGGACTTTGGAAAGGTACATTATCTGATGTTCTCAGTGTGATCTAGGCAGATCCCACATCCTCACCATTATCCACCACAATATTTCTGGCTGAAATATATGGCTGGTCACACTGAGGAGGAGAAATAGAAACTGCACCAATAGCATCATGGTGATATGCATCAAGTTCTGTCACCAAAGAAATGATGGAGAAATAAAACTGCAGAGTTTGGGGTTACAGATGAGGAATTGTAGATCTTCACTTTTTGAGATGGGCTTGCTAGCATTGACCAAAGCCAAACTGTAATAGAGTCCGTTTGTTACACAGCACTGCTCTTTCTCGCTGACCCATCCATCTGAGTACATTAACCTGTGGGTGCATGTCATAGAGGAGTTTAGTTCTCTCTCTTTTTTTTTTTTTCACCAAATCCCTTTATTCGTGTTTAAGTCCTTATTTCAAAATCCCTGTCCTCGCTGAGACATGTGTCCTGAATCTAACTGAGGAGAGATGCCCCAATGGGAAAGAAGTGAATGGGCCACAGGAGCAGGGGCCTGAAAGGCACACCCCTGCTGCCTCTCTGGGAGCCCCATATGCCCTTCGTAAATTATCGCAAAGCCCTGTGGGTGGGAGACGTTTGTTCCAAAACAGCGTGCCCTCCCTTCCGCTGCCACAGACGGTGTATCTCCCAATCTACCACTAGCATAAGGGGGAGACTTCCACTTTTCTATACACATAACTCTACTGAGGCATATTTTACATGTCCTATGATGGGGAACGACGTTTCTTAGAAGATGACTTACTTCACTACCACGGACTCACAACTTCAAAACACCATTTCAATCTCTTGTGCTTGAGTGGGATTTACTAATTTTATCTGAAAATTCCCCAAACTCCTCAGATGCATTTTATAGCTTTCTCTGGTTTGCTCGTTTAAAATCACATCCTTGTGTTTTATTTATGGGGTAATACATGCTGTTTTCCAATTTTGAGGATGTTTTAGGGCATATTCCAGTGAAGATTTGGACAGTCTCCTTTTGGTACATTGCTGCCTGAATGTGTGGGTGTGTGAGTGTGTGTGTGTGTGTGTGTGTGTATCTTTTTAAATATTTGTTTTTGATGCAAAAAGCCAGGGAATGGATTGCAATGAGGATGTGTACAAAAGATCAGAGAGGTGTGAAGAACTAAGATTTTAAACAAACTTCTCTTGGTTCTATGTAAATGAATTCCCTAATGTAAGGTTACAACTTTTATATATATGTTTTTTAACAAAAAGAAATCTCCCTGGTGTCAAAGTACTAACTTTATAATTCTCTTTTCACCCTTGCCAACTCCCAGCAATGGTGTCAAACTTAATTAACTTGTGGCTTAACCACATTTACAGTGTTCCTGAGCCAGTTTCTATTAAGCAAGTGACTCAAAGCGAGGGTCAAGGCTATTTTTCCCCCAAGTGAGTCACAAAAAGTACTTTGCTGTGTAGGTGGACATAAAATCAGTGAAAATATGCAAAGTCACTGAGTTCGTAATGGATTCTCTTATTTAAAAAAAAGCGTTTCAAATGAGTTTTCTGTTTTTAATTTCCCAAATGAATGTAGAAGAAATGGCAATGCAGTCATAGATTGGAAGGAAGTCCAACATTTGGTGCTTCTTTTTTTTTTTTTTTCTCTGACTGTGCTTGTTACCAACACAGCAGAGATGATCCTGAACTCTAGTTCCTGATTCTAATCCAGTTTTCAGTGGTTACATGAGCAGTGCACTTTAATGAAAAGTGTTATCATTATTTCATTCAGTATGAAATCACATAAAAACAGTGCATGTTTAATTGTATAGCATTCTGATTAAAAAACTGACATGATGACAGTTAAGGTAAGATTCAGAGCTATTGCCAAAGTGTGTGTGTGTGTGTGTGTGTGTGTGTGTGTGTGTGTGTGTGTGTGTATGTAGAGAGAGAGAGAGAAACTCAATTTTTACAGAAAAAAAGAAAAAAAATTCCATTATGGTCGCCCCCACAAAAATCAAACTGCTTATGGCAAAGAAAAGCAAGTCAACTTTTTAATTTCTGCCAGTTGCTACAGCACAGATTTAACATTTTCATTACAGTCCAGAACAATGCTATTGGGTTTCCCTTCATCTGACCTAAATTATGGCAGAAGTTATACCTGTAAAGGCTAGAGCTCAAAGCAAACAAATGCTTTTTAGAAGGAAAATTGTAGTAATTAAAAAAAAATCTTCCTAACTTCATTTTTTTTTCACAATAAACACATGAATGAAATTCACAACTTGAAAAATTCTGTGCTGTTCATACAGCAGTTTTGCCCAGGGAAGTGCTTAAGTGAAAACCAGAATAGTTGCACATCAGAACGCCACATATGGAAATGCCTTCTAATTATTTTCCTGATCTGGAAACTGCAGGTCGAAGAGAGAGGTTCAGTGGACATGTTCTCATGATCTGTGCGTGAACAATAGTGCGTCTTCAGGGTGGGTATCTGGAAGCCCACATGCTTACCCCTAGAGTAAACACAGAGCCTAAGAACGAGAGAAATCGCAATACCACGTCTCTCCTTATGAGGTCACCCACTGCTAATGAGCACCTTAATGAGCACAGAGATTCGCACAGATTAGGCATCAGCCTGTTTTAATACTTACCCGCCAGGGTCCCCTCGAGGGAAGCTACTTAGACTAGAGCCTAATAAAGACATCTGTGCTTGTCCCCACTCAGATGCAGCTCCTAAAGAAACAACCATTTGTAAGGTTGTTTTTCAGATGCCATCATGTTCTTACACGTTAAAAAAAAAAAAAAAAAAAGTCAAAATGTGGGTAGGTTAAAATGTTTGGACATTATATTCTCTGGGATGAACCATTATTTCTTTGATAATATAATTCTTTATTTAATCTCCTATGGATTCTCTATAAAATATGAAATGCATGCTTCTTCCCACTAAGTGGTATTGGAGCAGAGAGTAATGTTTCTAGTCTCTGATTACACGCATAAATAGAAAACAACATGGGACCTTGGTACCACTGAAATATCCAGCTTTGTAATATTGGCTGCAACGTCAAACTCACCTTTGGACACTCAGGAAGCATTGTCTTAATTATTTTGTAAAATCAAAGACCAAATTTGTTTGTACTCTGATGTATAGGAAAAGACACACGTTAATCTTATTTCGTAGGAGGGCTCTCTAAGACAGATAAAATATTCCTATGCAGCCATGCAAGGTTATGTGCGAGTACACACAGAATTTGTTCCCATGGCATCACGTGCTTATTTTACTGGGATTAATATATCCCAGATGTTAAGGCCATCACTGTGTGAAATGGAAAAGCCGGTGCACTTCGGTTTAGATCCAATGGTCAGCCATCTGAAGCGGGGAAGAGGGAAAGCAAATAGTACAATTCACCAGCTCTGATCCCTGCTCTGTGGGGGAAGTAGGCATGTAAACAAATTGATAAATATGAAACCTGAGCAAAACAGGGTCCCACTTCCTCTTTAAGGCTCTGCTCAGCCTTAGGTACAAAATAAACATTATGTCAGACTCCAAAAACCTTGGTGAGGAAGGTAGATTTTTTTTTTAAGATTTTATTTATTTATTTGAGAGAGAGAATGAGAGAGAGAGAGAGAGCATGAGGGGGGGAGGGTCAGAGGGAGAAGCAGACTCCCTGCCGAGCAGGGAGCCCGATGCGGGACTCGATCCCGGGACTCCAGGATCATGACCTGAGCCGAAGGCAGTCGCTTAACCAACTGAGCCACCCAGGCGCCAGAGGAAGGTAGATTTTAACTAAAGCTTTCTTTGTAGGCATAATGATGAAAAAGAGCTCATTCATGCACACGGTAACACTTCCTAAAAATTCTCAATACTCATCCTCTCCCCAAAGTTACTCTTTGTGACTCTACTTAAGTCTCTTTTTCTCTTCAGAAATCCCCTCATCCTCTGGTGCTTAGCCTCACTGTGTCTCATCTCTTCTCTTCCTACTTTTTGCTTCCATGTCACCCCTTTCTCTTTTTCCACTGTGCCTCTCGTGCTCCAGTTGGAGAATTCTCCCTGGTCTTTTCGCCCATTACATAACCCAACCAATAACCATGACAGATTCAGTAAAGACCAACAGCACAGCAACTGAGGAAAGGTTGCAAACCATGTGAAAGTCAGGCTTGTTGAGGTATAATTTACATAGAGTAAGATTCATCCTCTTAAGATGTAGAGTATGATGAGTTTTGACAGATATGTATAAATAAATGTTCATTATCCAGGAAAACACCTTCATCCCTCTATGTGGTAAATCCCCTCCTTCCCCTTGTCTCTGGGAACCATTTGTCTGATTTCTGTCCCTGTAGTTTTGCCTTTTCCAGAAGTCATCTGTATTCATTTCCTAGAGCTGCTGTAACAAAGTACCACAAACTGGGGGGCTTAACAACAGAAACTTATTGTCTCACAGTCCTGGGGGCTACAAGTCTGAGATTAAGGTGTGGTAGGTTGGGTTCCTTCTGAGGGCCTTGAGGGAACAATCTGGCCCTGGCCTCCCTCCATCGCTTGAAGATGGCTGTCTTCTCCTTGTGACTTCACATAATCTTTATGCATGAATGTCTCATTCCAGATTATCCCTTTCAATAAGGACACTAGTCATATTGGATTGGGACCCACCCTAATGACCTCCTTTAACGTGGTTACCTCTGTAGACACTCTTATCTCCAGATAAGGTTATATTCAGAGATACTAGGGATTAGGACTTCACCACACAAATTTTGTGGGAACACAGTTCAACCCATATATCATGTAAATGAAAAAGTACAATATAGGTTGACCCTGTATCAACTGTTTATGTTATTGGTAAGGCTTCTAGTCAATGGTAGCCTGTTAGTCGTCATGTTTTGGGGGAGTCAAATGTTATACATGGATTTTTGACTGGATGAGGGGTTGGTGCCCCTAACCTCCAAGTTGCTTAAGGGTCAAATGTATAGCTTTTGCCTTTGGTTTTCTCTCATGGTGCCATACTACTTTCAGATTCACCTATTTTGTTATATCTATAGCAACTTTGCTTCCTTTTTATTGCTAAGTAGATTCCATTTTATGGTCGTACCACCTGTTTTATATTCACTCACTAGTTGGTAGATAGTTCAATTATCTCCAGGTTTGGGTTATTATTAATAAAGTTGCTATAGATATTTGCATACAGATCTTTGTGTGTATTTATGTCTTCACTAGTTAATATCTAAGAGTGGAACTTCTGGGTCATATAAATGCATGTTTAATTTTGTAAAACTGTCCAACTATTTTCTAAAGTGTCTGCCCCATTTTGCATTCTTATCAGCAATATAAGGGGTTCCAATGCCTTCACATCTTTACCAACCCTTTGTATTGTCCATTTTCTTTAATCTCACTATTTCAGTTCATATATTGTGGTATCTCTTTGTGGTTTGATTTTCTTTTTTTTTTTTGAAGATTTTATTTATTTTTTTGACAGAGACACAGAGAGAGAGGGAACACAAGCAGGGGGAGTGGGAGAGGGAGAAGCAGGCTCTCCGCTTAGCAGGGAGCCCGATGCGGGGCTCGATCCCAGGACCCTGGGATCATGACCTGAGCCGAAGGCAGACGCTTAATGACTGAGCCACCCAGGCGCCCCAAGTGTGGTTTGATTTTCTTGAGCACCTTTAGATTTGTTTATTCTTTTGTCTTATTTTTATTGGATTGTTGGATTGTTGTCCCTTTTCTTGAATTGTAAGGTTTCTCTATACGATCTGAATATGAGACCTTTTTAGAGACATACGTTCCAAATACTTCCCCGTCATCTATGGTTTTTCGTTTTCATTTTCATAGTGATGTCTTCTAAGAAATCAAGCAGTTCTATTTTAATATTTTGTTCTTGTCACAGAAACAACTAGAAAAGGGACTTAAAATCTGAATGGTTGTTCACAAATAAAGTTTAATAAATCCGCATATTAAATGGAAATTTAATAAAAAGATAAGGATTTTGTTGTGACAGCAACTCCTTCTTCCTCGTGGGGTCTGTTATATGGCCTACTACAAAAGTCTTCATTGTATTCTGGACTTAAGCGACCCATGGAATATCCAAACTTTACTTGATAAGTTTAATTACTTTTGTTGCCTGGAAATTATATGAATAATGAGGAGGAGATTTGGGAGTCATATATTTTATTTTATTTTATTTTTTTATTTTTTATTTTTTTAAAGATTTTATTTATTTATTTTTTAGAGAGCGAGCGAGAGAGAAACAGCATGAGAGGGGAAAGGGTCAGAGGGAGAAGCAGGCTCCCCGCTAAGCTGGGAGCCCGATGTGGGACTCGATCCCAGGACCCTGGGATCATGACCCGAGCCGAAGGCAGACGCTTAACCATCTGAGCCACCCAGGCACCCCGGGAGTCATATATTTTATAAGTAGTATTAAATTCAAATGAGTAACTGCTTTTCCCTGGGGGAATGAGACAAAATAAAAGGGTCACATAGCTGAGCCTGGAGCTCTTTTAGTTCACGAATCAAGGGGATGCGGAGGGTCTGAAACAAAGTTTTGAGAAGGTGAAGCCAGTGGACTAGGAGAAAAGCAAAAAAAAAAGGAGAAGTAAGTTATATCAACTCAGCCATCAACTACATAAATACTGAAATCACTGAGAAATATGGCATGAGTAGTATTAATGCAACAGACAATGGGCTTGGGGTAAAATCTTCAAGGAACTGAGGGAATCCCCACAAGGAAGAAGGAGCTGCTTGGGCACAGATGTGGATGTCCAGCTGGACTGATTAACAATTCCCTGATTAACCATAATGATACTAATAAAAATTAGAGATGACACTAGAATATCAGGGTGAGGAACTTTCAAACTGCAGGCTGGTATTGATTTCATTGGGGGGCATAATAGTGTTCTAGATATATGTATCTTTCAAGAAGCACATCTTCTCTCTAAAGATAAGATCAATATGTGATTGCACACATATGACAACCATAATGTCACACTTCCTTTTACAACAGCAATATAGCAATTCTCAGTGTTGCTGTCATGTTCTTATTCAAGAGTAAGACAGTACATTTCAGCCTCGTTGTCTCTGAGTGTAGGTATATGTGAGAGTATATGATCTACATCCACCAAAGTAACACAAATTCAACATGACAACCTATAAAAAGAACTTCAAAGTACTGTGAAATTAGTAAATGCAATGACTATTTAAATACCAGCAGAACAAATCCAAAATAATCTACCAAAAGCAAAGTATGAAATGAGGCCACGTGAGTTTATAACAAGTGATGCAGGGTAGGCATCCAGAAACCTGAGATTCTCCTTTGAGTTTTGGATACTTGCTGTATCACTTTGAACTTGTCACTTAACAGCCCTGGGACATCTCTCCCTCACCTGGAAAACTTGATCTTAACTCTAGATATTCCCAAATCAAACAATGTATTACATCTAAATACTTTTACAATTTCTTGTGTCTATTGCTTTCAAGATGGATTTTCTTTATAAATGAACTTTATCTCAACACCACACAGCCAGGGAGGGGTACCTGTCACCGCTCTCATGCTGGCTTTTATACCTTTGGCCAAAGCTGAGCTCAGAAGCCTACCTTGAAGAGGAAGCAGAATCCCATTGGATTCTCTTGCTTCCCAGAGACTGAATAACACCTCACTTGATCCTACTGTTCACATGAATCTCAGAGGAACAAGAATCTTTCCTGTTTTTTAGCTCCTGTAGAATTATCACATTGAATTTCTCCCCTGTGCCTTGGCAGAATGTGGGTTGGTTCAGAAACAGAATAATGTCTGTGAGAATTAACTGAGTAGGTTAACTACACTCTATTTCTGTTCAGCATTGGGTCAGCATTGGGATTTAAGCCATCTTAACTCTGATATCAGATATGTTGTTTTTTTTTTTTTTAATTCATTTAGTCACATATGTTTACCAATGCACTTCTGTTTAGTTCTAGTATTCATGTTAGGTCCATGACCAAATCCACACTTCTGATAGAAAGAAAAAAAAAAAAACACCATCAACATCAATGATTAAGACACTGAAGATGGGGTGCCTGGGTGGCTCAGTTGGTTGAGCGACTGCTTTCGGCTCAGGTCATGATCCTGGAGTCCCGGGATCAAGTCCCACATTGGGCTCCCTGCTTGGCAGGGAGTCTGCTTCTCCCTCTGACCCTCCCTCTTCTCGTGTTCTCTCTCTCAAATAAATAAATAAAATCTTAAAAAAAAAAAGACACTGAACATGAACAAAATAGAGTGCATGAAAAGTACTTTAAATTTACCTACATAAAGACAATGAAGAATGCTTCAAATGGCAAATATAAATGTTTTTACAAACAATTATGGAAAATATCATTTAAAATGTTTGCTAACAATGAGACCCAATTACTAAGTGTATTGAAGAATTCTCTAAGATGCATTAACATGTATGATCTAGAGTTCATTGTTATGAACATCTTTATTTCAGACACATATTAATTAGATTTTCCTATACTTCTTATTTATAAAATACTTTTAATCAATACATTTTTGAGATCAAATTAGCAAAACATTTATTTTTATTATGAAATGTCATATATTTTAAACTTGAATCAGTATATATTTCTTACATTTCTTATTTGTAAATCTTATGATTGCTTTGTTTAATATAGCCAAAGGTCAAAGTGAAAGAACCATGAAATTATTCATGCAGAATATGTGCACCATGGAAGATTTTCATAGAATTAGACTTAGGGTCTGAAGATAATGAGTTGGATTTTATTCCTTATCATGGTGCCAATTTCAATAGAGTGAACAAAATATTTTTGGAAAAATTTGCTCACATAATAAATTGTTGGGTGTTTTGTTCTTCTGCACAGTGAAGCTATGACAGAGAAGAATGGGAGAACATGTTTCTGAAACATGGTGGCATGAATAAGGATGGCCTCTTTTCCTTTCACTTCTCCTATATTCCTTAAAACAAATGACTATTGGGGAACATGCAAAACTGGGCTCAAACGAAGTATTAGGCTGTGTTAGAGCTTCTGAGAATAGGATCAGTGTAGGAACCTTCTCTCTCCCATAAGATCTCCAAGAGAGCTTGGGAGACCAGTTTTAAAAAGCCCTGATAGATGGACTTCTGGTATACCAGCCTGAGGAATAATACAGACCAACTTCCAAATGAAGCTGGTGAAAATTATAAGGAATGGCAATTTAAAGTCCCCAGAAATGGTCCTAAGGACACAACAAATTAAGAAATATTTAATTGGGAAAACCTACTAAAACTTTGTAAGAGCAGTGAGTCTGTGGTGTTTGAACTATGGCCCACTCCCTCCATCCCACATCCCAGCTTAGAGTGATGAGAGCTCCACTCCAGATGCGTGTAGTCAAGAGCATGGGACTCCCTTTCCAACAGCTTCTAGTTGAAGGGCTATGGTATCTTTCCAGGAGAGGCAGGACATCAACAGTTTTCATCATGCTCCAGTTATGTGTTGCAGAGACTATATTCCAGGCAAGTACAGTTAAAAGGTGAGGGTTCAGTTTTTCTGCCCTGTTCCCACTTGTGGGATGGAGTGTCTATCTTGGGTGAAGCACATTGAGAATATTGGGGTGGACCACCTTAACCCCAGTTTGTACCACTTTGGGAGAAGCAACTGGAGAAGATCAAAAGCTACAACCCAGTCTATAACTCTCCACCCCACCTCGAATGCCTACCTTATTAGGGGTATCAATCAGAGAAAAGTGCTCCATTGTTCCCACCCCCAGCTCCAGAGCCTTGACTCATATATTTACCCCATGGTAGAGGCAGGCCATGAAACAAAGAGCTCTGAATCTCTTCTCAAGGAACTGGTTTCATTGCAACAGAATGTGGGGTATTAAACCCAGAAGAATTTTCAAAACAATGGGAGGTGTGGTGAAAAATAATTAAAAGGAAACTGAATAATTCTTTGGAAATATAAGTTAAACCATTATCTGACTAATTTTCCAGAAAAAAACAAAAAACAAAACAAAACAAAACAAATAACAGGGAACAGACAGCTAAGGAGAACCTTTCTGTGGTCAAAACAGTCTCAAACAGAGACCTCAAAAACTGTCCCTGTAAAGGAGCCAGAATTTTATTGGATAAATCTGTGGAGAAATTTACGACCCAGGTCATTGCTGAAAATGACAGAAAAATCAGAAATGAGTGGAACTTAACAGCATGATGTGATGAAGAAAAAAGAGAGAGAGAGAGAAAATGCCAGAATCATCATCATCCCAGGATGACAGTGCTCATGCTCAAGGCTTCACCTTCATGGGGCAACACCAGAGGCTCACACTGAAAGGGTGACATTGCCAAAATAATCCAGCCAGTCATATAAAATATTGATGAACACATAACAATAACAAGTCCCAGAGGAATGGTACTGGGGATAATATCCAAACTTGCTACAATTTATTGTTTAAATGTTTAGTACCCCTTCTAAATAGATGGATATATATTGAATTGGGAGGGGGGCTGGACATTTTAAAAATATTTTATAATAACTGTATCAATATGGTATTGCCCCAATTGTATCAATATGATATATATTTATTTATGCAAAGAAATAGGAAGTTTTGACACATCCACAGGAAAAGTAGGCAACAGAAAAACAGAAATGCCTGTGAGAGGAATCAGATGTCAGGTTTAACAGACAGAGACATCAAAGTAACCATTATAAATATGTTCAAAAACTAAAGGAAAACATGCTGAAAGAAGTGAAAAAGATATGATGCTAATGTTGCAACAAATAAGAAATATCAAAAAAGAGATAGGAATAATATTTAAAAAATAGAAATCTTGAAGCTGAAAAGTATAATATTGAAAGAAAAATCTGCTAGAAGGATTCAACAGTAGATTTGAACTGGCAGAAGAAAGAATTAGTGAAGTTGAAGATAAATCAATAGAGATTATGCAACCTAAGTAATAAAGAGAAAAAATGAAAACAAATAGAGAGGCTCAGAGAAATGTGGGGCACCATTAAGCTCACCAATGTATGCATAATGATAATTCCAGAAGGACAAAAGAAGAAATGAAGGAGAAAAATATTTGAAGAAATAATAGTTGAGAACTTCCCAAATTTGATGAAAAATTTTCATCCAAGATGCTAAAAAAAAATCCAAGTAGAATAAATACAAAGAGATCATAAATAGATACATCAGAGTAAGAAGATCAACATGGAAATAGAAAACTTGAACAACAGTATAAACCAAGTAGACCTCCCAGATCTCAGTAGAACACTCCATCCAGAATGGTGCAATGTATACTTTCACAAATGCACAAAGAGCATTACCCAGGGTAGACACCAAGTCATCCAAGAAAATTCAATATAATTAAAAGGATTAAAAGAATAGAAATGTTTATGTGCTCCAACCACAGCAGAATGAAATTAGAAGTCAAAAATAGAAAAAAAAATGGGAAACTCAAAATATGTGAATATTAAAATAGCACATTCTTAAAAACTTAATGGGCCAAAAAAAACAAAAAAAGAGTAAGAGAAAATTAAATTACTTTTAATGGAGTTATATGAAGACAGAGCATGCCAAAAATTATGGAATTCAGTGAAAGCAGTCCTTAAAAGAACATTTATAGCTATAAATGCCTACCTTGAAAAAAGATATAATTGACAAATAACATTGTATTAGTTTAAAGTGTATAAAATAATGACTATATACACATATATATAATTTGTATATAGAAATGATTACCATAATAAGTTTAGTTAGTATCCATCACCTCACAGAGTTACAATTTTTTTTTCTTGGCGTAAGAACTTTTAAGATCTATACTCTTCACAACTTATAGTTACCATGCTGTACATTACATCCCCAAAACTTATTTATATTAAAAGTTAAGTTTGTACTGTTAGACCACCATCACCCATTTCCCCCATCTCCCACCTCTCATCCCTGGCAACCAACAGTCTGTTCTAAGAGTTGAGAGGTTCTTTGCTTGTTTGTTTGTTTGTTTGTTTGTTTTATTCCACATATAAGAGAGATCATATGGTATTTGTCTTTATCTGTCAGATTTATTTCATTTAGCATACTGACCTCAAGTCCATCCATGTCACAAATGGCAGGATTTCCTTCTTCTTCCTTATGGCTGAGTAATATTTCACTGTATATATTATCACATTTTCTTTATCCATTCTTCTGTCAATAGGCACTTAGGTTGTTTCCATGTCTTGGCTATTGTAATTAATGCTGCAGTGAACAAGTGGGTGCAGATTTCTTTGAGATAGTGATTTAGTTCCCAGAAGTAGAACTGTTGAATCATATGCTAGTTCTAATTTAATTTTGTGAGGGATGACCTCCATACTGTTTTCCATAGTGGTTGCTCCAATTCACATTCTCACCAACAGTCCCAAGGGTTTCTTTTCTCCACATCCTCACCAACACTTGTTATCTCGTCTTTTTGATGATAGCCATTTTATCATTCTCTGTTGAAGAGACTATCCTTTCTCCATTGTACATTCTGTCATAAATTAATAGACCATTTACTTGTAGGTTTACTTCTGTGCTCTCTGTTCTGTTCTGTTCTATTGATCTATATGTCTGTTTTTACTCCAATACCATTCTGTTTTGATTACCACAGTTCTGTGATATAACTTGAAATCAGGAAGCGTAATGTCTCTAGCTTTGTTCTTCTTTCTCAAGACTGCTTTGGCTAATTCGGGTCTTCTGTGGTTTCATACAATTTTTAAGATTGTTTTTTCTATTTCTGTGAAAAAAATCCATTGGAATTCTGATAAGGATTACACTGAGTCTATAGATTGCTTAATTAGTACGGACATTTCACAATATTAATTCTTCTAATACATGAGCATGGAATATCTTTCCATTTATATGTGACTTTTTCAATTTCTTTCAACAGTATCTTATAGTTTTCAGTGAATAGATCTTTCACCCCCCTTGTTTAAATTTGTTTGTAGGTATTTTATTCTATTTGATGCAACTATAAGTGAAACTGTTTTCTTAATTTCTCTTTCTGATAGTTTGTTTTTAGTGTATAGAAACACAACAGATTCTTATTGATTGATTTTACATACTGCAACTTTACTGAATTTGTTTATTGTAACAATAAAGTCTTTAGGCTTTTCTATATATAATATCATGTCATCTACAAATAGTGACAGGTTTACTTCTGCCTCTTTGATTTAGATGCCTCTTATTTCTTTTATTTACCTAATTGCTCTGGCTAGGACTTCCAGTGCTATGTTGAATAAAAATGGTGAGAGTGGGCATCCTTGTCTTGTTCCTGATTTTAGAGAAAAAAACTTTGAGGTTTTCACCCTTGTGTATGATAGGTTAGCTGTGGGCTTATATATGATTTTTACTTTGTTGAGTATATTCCCTCTACACCCAGTTTGTTGTGAGTTTTTATCATGAATGGATGTTGAATTTTGTCATTTGTTTTCTGCATCTATTGAGTTGATCATAAGATTTACACCCTTCATTTTGTTAATGTATTGTATCACATTGATTGATTTGTAGATGTTGAACCATCCTTTCGTCCCAGTGATAAATCCCACTTGATCATGGTGTATGATCCTTTTAATGTGTCATTGAATTCAGTTTGCTAATAATTTGTTGAGGACTTTTCCATCTATGTTCACCAGAGATATTGGCTTGTAATTTCTTTTCTTGTAGTGGCCTTGTCTGGTTTTAGCATCAGAGAAGTTTTCTAATTTTAATGAAGTCCAACTTATCCATTTTTTCTTTCATAGATTAAATTTTGTTTCCCAGCTAAAAACTTACCAATCCAAAGTCACTAAGTTTTCTCCTGTATTTTCTTCTAGAAATTCTATGATTTTAACTCTTACATTTAAGTCTTTGATCCATTTTGATGTCCCTTTTATTTGTGACACTAGGTAAGGACATAAATTCATCTTCTTACATATGAATGCCCAATTATCTCAAAATTATTTGTTAAAAAGACTACATTTCCCCATTGAACTATCTTGATATCTTTGTCAAAAAATTGTTTGACCATACATATAAGGGTAAATGTTCAGATTTGCAATTCTGTTGTTCTGATCTATATTTGTACATTTATTTTAGAAGTACATCATGTTTTCTAACACATTTTGAAATTAGAAAATATAAATCTTCCAATTTTGTTTTTTTTTTCCAAAACTTATTTTGTCTATTTTGGATCCTTCATGTTTTTTATATAAATTTTAGAAAAGCGTTTTCTATTTCTACAAAATAAATCTTGGAATTCTGATAGGAACTGTATTGAGTCCACAGATCAATTTGGAAAAAATTGGCATTTTCTAACTCCAAAATCTTAATATCTTAACACAACAAATGCTTCTTTCTTACCTTACATTTTATTTGGGGAAAACCACAGGGTGGTGACATTGTTTCTGCTCCAGAGAGCTCATAGTCTATTGAGAAAGATACGAATGTAAAGTAGGAGCACCTGGCTGGCTCAGTATAGCATGCAACTCTTGATCTCAGGGTTGTGAGTTCAAGAGTTCAAATCCCACATTGGGTATGGAGCTTACTAAAAAAAAAAAAAAAAAAAAAAAAAAAAAAAAGACAGGTACTCTAAGTGCCCTGTCTACAGATTTAAAGAGATATAAAGTATAAATTAAATCTCAATACTTTTTTTTTTACTATATTGATTTAATAAAACATGTACACACTCTATTTTGGCACAAGAGGTGGGAATTTCCAACTCCACCTTGTATTAGAGAAAGGGGAGAAGATAGAGAAGTTTGTAGGAGTGATGACCAACCTGGATATTAAAGGATCTCTGGGAATTTAAGAATAAGTGATGCATGGCAGAGATGGTTGTTGGGGTTAGGAACAGTATGAAGTTTGGTAAAATGGCCAAGAATCTGTAGTCTTTACAAAGAAGTTCTAGCATTTCTTCATAAAACACAGGGAGCTATTGAAACATGTCAAGGCAGGTGATCAGATTTGGAAGAGGTGCTAAAAGACATATTCAATGGAGAATGAGGAATGGACCAGATATAAATAAAGTAGGGTAAAAAAGAGAGGACTAGATAAGAAAGTATCAAAAGAATATCCTGGGGCCCCTGGGTGGCTCAGTTGTTAAGCGTCTGCCTTCGGCTCAGGTCATGATCCCAGGGTCCTGGGATCGAGACCCGCATCAGGCTCCCTGCTCCGCGGGAAGCCTGCTTCTCCCTCTCCCACTCCCCCTGCTTATGTTCCCTCTCTAGCTGTCTCTCTGTCAAATAAATAAATAAAATATTAAAAAAAAGAATATCCTATCAAGTAAATGAAATATGCCCGATATGGCTTATTTCTTTAACAATTATAATAATTGCTTCCAGAATTTTCCTGAGCAGTAACCCCAAACCAAATCTTTTAGACTTTGCAGATCCTCCCTCTTCATATTTTTATTTTTTTACATCGGGATGTTTGCTCATATCGAGTCTTTTATCTTGCTTCTCCTGAAAGCCAGCTTTCTCAAATCTGATCAATCAGTTCTCTTAGCAGTCTTTATTGTTATGTATCTGGACCAGAGATAGATTTTTGAAAATGTTCTGTTTGAAATGATGTTTTCCAATGGAGATTTTCTTAAAATTATCTTGCAAGAATGAGATGTAATTTTCTTACCCATGTTTTTGTCTACTGTTGTGATAAAATGCTTTCTCTCTCCTCTTAAAAATATAAAGTAAAAAACGTAAGACCACAAGCAGCTTATTAAAGTTTGCCTTAATTCAAGTAACGCTAAAATATCTCAACTCTGATCCTAATTAAGTTTGAATAATTGTGTAAATTATTTCAGAGGAAAGGAACCTGTTGGAAAAAAAATCTGGTGACAACTTCTTTGTAATTATTGACCTATTTGTTCTTGGTATTTTTTCATGGAGAGTTCAAATGAAATTTCCCAAATTGTCATCTATTAGACACAGTAGACATTTGAGCAAATTTGCCTATGAACAATTGTCAAAATAGATTCACCTAAATTGAAATAATTTCAATGTCTTAATATTCTCAAATTGTCCTTTTGACTCAGTTTTGGGTGTCAGGGAGGATTTCACGGTATGTTTAGAGAATTCAGGTGGAAAACTGCCTTGTGTATTAGAAGGAAACAAAATTCCTGCTCCTACTCTATCAAAAAAGTCTAAATATAACCTTCTCCAATACTCTGGTATGTCTGTCTCCGCTCTCCTTAGTTAGGGAGTTCAAGTAGCTTTCACAGTAGAGCCTAGAAATAACTCCTGTTGGATTATCTTCAGAGAGGGGTTAACATATTGATAAATACGCTTGAGCACAGCTGAAGGAATTTGTGATTGATGTAGTCCCAGAAGAAAATAAGGGACCTGGAGACAGGTTCAAGCACACCAATATGCCAATCACAGCAAATGGATGTAAAGGGTGGTAAATGTGGGTTACTCACACAGCAGTGGGTGTCTCAAGTTACCCAAGTGCCATAACTGGATATAATAATCACACACTTGTCTTAATGTGTCACAATCTTAACGGGAGAAACCACTGTCCACCTCAAATGGAGACAGCCTGGCAAACCTGATCAGATTATTGCTGTCATTATTTCAAGCAAATTAACAGGTTACAAGATTGTTCACCTTGCCTGACACCATTGTGAAGTATGACAGCCCGGGCTTCAGATGAGAAAATACATCAGGCTGATTTGCAAAAACCTCACCTGAGATGACTCATTCATTCCAAAGGGTGTCTACTGAGATGCACTATTAGCAAGGAGACACTTTCCTGGGGACAGGTTAGCAGGTCAGCATGACACATAGTTACCACTTCTTCCACAGGTCCCCGGAGGAGCTGGGTTCTGGGAAGGCTTTGGAAAGCACAGCCTGCCCATTCAAACCCGGTATAGTTACACTTTTTGTACCAGAGCTTTCTCTCCATAAGCCATGGCTTCCCCGGCATCACCTGGGAATCATACGTGTGTCTACAGAAAAAAAAAAAAAAAAAAGTTTTGAATGTCATCTATTAATATTGTCACAGCTTAACTAAAGGGGAAAGCTCAGTCAGAGCTGGGAAAGCAAGAACCGTCTTCAGTACACCATTACTTCTTTCGCATCAGAACACAATTATTGTAGCTCTGCAGTGTCCTCATTTTCTCATTGCCTTTTCTCATTGCCTCAACTGGCCCTCAGCTCTGTATTTCCAGGGTCTTTGGTGTGTGTGTGCATGTGTACGCATGTGTGTGTGTGTGTGTGTGTGTGTGTGTGTACATGTGCCCACATGAGTGTTTCGGGAGCACCGGTACCATGCTTTCTGCAGCTTTCAGTTACTCCCAACAGCTGTTTTCCTATCCATCCCACCTCATAACCCTGTATGTCTCAGCCTCTATCATGTCACTCAGGATGCCCAAAGGAGGAGTGCATGGCTCTAACCCCTGCCCCTTTGCGAAGTCTGGGATAATTGATTTCTATCTCCCATTGTTTATAAGTGCTAAGGGAGTTCTGCTTTCTCTTAATTTCGTGTCTCTTACAACTCCCAAATTCCACTTTTTAAAAAAAAATCCCCAACATGAACAAATGTTCTTCACTATGTGGTCAAAGCTGCTGAGTCCGACATGTCTCTAATTCTGAAGAAAAATTCAGAAGAAAAAAATATATATATCATTATGCAGAATTTCCAGAAGCTGCTGAGTACTACATGCCTCTAATTCCGAAGCAGAGGTGTATATATATATATATATATATAATGATGCAGCAGAAGTTCTAAGGAATCACTCAAAATCCTCATCACCTGAGCCTAGGAAAACCTTAATGAAAGACTTTATTATTAAAATATTTTGGAATCTCTCCAAGACCTGTATGTTTGTTTGGCTGCCCACATTATGCATTCCCATTCATTGACGTTTAGAAGCAGGACAATATGTGTAAAGGATCACAGGTTTTGAAGGCATATCCTCATGTGCTGGAAAACTGCCTTGGCTATTTAACTGCTTTGTGACATTACGTCATCACATTGGCTGAGCTGACACCTGCATTGGTACCTGTATCAGTCAGGCTTCCAGAGGAAACATATGGTAAATTCAGATTGGGTCATTTGAAGACATTTAATGGAAGGACTATTTAAAAAGATTTTTGTTGTTGTTGTTGTTAAAGAATTTATTTATTTATTTATTTGACAGAGAGAGAGAGAGAGAACAAGTAGGCAGAGAGGCAGGCAGAGGGAACGGGAGAAGCAGACTCCCCGCTGAGCAGGGAGCCCGATGCGGGGCTCGATCCCAGGACCCTGGGATCATGACCTGAGCCGAAGGCAGCGGCTTAACCGACTGAGCCACCCAGGTGCCCCTAAAAAGATTTTTTGAGTAATTGCTTTGTCATTTGCTACTTTATTAAATTCTGAAATATATATGTGGTAAGTCCTGCTTTAATTCTTTTTAAATAAGAAAATCTAGCAATAAGCTAATTTTAAGAGCACAGATAAAACACAATGTATTAACCAAAAGAAAGGTGGCATCTCAATATTAAATAGACTTTAAGCAAAGTCATAGCTCTGTATATTTAGCATTTATTAAATAGTGATAAAATAGCCAATCTTCTGAAATGATAGATATAACTTAAGCCTGTGTGAATCTATCAAAATAGCTTTAAAGGTCATCAGAAAGTATTGACAGAATTTCAAGGAAAAAATGGACAAGTAAGCCATGTTATAAGATTTTTAATATCTCACTTTCACAACTAAAAATCAAGTGGACAAAAATTATTAACGACATAGAAGAGTTGAGAAATAAAATGAACAGGAGTGGATGCACAGAAAGCCTCAACAAATATTTTAAAATTCTGTTATTATCAGACTATATTTTTGGTCTATCAAGAAATAATGATTAATATTTAAAACTATATAGAACTAGGGGTGCCTGGGTGGCACAGTTGGTTTCGGCTCAGTTCATGATCTCATGGTCATGAGATGGAGCCCTGCGTTGGGCTCCACACTCAGCTTGGAGTCTGCTTGAGATTCTCTTTCCCTCTCCCTCTGTCCCTCCTGCTCGTGTTCTCTCTCTCTCAATCTCTCTCTCTCTCTCAAATAAATAAATCTTTTGGAAAAAAATAAAACTATATAGAACTAAACGCACAATGAAAATCCCACTTATTAAAGTATGTAACATGCTGCTGAAACTGGTATCTAGAGAAATTGTAGTCTGAAAAGGATATATTAGAAAATGAGAAAGAATAAGAATGTGAATGAAACTGTATGATCAATTCACAAAGACAGGAACACCATAAAAAACTAGCAGAGTAAATATAGAAACATTAAAAGGAAGGACACAAAAAGATAAGAGCACAAAACCAAATTTTAACAATAATTTTCCTTTAAATTTGTGTATATTAATTATCATTACTGAAATATCTGATTTTTTATTCTCTCTGATATTTTTCCTATATGTTTATGCACTTTTTTTTAAACTTTCTCTTTTCTCCTTTCCTTTCCTCCATCCTATTTGAAATGTATTCTTAATTCCCCTTTCTTCCTCTATTGTTTTGGAAATTTTTCTCCACTTCTGCTTGGGAACAACCAGAGTTTCATTCTTTGAAGAGACTAAGCTTTTAATAAATTCAGGCTAGATTTATCAATCGATAAGACAGAATGTGAAAAGAAAGAATATTAAAAGTGAGAAAGGGAAAAAATTGCAAAGAAAACTATACTAGAATATGACTTGGCTTTTCAAAATTATTCCGTACTTTTAAAAATTTCAGTTAGCTCTGTAGCTTGAAATAGCAACATTGGACTTTGGGCTTTGTAAACAAAAAAGACCTTGTATTTTTCCTGTTGTTCCTTACCAATGCTACTCTGGTAATACTACATTTCTGCTGTTCTTCTATCTATGTGAAGAATGTAAGGGGTCTGAGGTGTTTCTGCTATTTGCCTGCTAACAAGTTAACCTGCCTCAAGTTGTATAAATGCTGGCAGAAGACACGAGACTCCCGGGTCATAGAATAAAGATTTTATTACTCACAGCCCAGCAGGCAGTCTGAGCTTCATGTTCATGTCAGTTACACTTGTCCCCCAAATCCCAAGGGGGCAATGGGAACCCAGAGCCAGAAGGATGCTGTATACGCAGTGCGAAGCATCACAACAGAGGAATTCAGACCTTAGGAAACCCTATTAATCTATAAGAGGATGCCAGAAAACCTATCCGAATCTTGACCCAGAAGACATTATCTTTCTTATACAAACAAATAGCAAACAAATCTTCCTTCTGCCCTCTGGAAGGAGAGACTATTTCCATCTTCTATATAAACATCTTTGAAAAGATAGCTTGGAACAAAAACCAGTGACTCCATTCACAAGATATGCAGAAATATGAGAGACCCAATGGAGAGCGGTCTCTCAAAATTTATGCCTGTTACTGCTGTTGTTACTGTTGCCACTGTATCGGAGATAAAATATAAATATATAATTTATATGTAATTACAATTTATAATTTTTCCCTAGGCCTTTTCTACATCCCCTGTGATGTCCTAAATATAGGGACGGGTACTTAGAAGACTTGCCATTTCTCTTCAATCAATATCCCTTACTGGGTGGGGGAGGAAGGAGCAAAAACAAAATGATTAAATAGACAAACACAAGCTTATTGTTCCATAGAATTAGTCACAACGTGTAGACACGTGGGTAAATGTTTACTATTTTTTACCTGAAATCCCCAAAATGGTTTAACTCTATACCTTTACATAATAGACTGTTCTTGGCTAACATTTCTTTTTTTTTTTTTTTTTAAGATTTTATTTATTTATCTGAGAGAGAGAAGGGGAGACAGAGAGCATGGGAGGGGAAGGGTCAGAGGGAGAAGCAGACCCCCCGTTGAGCAGGGAGCCCGATGTGGGACTCGATCCCGGGACTCCAGAATCATGACCTGAGCCGAAGGCAGTTGCATAACCAACTGAGCCACCCAGGCGCCCTCTTGGCTAACATTTCTGCAGTAGGAAAATAGTATGGGTACATTCACATTTCCATCTGAAGTCTACCATTGCAAGTCATCATGCAACTGATGAGATGTGGAATAAGAAATGTTGTTACAGCATATAAAGAAGGAAAAAAGTCTGTTACTGATCTAATGTGCTGATACATTCTTGCAATGTTCCATATTTTCTATAAATGCTAATGCTGGACTTATTTCTTGCTAACCTCAACACCTAACCTCTTGAACGTTTTGGGCTACAAACTATTCATTTCTTAACTCTGTATTCCCTAGTATTTCCTGACATATAAAAGTCAAAGTTAGAAATGAAGGTATCATGAAAGGTCATAATTTCTACAACTTTTGCTTCAAAAGAGTACTAGACTCACCTGTGTTTCTGAAAGTATGACACAGAAGAATAAATTTGAAGAGTTAATAATTTCCTGTCTATGAACTCACTAACCTGATAACATTATGCACTTGAATGGCCTCATGCTTTTAATTGTCTTTTTACTCAAATTAACAGCAATTTCCTATATTTTGAATATATTGTGGGTAGAAATTTTGCTGATAATGCCCCACAGTCTCCTGAAATGTTATCCAAAAGTGATGATCCCTTTTGAAATATCTGTGGCGACTACTCAGATCGCTCATCTTTAACTTGAAATTGAATAAACTGAGATCTGATAATCTGCAGTTTTAATTCAAGGTCTATTTTATGGTAAAAGGAGTAAAAACCATAACTATGTTTGATAGAGCTAAAGACGTTACCAAGATAACTGACACTTGAGCTAGTTAATTTCATTTTAGGCAATATGTAGCAACTGTTTTATTCATTGCGTAGATTACCTCTTTCACTGACTAGTGATATATTTTCCTCAATACCAGCTACAGAGTACGTCATTTCTATGGAGCCTGCTAAAAAACCTGTCCATACTCTGCCCCAGAAGAAGACATTTTCTTTATTATAGTCGATAATTTAACTGACAAAATTTAATCAAGTAAATGAACAATATTTAAAAAAAAAAACAAAGAAAAACAAAGTTATGAGGGATTCTGTACATACATAAATAAATCATAAGTGTGTTTGGTTTCATTTAACCTTAATTACCTCTTAAAAGGCCCTATTTTCAAAGAGTGTCACATCATGAGTAGGGCTTCAACTTATGAATTGCAGGGGACACAATCCACTCCATCACATAGAGGTGAGTCTGGAATTCCAGGAAGAATTTCCATTAAGGATACACAGTCTAAGGCAAAGGATCATCTGTCTGTCTACCCTCAGTGCACACCCCCCAACACTGAGTTACGGCCCTTCCCAGATCCAATGAGGGACCCACACTCGCGTTTTCTGAAAGGAAAGACATCAACCCAAATATTTCACATCATTTTCTCTGTAGGTGGCTTCCAGTCTTTTATTTTGAAGAATGTTTTTGGAAATCAGAATTTGTGTGGCCCCTTTGAAGAAATGTGAGTACTCACAATGACTCCCTCGTCACCAGTAGCTGCAAAGCCCTCCCTAGGACTGTGGCAGGTGCCTCAGAGGGTCTATAAAGGGGTCCCCAATTAACATGTTCTTCCCTTACCAGGTGTCACCTCATTGCTCTGTTAATGATTGAATAGAAATATTTATTTCCCAGAACATTACACTTTATATCAAAACAAAGTGTTTTTTTTTTTTACCTTGACCACTACACACACTATTTTTCTGAGGTAACACTTCAAGTTATCTGCAGCAATAAGGACCCTATTCTACACAGAACTGGAAAACCCATGATGCCCTTCAGCTAAATGTTGAGAAAGCCTTACCAGGACATGCGGTATCCTCAGAGCTGGCTCCCTGTGTGAGCTCAAGCACATGGAGGTCCCTTAGTCATCCACACTAGATAGCGCTTTTGGAAGGGCAACATGGCCACAGGCAGAAATCTGTATTTTAAAAGACATTTTTCTGAGGTAAGAAATAGAATAATGGAGTCTGGACAAGCCCCTTGAATGGTAATCTCTGAAGCTTGCAGTTGTCCATTCATTGTTTCTGGCAAAGGAAGAACTATGGGCTGCTTTAACCTTTCAAGAAATAAATCTCAACTTTCAGAACTAGATAACCACGCAGCTTCCTCCACTGGGCTATATATTCACACGAATACATGACTGCTGAACAACAAATTATGGGCCAGAGGATTTGCGCAATAGTCAAGTTGAAACTTCTGACTGAAGAAGATTTCAAAAGGGCCCATGTGGGAAATAAGGGACTAAGAAGGCAATTCACACACTCTGTTAAGAGGCAAACTCCAAGTCTGGGTGAGCCTCTACTTATTCAACAGAACAAATCTGCCTAGGAGTCTACAGGTATTTGACAACAATAACAACCATCAGGGGAAGAATGTAGTAATCAATATACAGAGAAAGAGCTTAATGTGGGGGAAAATTAGCCATATTACCTACATATGCACATTTGTATACATACGTATTGTGTGTGTGTGTGTGGTGTGCGCATTCAGTCCATATCTACAATAAAATACAACAATGGAATGACAAACTTTTTGATATTAGAGGTAATAATACAAAAATTATCTAACAAAAATGAAAGAACTGATGGAAGAAAGATGGATAAGAATGATTTACAAAGAGAAATACTGAAAAGCAGAATCGACATGGCAGAAAACAAAGATATAGTTGAAAACCTTGAAGATTTTCACAGAAAAAGAACACAGTAATTTTATCCAATAGGACCCTTTATAGTAATAGTAAAGTTATAGTAAAATGTTCTTATAGTAAAGTTATAGTAATAATAAAATGTCCTTAACTTGTTTGATAATAAGAAACATCAGAAGTGGGACAGTTCCAAGATTGGTAAATTCAGTGGCTCAACAATATCCTCAGAGACCCAGATTTTTCCACATTTTTGTTGGGTCATCATCAGAGTATTCTATTGTAGTACATGTGATTTAAAATATTTACGTAGCTCATTACAAAACTTGAAGCTTCAGGGTCATTTGAAGAGCAAGAACAATTTTAAACCCATTAACCATAAATTGCAACTTTGAAGACCTCTGCTGGGAATTTTATGAAAAAAATAAAAAATAATAAAATCATATTGCAAAATGAACTCTTTATAAAATACTAATGGCATGGTATTAGACACAGATATAGGTAAGAAATCCATTATTTGGTTTATGTTATTAAATTAGTTCTGTTAATAATTATATGCATATGAATTTATGCTATTTTCATTTTTGAGAAATAATTTTATTTCTTTTTTTAAAAGATTTTATTTATTTATTTGACAGAGAGAGACACAGCAAGAGAGGGAACACAAGCAGGGGGAGTGGGGGAGGGAGAAGCAGGCTTCCCACCAAGCAGGGAGCCCGATGTGGGACTCGATCCCAGGACCCTGGGACCATGACCTGAGCGGAAGGCAGATGTTTAATGACTGAGCGACCTAAGCACCCCTAATTTTATTTCTGAAAATAGTTTCTGAGTAGAAGCCTTGTATATGTCTATTCATACAATAGAACATTTCTGCATATGGATAAATAATAAATATTTCAAAATTATATGGTCTTAATTAATTTTAGGGCCCCCTTTTACACTCAAAAATGTCTCCATCTCGGGACACCTGGGTGGCTCAGTCGGTTAAGCATCTGCCTTTGGCTCAGGTCATGATCCCAGGGTCCTGGGATCGAGCCCCGCATTGGGCTCCCTGCTCAGTGGGGAGCCTGCTTCTCCCTCTCCCTCTGCCTGATGCTCTGCCTACTTGTGCAGTCTTGCCCTCTCTCTCTTTCTGTCAAAATAAATAAAATATTTAAAAAAATGTCTCCATCTAAACAATAAATTGTATATTAACCTTATAATTAAATATTTTAAGTTGAAGCAAGAGACTCTTCAGTCTATAGTCTCTATACAGAGTCCGTACTCTATGGAGAATGAGTATAGATGGAAAAAGGTAGAGGAGCAAGCAATTAACCTGCAAAGAATTTCAATCTTAAGAAGTCAAGGAGATGAGAAAGAATCAACAAAAGGAGCCCAAGACGACTGAAGATAAAAAGAAGAAGAAAGCAAACAAGTAGGAGAGTGTGATGTTTGGGAAGCCAAGTGAAGACACTGTTTTAAGAAAATGAAGTGGTGAGCTGTGTCGAATGTTGTTCTTAGGTCAAGAAGGCTAAGAGCTGAGGATTTAACATTGGATTAGCAACAGAGAGATCGTTGGTGACCTCAAAGGGAGCAGTGTTGGTGGGTGCAGGCTGAGGGAAGAGCGAAGCCAAATTGGGGTGAATCCAGGAAAGAATAGGATCAAATGAATTGGAGAGAGTGACTATAGAGAACTCTTTCAAGGTGTCCTGCTAGAAAGAGGAGCAGAACAGTGGTAATTGCTGGAGGGGAAGGTTGGTGGCAGAGAGTTTTTAGACTTCATTACCATTATAATAATTACTTTTTTTTTTCAAAAATGAGAGAAGTAACAGCATATTTGTATGTTAATGGGAATGAACCAGCAGAGATGAAATAAAGTTGAGGATGAAAGGAAAAGAGGAGAAACCTGGAGCGATGGGCTTAGTTGGTGAGAGAGAATGGAATTCAGTACCCAGGGACTGGTGCTGTGACAGATCCCACAGCCAGGCCATCCCTGATACCGAGGGAGAAACCAGAGTATGTGGGCCCACGTGCCGTAGAGCAAATAGGTACATTATTTGAAAACCCTGGTTGCTTCTAATTTTTCAGTACTAGAAGTAAGCCATCAGCTAGATGTGAACGGAGGAGGAGATGGGAGGCTCCAGGAAGCAGGTATGAAATAGTAATGTCGGATCTTGCTATTTGTCATGTGGTCCAAGGATCAGCAACAGCAGCAGGACCCAGGAGGCTCTTTGGAATGCAGAATTTCAGTCCCCTCCCCCAGACATACTAAACCAGAATCTGTATTTTAAGAAGATGCCCAGGTAATCCATATGTGCACTAACCTTTGAGAAGCATGGCAAATGGGCTGGGGGAATAGAGAATAGTGACGATAAAGTTGTATCACAGACAGCCAGTTCAGTTGACTATTTCTGTAGTTAATGAAGATTTGCAGGTGTGCTTATGAAATTAAAAGAAAAATGGACCTAGCTTATGTGGGGGTTTTTTGCCAGTTAGCCAGCTGAAGCACGAGAGAGGCAGAGGAAGTGAGTAGTAGAAGAGAGTCACGATCATGATGCACCATCTAATTGAAAATGTATGGTCTGGAAAATGTAGGCAGGAGAGAGAGAAGTGAAAAGGAAGTGGGTCAAAGGATTGTAGTTTCCAGCCGGGGAAGGCTAGCTGGCGTTGGGCAACTGGGAGTAAGCTGGAAAACAAGAACTGCTTGAAAGGGGTGGCTCAAAATTGAGGATATAAGTATGTTACGGATATTGATAATGGCAAGATCCAAGTGTGGACCATGGAAGGAGTGGTTGACACAGGGTGGAGAATAAGATTTACTGAAAAAGAGGAGGTCAAGTGTGTGAGAGGTCAGGATAGTAGGAAGGACATCAAGGTGGATAATGAAATCATCAAGAACAATGACAATGGCGTTGGAGAGAAGGAAGGTAAGCCAGGAATTAAAAATCTCAAAGGGACAAATGGGGGGACCCAGGAGTCTACAGATGATTGCAAACAGGAGAGTAATGGGTTGTATACATTTGATGACAAGAGATTGACATGTGGTGTGTTTAAGGTGGTAGGAGGGAAATGCAGAACAAGAAAGACATCTGTGCCACCCCCAGGTCGAATGATAAAAGGTGTGTGGGAGAGAAAATATTTACCCCTTAAGGCAGCGGATATGGATAGAAAAGGAAACCACAGTAAGCCAAGAGAGTGGAAATAGATAGCTAGCCCTGCAACAGTCAAGGAAGATACTGGTGTGAATCTATACAGATGCTCTTAGAAAGGTGCAGACGATTCGGGGTCTTTTCAAGAGACACACTTGTGGGGTCTCTTTTCACTCCAGCTGATGACACTATAAGAACTGAATAGGGGAGTCTTATTCAGACATATAAGACTCTAGGGATCCTTTATTTCCCCCTTTTAATTGAACAATAAACCAAGAGAACCTGGCATAAGAAGTGTATGACTTTTCATACACATCAGAAATGATGAATTTTCATAAGCTGACAATACCCATGTCACCAGTACCCAAATCAAAGCTCAGAGCATCACTGGCTCACCCTTTCAGTCACTATCAGCCTCCAAAGGGAACCACTATCCTGCTTCTCACATCACAGATGAATTTTCTGGGTTCCCTTTGGACATCTGTTGATAGAGGCAAGAGGTGAAGAAAAGGGTGGTCTCACCATGAGGAGACAGTGTTCTGTGGCTCCCTTTTGACACATTGATTGTTAGCGTAAGGATCATGGAAGGGGCAGAGTGAGCCACAGAACATAGATGCATTTGGAAAATTGATTGCTTCTTTCCTGCACTGTTACAGTATTCTGTGCCCTCCTCAATAATAGCATGTTTAGTACAATCCTATAATTATGTCTTGATCTCCTTGCTGCCTCCAAACACACATACACACACACACATAGGCCAACACACACACACACACACACACACACACACCTGAATTCTTTGAGACAGCAGATCTTATTACTATTTTTTTTTCATTCACATGGTTTTGTATCCCACCTCTTAGGTGACAGAGTTAAAAAAATGTGTATAGATATATGTATCTGCCATTACTCCTAAAACCAAGTGGAAATCAAAGAATTTCCCCACAAAACCTTGTAATTATATTGATCCTTGTTCATGGTTTCATATGACACACTTTACAGTGGTGTAGCTCGATCATCTTGGAGAAGTCTTAAAAATAAGCTAATGCTAAATATGTCTCATCACCAGCTAAATTCTATGAACTAATTTTGCAAAATATGTAATTGTAGGAATAACATTCTACAATGAATTAGGACCATTTCTATCTGATCTCTCACCTGAACTACTTCAATAAGTGTCAAAAAAGTACTAATTAAGGGCTTGCCATGCACAGTGAGCTACTTTATAATGTCCTAGGAATAAAATGAGAGCTGGAAGACATGATTGCTACATCAACATTTTATTTTAGCAGCATCCTACTGAAAAGAGAAGCAAGGCAGCCATAATTCATAATATTTGCAGATGAAGGAACAAAGTCATGACAAGGTTAAATGGCCTTCCCATGACAATGTGAATTAAATCCAAAAGCCTTTGATTCTAGTCTACATGTTACCCTGTTTACAGCTAACATGCCTGAAATTTTACTTTTAGCCATTCATCCCTTCAAGTAAGTTTCTGTCCTCTGTGAAAATGAAACCCATCCTACTCTCAAGATTAGCAAATACCTCTTAGTTTGAATGCAATAGTTTAAGTAGAGGTGTGAGGGAGAACTCGTGCTGGGAGCACCAAGGGAGACCCCAAGAGACTGGAAGAAAAATGTGAAAAGTCTAATGTCCTAAGGAAAAAGACTTTAGGCTTCACACACCTCGAGGAAAGTTGCTTCTTCAGTCTGTAGGAAACTGAACCCATTCATTTCATGATGTTTAAAAAAAATACAGAGGTTGGCACTGTTGGGGTGACCAATATTTTGACATAGATGTGGGGCACCTGGGTGGCTCAGTTGGTTAAGCGTCTGCCTTCGGCTCAGGTCATAATCCCAGGGTCCTGGGATCAAGCCCCAAATAGGGCTCCCTGCTCAGTGGGGAGTCTTCTTCTCCCTCTGCCCCTCCCCCTGCTCATGCTCTCTCTCCCTCTTTCTCTCTAATAAATAAATAAAATCTTTAAAAAATTTTGACATAGATGTACCTTTCCCGCTCCTTCATTTATTTAGTTCATTCAGTGGATAGTCACTGGAGACCTACTATGTGCGAGGCAATTATCTGTGCACCAGGGAAATGACAATGAAGAAAATAGAGTCTTGCTCTCACGTTTACCTTCTAATGCCAACCATCACTGTGTTCTGGAAAACACCTAATCTCAGCTACGTGGTGTATTTCACCTCCTTAGTCCTAAGCTATGTGTCAAATATACCTATATTTCCACGTACCTCAATGATCAAATGCAAGTTCATTACCTCCCTTTCTCATTGCTCACATTCCCAAAGCTGACACCATTCTCCATGCTGTCACTCACACTGGAAATCTAGGCATTCATCTTGGTCACTCTCCGTGTCCCAACACTGTCAGTGGTCAGTCTTCCAGTCTCAGTGACTCTTGCACATAATGAATTGTCCCCCTCCCTCCATCTTCATCAGCTTTTCCTCTTACTTAGACCACTATCATGTCCTCCAGAGAGGGGCCTTGGCTTCTCATCACTCTGCCCTTCAACCGTAGTGTTCACTACTCTTGGAGGCATCTTTTAGAACCTAAAATCTTGTTCTGACACGCTTCTCAGTAAAAGCTTTTCAGTTAAAGTTCATAATTCATGGACTCAGCCTACCTTTCCAAACTGAACTTCCCCTCACCCCGCAACCAATGGATCACTCACATGTTACTTGCCTTTCTGTTTTTCAAAGACTGACCTTTGCTGTTGCTTCCTGTTTCTGGGCTTTTTTGCCATGTCCTTCATCTGCCCAGCATCTGCTCACATATCACCTCTTCAGAGAGGCCTCTGGCTATCTGATAAAATGTTTTTCCTCTGCATACCTCTGCCCCAACCAGATTACTCTCATTGTCTTCAGAAGTTATTAGCATATGCAATCATCTGAGGATTTTATATTTGCTTAGAGTCTATTTTCTCTCTATGTCTCCCCTTGATCAAAGAGTAGACCCTGGTATCCAGAACTGAAATCAGTGTCTGGCAAGAGTAAACCCTCAAGGGTTACTTGCATAGGGGTCATTACCCCCTGTCTGGAATGTCCCTACTCCCTTCAAGATTTTAACACTCCCAAACCATTAATTGTTTATTTTTATGTGGTCCTACAAGACCTCCTGCATACCTATTTCATAATACTTCTCACATTATATTGGAATTATTGTTGGAGTAGATAAATATAAATATATATATATATATTATATATATAAGAGATGACATATATAGATATATATATTTTATATATAAGAGATGGTAACATATATCCACCTTCTAAGGAAGGTGAATCCTATTAATGTCAGTGCCTTTTCTGGTTTGGCAACAGTTGCTGATTTCATAGCCCTAAAAAACAGAAGAGAAAATGTTAGGAGTTGAAGAAATGTGTGTGGGAGAGGAAATGAGGGAGAAAATAAACTGACAGCAGTTGATAGTGTTTATCAACGATGCAACGCATCCCTTTTCAGAACAACCTAGAAGTTTAGTAAAATCTATTACATTTACAAAGCCTCAGAGAAATGGAAGGGTCTGTCTCAGAGAATGTGCACTTCTTGAGAAATTATACAAATCATTGGAAAGGTTTATGTTTTCACAATTATGGAATCCAAGCAATTAGAGATCTGGAGTGTCACACCAATCATAGGTGGCATCTGGGTGACCTTGATTTATGTAGTTTTGTGCACACACATACACATGTGAAATTATCTACATAATACTATTCATGGTGGTAACAAAGGTAACTATGAGCTGTAAATAACATTCCACAAACCTCTTTGAATCTCCAAACAAACTTGTGAACAAGGCAAATGTGATTAAGTTCATTTTGCATAAGAGGACAACGATTCTCAGAAAACTCTGCTGTGGACCAGCAGCTTGGGGCTCTTCCAGACTATCTCATGCACCCATGAAAACTACCTCTGTGGAGGCTCTAAAATGATTCTATTATTCATACACAGACCATTTTAAGGTCCTACTTGAATGTGGTCTGCCAAGATTGAGCTTCTGCAAAGTTTCTTCAACTAAGTCATAGAAGTCTTCATAACCATGGGCTACTTCATTCTCCAATTGTATAGGATTTCCAGTTTGCATTGTTGGCTTTAAGTTACATGATAGAAGGTCTAAGAACTACAGTTTGCTCTTTGAGATGCAGTTTGCAACCAGCTTTTCCAGGTTGCAACTACTATGTAAATAGGTCAAAGCAATAAAACCCGTTCCCTGGACCATTCTGGGCAGAAAATGCACACCTAATTGTAGATCATGTGTTAATGTCTTGTCAACAGGGATCTTCCATTAGTAGAGCAGGGGGTCCTTTTGGGCTCTGACGCATAAACAAATGACAGTGATTTTAAAAGGCGTATGTTCCTAACTTTAGACTACCTTGGTTTTACTCTGCATTCTGCAACCAGCCAGCCACAGCACAGTAGACCCTGAATAAGGCAGATCTTCAAAAACCACACTCCCTGTAAGTTTGTCATCTGTGGAAGTAGTGCTGTATCTTTTATTTCTGAAAGGTGACCTGATGCATGGATTCATCCCTAGAAGAAGCTTATACAATTAAAGAATCCAGCTCAGAATCTTATATATAACTTAGCAAATAATAATTAATAATAATAATAATAGACATTGTTTTCAAAATAGCCCAGAAGAGTGGGAAATGTCTAGGTAGAAAATTCAATTGATATTAATAAGCAGACTTGGGATGTGTCTAGCTGTCCCTTTTCTAAATAACAGAAACAAAGAATTCTATTGTATATAAGTTCTAAACTTTCATCACCATCATACATTTGCAGGGATTTGAGAGGAGCGCTGTATCTGCTACATAGACATTCACTCATTCCGCAAATATTATTGAGGTCCTACCATGTTGTTAAGTACCCAGCATATATCAAGGAATACAGTAAGAATACTTGCCTTCTTGAAGCTTACGTTCTAGTGGAGTGTGGTGGTGGTGGTGGAAAAAGTTGTCTGGGAGGATAGGCAGGCAAGAAAAAAATCATTGTAAATAAATTCTATGATATGGTAGAAGGGGAGGAGTACTATGGACAAAAGGAAAAGGAGAGTAGGTAATGGAAACCATAAGTTCCAAAGCCAGCTATAGGATCTGTTTTTAGAGATGTCTGAAGAAGTGTCTTTCTGAATGGCTTGCCAAGCATTCCTGCTATGGAATAAGGCACTGTCTCCAGGAAGCATCTATTAACGTGTGGCTAGGTCAGCAGAGTGACCATGCCGAGAAGGAGGCTAGAAGGTCTTGGGGCCTCAGCCTCCTCACTCCTCCTATTAGATTACTTCCTTCCCAGTTGGCTCCCAGCATCCTTTTGTCCCCTCCATCCTCCTTCCTGAATCCTGCTCTCTGAGAGTTCTTTCAGGGTGGGGAAGGATTTATTCTTTAGTTGATGTGCACGACCATATCTGCAGAAGAAGGAGATGTCTTACACACATGGAGAAGTCTAGATGAGAGGTCAGGGAAGAAAACGTGATGGTGGAGTTCCAGGTGTTGACAGGAAAGGGGGCACAGAAGGGACTTGAGGTGTCAGAAGGTCGTGACAAACCACATCCAGCGGAGAGTTCCCTACACCTCACTGCTTACCTCATTGTACATGGCGGATTTCACCTCCCTCCCACCAAAGTCATTTTGTAATACACACCATAATACTGAACTGAAGCAGATTGGTCTGATTTTAAAACCAGTTGACCTTGAAGGATGCCCTCAGTTCCTCTTCCAATAGGGGTATGCTTTGGCCTACAGATTTAGTTTTTTTTGTAACTATTTGAACAAAAACTCATTCTCTGTAAGAGTACAATCACAACTATGGGGATGTTTTTGTTGTTGGTACCTTTGTTTGTCTGAAATGAGCCTTGTTCATTGCAACATCTGTATTTCCATGAGAAGGCTCAGAAAGTTAAGGGCTAAATAAACAATTTCTATTCCAATTGATTCTAAATCAATTCTTACTTGTGAGAGATATAGAATACTCCCTAAAGAATACCCTTTCATATATAGTTGCTCATAATAATTGCTGAACATATAAAATCATATGTGAAAATTTAACAGAATTATAATAATATATCACATAAAAAAAAAAAAAGAAACCATGACCTTGATACTCAAAGTTAAACAAACAAGGGGCACCTGGGTGGTTCAGTCTGTCAAGTGTCTGACTCTTGATTTGGGGATCAGGACATGATCTCAGGGTCATGAGATCGAGCCCTGCATTGGGCTCCATGCTCAGTGAGGAGTCTACTTCTGTCCTCTCCCCCTGCCCCTCCCTCTACTCTCTCTGTCTCTCTCTTTTTCTCTCTCTCAAATAAGTCTTTAAAAAAAGTTAAACAAAGAAATATATATAAAGGAGTGAGGAAAAGCTTTTTTTTTTTTTTTTTTTTTGGAAAAGCTTTTTTCTATAGTAAAATACTAAGTAACAAAAATAGAAGGAATAATAGCTTTAGAAAATCACCACTTTGGGACGCCTGGGTGGCTCAGTCGGTTAAGCGACTGCCTTCAGCTCAGGTCATGATCCCAGGGTCCTGGGATCGAGTCCCGCATTGGGCTCCTTGCTCAGCAGGGAGCCTGCTTCTCCCTCTGCCTGCAGCTCTCCCTGCTTGTACTCTAGCTCACTCTCTCTCACCTATGCTCTCTCTCTCTAGCAAATAAATAAATAAAATCTTTAAAAAAAAAAAAAAAGAAAATCACCACTTTGCCACCATCATGGTCATAATTAATACAGGCAAGAATCATCAATGGATACTAAAACTATTGTATACAATTTTCTTAAACAATAGTGTATCTACATAGTCTCTAAATATTTTCACATAGATCTCGTAGTAATTACAAAGGTAAAAAAGAGACTTTTACAATAGAAAGGTAGTGTCTAAATCAAGGTACCGTGAGCTTCCTGAGAAGGACCCAACAAAACTCATATAGTATCCCTGCCAGCAAATGCATACCCTGAATCGCATCATGAGGAAACAATTAGACAACCCCAAACTGGGGGACCTTTTTATTTTTTTTTAATTTTAATTTTAATTTTAATTTTTTTTAAGATTTTATTTATTTATTTGACAGAGAGAGACACAGCGAGAGAGGGAACACAAGCAGGGGGAGTGGAAGAGGGAGAAGCAGGCTTCCCGCTGAGCAGGGAGCCCGATGCGGGGCTCGATCCCAGGACCCTGGGATCATGACCTGAGCTGAAGGCAGACGCTTAACGGCTGAGCCACCCAGGCGCTCCTGGGGGACCTTTTTAAATAAAACACCTGGTCTATACTTTTCCCAGCTGTCAATGTCATGAAAGAAAATAATAAAATTTAAAGAACCATTTCTGTTTAAAGAAAGTAATGAGACATAACAACAAAGTGCAATGTGTGATTCTACACTGGAATCTGAACTGGAAGGGAAAAAAACCTGGGCCAACTACAGAAAAATGAATTTGGACTATATATTAGATAATACTATTATATTTATGTTCAATTTCCCTAGTTTAATTAAGTATAGTATATAAATTTGTATCATAGATGTTGTATTCCACTATGAGAATGCTGGTGTTCCTATAAGACATACATATGGAAACACTTAGGAGTTTGTATTTTGTTATGTTGTATGGTTCCGCAAAATGATAATAGTCTGTATAATAAAGAATTTGACTGGCCTTCGTCCCTGGATCTTCAGAAGTATATGCTAAACACTTGAAATTTTCTGTCTTTGGGAATGCCTCTTTTTTGTCTTGGAAATATCTGTCTTTGTTATTCACGGTGGGCCCCATGGACCACACCTGACCACATCTGATGGTTTATACTAACTAAGTGACACAGGGTGGGCCCCTTGATTGTTTACACTAACGAAATTATTCAAGATGGAAGATGGTGATTCCAGAAAGACCAACTGTGTGATTACAGGGCTGGGGTTTTGAGCCACTTGGCACGTGTCAAAACTTTGAGGAGGTGAGGGGGACTAGATATTGAGTCATATGGCCAGTGGTTCAATCAATCATGCCTACTTAACGAAGTCGCAATAGAATCTGTGGACACTAAAGTTTTCATGAGCTTTTCCGGTCGGCAATAATCTGTGTATTATCACACAGTGATGTGCCAGAGGGTGACATGTCCTCAGAGACAATGGCAGCTTTACATTGGGGACTCTCCCAGACCTTGCCCTATGTGTCTTGCCCATGGCTGTTTCTAATTTGTATCTCTTTGCTATAATAAAACTATCATCATCAATATAGAGCTCTCCTGAGTTCTGTGAATCACTGTAGTGGATTATCAAACCTGAGTGGCTGGTGGGAACCTCTGAATTTGAGGATAATTGATTAGAGTGAGGATGGCCTAGGGACCCCTCAATTTATGACCAGTACCTGAAGCGAGAGCACTTTTCTGAAGGTTTGTGCCCTTAGCCTGTGAAGTCCAACCTGACTATGGGTAGCTGGGTGAAGTCATTTGTAGATGCATTGCACTACTGTTTACAAATTTCTGTAAGTTTCATTTTTTTCAAAAAAATTTGGTTAAAAAAAGTGTATGTTTCTTATATAACTTAGGAAGCAGAAAAAATAATCTAAACACAATGTTCAGTAGAACTGCCTATGTGCCTCTATTGTTTGGTTGGGTGAACATTTAGAATGCTAGAGTAGGGGCGCCTGGGTGGCTCAGTCGTTAAGCGTCTGCCTTCAGCTCAGGTCATGATCCCAGGGTCCTGGGATCGAGCCCCACATCGGGCTCCCTGCTCCGCGGGAAGCCTGCTTCTCCCTCTCCCACTCCCCCTGCTTGTGTTCCCTCTCTCACTGTGTCTCTCTCTGTCAAATAAATAAATAAAATCTTTAATAGAATGCTAGATTAAGTTTTCTTCAGAAGTTAGGTTGTTTGTTTTGAGAAAGCCTGTATTAAGCCAGCTTGATTTTATGGACTTCAAAATGCCAAACACAACTACATTGGAATTAAAATTATAAATGAACAAACAAACAAACAAAAATAAAAATAAAAATGCCAGGGCATCTGGGTGGCTCAGTCGGTTAAGCGTCTGACTGTTGGTTCCGGCTCAGGTCATGATCTCACGGTTACGGTATCAAGCCCCACATCGGGTCCCGAGCTCAGTGCGGAGTCTGCTCCAGATTCTTCTACCTCCCCCTATGCCCCTCCCCACTCACGCTCTCTCTAAAATAAATAAATAAAATGTATAAATAAATAAATAAATAAATAAATATAAAAATGCCAAACACTAAATGTTAAGTGCTAAACCCATGCTGCTCCTAGCATGAAAATGAGTAAACTTTCCCAGGTAGACTTGGGAAAAAATTAAAATGACGATATTAAGACCATGCTGAAAACAGGATTCTAAACAATGTAGTACAGTCCATCAAGAGAAGTATTTAGCCATCCAAAAGTGTTTTTAAAAACCTGTGCCTGGCACATAGTGAATGCTCAGTGAATAGCAATACATAGCAGCCAAGATATATGAGAGACTTGAGAAAATGATACTATCAATCATTCCTCTCCTTTGGTGTACAGCACATTTCATCCTTAGAGTTGAAAGGAGTTTGTGCAGCACATTCTCACCGAGCTAGAGTAGGCTATGGGTAGACAGTTCCAATTATCACTGTGATACTGAAGAGAAAATGATTGTAAAAATGAACAGATGCCCAAGGTCAAGTACTAGCCAGTTCAGTGCCTTTTCCCATTGTGTCATATAGGTGCCCAGATTGAGGAGTTTGATAACTCTTCTTAATAGAATTCAAGAGAGAAACAAAGAGAGAGAGAGGAAGAGGGAGAGGAGGGACAGGGATGGAGGGAGGAAAGAAGCTGGGAAGTTAGGAAGGGGGGAAGGAAGGAAGGATGAAGGAAGAAAGGGAGGGAGGGAGGAAAGGAATATGTTTTCTTCCAAATATATTTTCCTTTTCCTTGTTCAAAATTTATTATCAATTAAAAATGGAACGTCAATTTTCTTTCAACTTTCGACACTGCTGTGGTTTCACTGTTCATCAGCGACCTGTTTTTTCCCCATATAAAGTTTTGTCCTTTATGCTTTCATTGTCTACACCAATATCTCAGACAAATGCTTTTAAAATAAATTTCATAAAGTCGTGTACCGGTTGCTTGTAACTTCTATGGTTATAAGGCAATGTACTTGAGAATGCATACTAATTCACCTGCAATCAACTTACATGAATGTAGGAGAAATAATTTACTCTGTTGCATTCTCTCTCCCTTTCTCTCTCTCCCTCATCTCTACACATTGTATGTTACATGTTGTATTTTGAGGCATTACCCTGTCACGTGGCTGTCATTCTGAGTTTCAGCTAGTAAAACCAATTCTTTTTTGTTTTCCCCTGAAGACAGTCAAGTGTCTGACAAGTTGATTTCTCTTCTCAGCTATACGGAACAGCTTAAAACATCAGAGTATTTCAGTTGGACTTTTAATTATATATCTTCGCAGTCCAACATATTCAGGAGCTGTACTTGAATATTCAACCTGAAATGGACTGAGCGTTAAATTAAAATAAACCACTAACTAAAGCAACTTTGCCTGGTGTATCTGCCATCAGAAGTGACAATTCATCTAATTAGTTTGCAATACTAGAGGCGTTCTGAATTATTTCCTTCTGGGGTGGTTTGTTTCATAGTCACGGTGCAAGTATGGTCCACAGGACATAGTTGGTTTCTATTAAAGGGTGACTTCTACCAGCCAGCACATTAATATGTATTTGCTCTGCACCTAATGATACGGATAAGGTATAGACGTGATCCTGTGGATGACCAAGCAAATAAAATGACCCATTTGGGAATGCGATACTCCTTAGATGCCTAACACCACACAGCGGTTGGCATAAGTGACCTATGAACCCTGCAAGACAAGCTTGAAGAAAGGAGCAGTTAAGGGTGTGTGGGCCCACCCTTTCTTATCATTCTTCAAACAGATACCAGTGTGCCATGAGAAAATAAGATTATTAAGGATACCCTTGAACTCTCGTGTATCAATTGATCAATATCCATATTTATCACTCTGATTATCATTTTAAAAAAACAAATCCTTGGCCAATGTTGGAAGTTCAACTGTTTGGGACTGCAAATATGCTATAATCCAACTTGTCATTGTGACCCATTGGGTCGGACCATTTCCCAAGATTCCAGAAGGGCTAAGGTTGGCATGGGACCTTGAGGAGCTGGGGGGATTTAGGAAGAATAAAAGGCCAAGAGTTATACGTGTCTGAGGGGACGGGCAAGGGGAACGGTATGGAGAGGACTGGAAACAACAAAAGGGCCTATGGAGGTCAGGACCCGGGGCAGGGGCATATCCGGGAGGAGAGGCCAAAGAGAAGGGCTTGAAGCCAGTTGAATGAGACCGAACTCCTCGGCCTTTATTCCATAAGCCAAGTAGTAGGTTTTCACTTAAACTTTTCTATTTTTAATGCTATCAGGTAATATACATATTTTAAGATATATTTTAACTGTTTGGGGGTTTAATTTTGTTTTGGGTTTTTTTTTTTTTTTTTTGGTGCAAGATGAGAATTGTAAGAAGAAATGTGTATGACAAAGATTCAGAGCGTATCAATAACTGTGCTTGGCAGGCAACAACAACAACAACAACAAACACGAATTGGAAAAATGAGATGTGCTGAGCCTTTGGGTTATTTACCACTTACTGGAATGCTGGCTGCAAACAGTCAAATAAATATTTCATTTTACGCAGAATCACTTAAAAAGTAAGTAAGACACAGAGCCCTTCTAAGACAATTGCTTTGGCACTATGGGGTAGATATAATGGGCTTCAAGCCACATAAAGTTTAAGCTAATGTTCTTGGGCTTAGGAGTTTATGTCTTCCTTTCTCCTGAAGCAGTCCCCTATATGATACCCATAGGTAAAATCATCTCAGTAGGTTTCGCCAAGCAGCGTAAATAAGCGCAGGTTTGCATTCAAGCTCCGACTACATATGAAAGCCAAATCAACACCCTTTACTAATAGAGATGTTCAAAAAAGATAAAACACCTCAAAGGCTGGCGCTGGGTTTGTGCGGCTATTTCATGTCCCGGCAATTACAGTGATGGTATTAAGGGAAGATGAGGGTGGGAGCAGTGTTGTCATCGGCGGAGGGGGGACGCAGGCCTTTAAGCAATCATGTAGAGCATGCAGAACATCTCAGAGCTGGGAGGGAACAAAGCTCCGCGCTGTCAGAGTATTGATCTGCTCTAGAAGGTGCAGGGAGCGCCACTACGGTGATTGCCTTCCCTGCTGGGTTTAGAGAGGTCTGAAAGAATACAGTATTGATCTGGCCCCGTTCCTGAGAAGTAACTTACAGATAAACCCTGACTGGAGGCCACCAACCTTGAGAACAAACTGTTGCAAAGACGCCCCCTTTGCCGGGCATCCAACATCAGAGCTAATGCTGTGAGGGTGATGATTAGGACACACTTAAGCCCAGGCCCTGGGAAGATCGGAGGATGTGTTTTCTCCCCTACTCAAATCACTGCATCTCCAAGATCTGAAACAGTTAAAGCAATGTCCTGAGTGGAGCGAGGGGGAGGGAGCACCTCAAGTCCCATTTGTGAAGCTGTATTTTTATCAAGGAAGAAAGTTGTGAGTTTTTGAAGTTTTGTGTGTGTGTCTGAGTCTACTCAGAGCCTCACTTACCTTTTAAATGGGAATAATAATGCCAATTTCGCAGACTATGGTCTGGATTCAGGGTGATAAAGGAACCTACTTGGAAAAGGGTTGCTTTTAATAGTCAGGGTAATGTTTGGGAGCAACATCATCTCTCTGCTTCCTCTTAGAAAGAAAGACTCTCTCCCAGTCACTAAATTCCATGAATAAAATTAAAAAAAAAAAAAAAAAAAAGAACGGGTTTGCCGAGAGCTACTTCCAAAATTTCTGCTTCCAGAATTGAGCGTAGAATTGGTTTGCTACTTTCATCCTTGTGTATTACCAAACCTCAAGTTCCAACTTGGAAATAAAAATAATCCTGACTGAAAATCACTCATTTGTAAACCACTCAGTGTCTCATGGTTTCCTGGTGGAAATTACTGTAGCCACAGGATTTTGCATGCTTTCAAACCTCCAGCCACAAGTTAAAATTGGCCAGATGCTACTGAGAAGTTGGGGAACCAGGCTGTTAGCTAGGGATTGATCCTGGTGTGTAACCAGATCCAAATAAAAATTGACTTGGACTGGGATTTTAGGGTACAACGGCATTTTTGCCACCCATGTTAAGGATATTCCATTTGCTGAGGAAGATGGCACCATGTTTATCACTCCTCTGGGCAAGCTAGTCCAACAATTCTGTGGCAGTACTATAAATCGGGGATCGCCTCCTCGGTCCTAAAGGGACAACATCATCTCCCTGGGTTGCGTGGTGTGTAAAATGGGGGTACCTGCGACATCTCAGGTCCCAAGGATTTTACAAGTCATGGATAAAGGAGACTCTGAGTGTTTTTTCTTTCAAAATCAGTATGAGTTCATCACAGCCATCATATAAGAGTTTTGTCAATTTCTGAATCGAGTGTGTTGTATCAACAGCAACTTCTCTCAGACGATTTAAACAAAAACAGGTTTGGTAATTTTGTCATATTTGAGTCCAGCTCAAAAGATACGGGTGGATGAGAGACACGTCCCACCTCTGATTACTCTCTCCAGCAGCGAGGGGAACCAAAGCAAACTCACCACGGACACGTTTTCCGTGCTTAAAGATCATAACTGCAACAGCAATAACATCTCCTTGTTTTCAAAGTGCTTGCCGTGCATTGTCTATTTTTTTTTTTTTTTATCGTCCTTGAGGCCCCTGGAGGTCAGCATGCACATTCATGCCTGCTTCATTTGATCCACTCCTGCTTGACCACTGCCAGACTTTTTCCCAGGCAAAAGGAGAACACCCGGGAGAGAGCACAAACTGGACAAAGGGGGCTGCAGAGGTGGTTTGATTTCACCACAATCATTTCATCTCGCTTAGCAGAAATCCCCTGGGCCCGCCCTCCGGGACACAAACTTGCCTTTGTTCGCGCAGCTCAAATAGAAAGCTTCCCCTTCAAAATTTAACTCGTCTCTCTGAAACATTTAAAGGAAATGTGGCCTGTGATTGTCCAATGTGAAATGCGAGATATTTGATCCTTTGTCCAAAGGCTAATATCTAATCCTTCTAAAGCCCCGAGGAGCGGTCTTTGAAGCTCTGATAGAATTTGTAAAGCCAAATAAAAACGGCACTAAATATGTATTTGCTTTATTAAAAACTTCACGGATTTGTCTCCATGTTAAGCACACTCTCAGCCAGCCCCACGTCCTTACCTATCACCACACAAAGGGCACTGAGATCACTGATTTTCTGAGATGTCTCCAAAATTGAAAAGTCATTTTAGTCATTCCTCCTCTTGAGAGGACCCAGCTCTCAAAAATAACATGTGGACCAAGATTCCTGAGCTGCAAAGGGAGGAACCGCCAAGTACAGATGCATCATAAACAGCCACCCCTCCTGCCGTAAGCGCTGCCTCCCAGACCCGTCCGTGTATGTGAGCACAGTAATTACCCATGTGATCGGAGCACCGAGGGCCTTTGTTGTCTCTCTCGGCTCTTCTTTTTTCCTCCTTCCCTACTTTTGCCATTCTAAGAGAAGTCAAGGTGAAGGGTTTAACGCCTCTGAAGCTGGGGCCAGAAAACAATCACCTCTTCCAGTGGTTAGTAAAGAAGACGAGGGAAGAGTTAAAACAGAGCCACTGAAGTGAACAACCTTGATGTGACCAACGGGAGAAACACCCCCTTCAGGTACTCCCCACAGGGTTCCCTTTTGGTTGCTGGGCCAGGAAGGTCAGCTCATCTCTATGGCACTCCCTTTCAAGTTCGGCGCTCAATGCCAGCAAACAGGTTCCGCATGACTGCTGGTGCGCGGGGAAGCTCCTCAGAGAGAGACCCCTGACCCGCCAGAGGGGCAAGAACCAAAGCAGGGATCAGGCACTTTATTTCAAGGGTGTGTGTGTGTGTGTGTGCATGTGTGTAGGAAAGGAAGCCTTTCAAATCCAGAAACACTACACATGTACTCACGTTTGGCAGAAGAAAAATAAGAAATCGAAATAAGAGAGACCATCTTTTCAGAAGTAAACAACTTACAAGACACTGAGGATACTAGTGAGTTGGCAGTTCGAAATTTCCATTTTAACTGAATCCCATTGCTTTGAAGGAACAGAGTGAATATGGTGAATATCCTTTTGCGTATCGGAGAAATTCTGTCACTGAGGTTTTCTGCCTAGGCAGGTTTCTTTCCATCATTGCCTGGTACATTGAAAAGCAGAACATAAATGCTGCTAGAAAATTTCCTTCTTGTTAGCCTAGAGGATTCTCTCTGCCACAGATCCCCAGGCCTGTGGTCTTTTAGTACATGGTGCATCCTTGGAGGCTCACATATTAATGAATGAGCAGAGTTAGCAAAATAAACACACTACCTGGGGGTCACTAGCAAATTCTGGAAGAAGCCAGGGACTCCTCGGCCTAAACCTTTCATATTTGCAAATGGGAGGCAATTGTATTTCCTCACAAGCAATCTTATTCATAAGCTGATGGTTGTTCAGCATCTTTACACTATCAAGCAGCTCTTGGAAGTTCTTGTAAGATACCATAGCTGCTAAGTATAGTACTCAGCACTTTTGTTATATTTCATTTCTGTGTCTCCTGAAAGCCTCTGGGTTGGAGGAAACTAGTCTTGTATGTTCCAGCAAATCATGGGCTAGAACAAGAGTTCCTACAGTTGAGGTGATTGAACTCAGGCTGGAGATTTGTTGGGTTTGTTGGGATGGGAATAATGATAAGGGAGTTCAAGCATAATTCCCACACTTGGCAACCTGTATTGAGCTTCTACATCATTTCAGGCCCTGGAGACACTGGAATCCAATAGACACAGCCCAACCCTCACGGAGCCCACATTCTTAAAATGCTCGTGACATGGGACAGGTGAGTCTACTTGTGTTGAGCCACATGAAAGAGGAGTGATGGATACTCATGGAACATATGAGACAAGAAAATAGGCTAAAGAATAAGGAAAGCTTTATGGAGAACAGAATGTTTACATGAAAAGGGAAGAAAAATTAATGTATGGGTGACTTAGAGACCTGAATTTTCCAATTTTCTGTTATGATTAACACATGTATCTACAAAAATCTTCAGATTCATTCTCTCTTTTCCAACCCCACTCTGACTTATCTCCCTTTAGCTATCACAACACACTAGTTGGATTTGAAAACTCTCTTTCAATTAAATTTAGAAATCCCAACAGGGAAACATTCTCAGTAGCCTGCCTGATTAAGAATAGAAAAATAATTATATTTTGACATCTATAATCAAACCACATAAAATAGCCCAAACTGATTTTAAAATTCATATATCATCTATTAAATTTTTATTTTCAAAAGTGCTAACATTGGAACATCTTACATCTTGCTATCACTTCGTGATTTGTTGTCCTTACAAAACTCTGTGGCTACTAAGAAATCTAAGGCACGGGTTTTAAGCAGAAATGCAGCCCCTTTTTCCACAAAATTTGTGATATTCAATTCTCCCTTTATCGAACCAACAAAAAAGATATCCAATTTTGTGTAGGTACGGCTTAAGGTGTTTGCAGGTATAGTCTTTTTTGGAAGAGGGAAATAAGACTTTTAAAATGTGGAATTTGAAGATAAACTATCAAGCGTTGACTTGCCAACTTGCAGCATATCAAAATGTCAGCTCAGCACCTTAAGGAGTCTGAAGGGATTATTCAGCCCAATTTTCTCTGTGCTTAATGCCATATCCTGGCTTAGAGTCAGGCTCTTCTGGAAGAACATTTAACTCTTACTGCACATCCTGGCCCCATTTCATGCAATAAAGTTGCCATTTCTGAAATAAGATACTAATAGTCTGAAATATTTCCCTCAGCTTTGAAAGGATCCTTGCTTTGGGGGTATAGCTTACATACTGTGATAACCTCAATCATCCCTGGCAAGAATATACCAAAATCACACTTATGCTCCCATTAGCAGGGTCTAACAAGAATGGTAATAAGAATATTCTTAGCACGATCCCAAGAAGGGACAGTGGCGTGAATCTTATGACAACTCTCTCTAAGCCCGGAGGCAATGCATAATGGTTTTCATGAAACAGCATAAATCTTCAACCAAGACATTCAACCTCTGGGGGAATAGGTATGTTGCATAACATTCAGAAGGGACCTCAGAGGTGGTCAAGTCTATTTTCTGTATGATTCACAAATTCCCTCTACTGTTTTTCTGATAGATGGATGCAATGACTAAGTCCTTTGCTTTCAAAGGACTCCCACCTCAGAAAGCAGCCTGGTACTGAATTTGATGGCTCTCATACGTGCTTCTTTCTTATATTTTGCCATAACCAACCCTCAACAACTTTAACCACTCCAGCTACTTCTCTACTAGCAGGCTTCCGAGAGTAGAACCGATTATTTTCCCACAGGACATCCCTACTAAAATTGTAATTAAACCATCCCTTTACTCAACCACTTACCGGGCACCCACTCTGAGTCAAGCATCTGTTTAGTTGCTGCAGATACAGCAATAAACAAAACTAACAAAGTCATTCCCCTCATGAAACTCACTGAGTGGAGTGGGAGAAGATACGCAAACAGACAAGTGAAAATGTCAAGTGTCAGGTGGCTCAACGTTAGGCAGAGGAAGGCTGGAGCCTGTAGGGTGAGTAGAGGAGCTGGGGATTTGTATTGGGGGGGGTCAGGGAAGGCTCCCCCAACAAGGTTCTATGCGAGCAGGGACCTGAAGGAGGGAGCCAAGAGGAGACATATCAAGGATCCTGATTCCCCCCAGTCTGGGCTGGCAAAGAGATTTCCCCTCTATATTGATTCTGATCGGTTGGTAATGCCGTCTAGATTTCCATGTGGAAGGCTGGGACATCAGTCCCATCCTGTCTCGTGTCAAAGGGGGTTTCATATGATTCACAGAATCTGCCATGGATGTCAGACAGAGAAGGGCAGCAAATATTTAACAGATGTATATTGTAGACCTGTAATATACTTGCTGTGATTCATTCATTGTCTACTCTCTCTTTTAGATAGCAATCCCCCCACATCTGCCTCCAGACTATGGTTGAAAATGGGTAATTAAAACCGTGGAGGGGGCACTCGGGTGGCACAATCAGTTAAGTATCTGACTCTTGGTTTTGTCTCAGGTCGTGATCTCAGGGTGGTGAGATCGAGCCCCTCATCGGGCTGGACCCGTGCTCAGCGTGGAAGCAGCTTGAGATTCTCTCTCCCTCTCCCTCTGTCCTCCCTGCCCCTCCTGCTTGCTCTCTCTCTCTCTCTAAAATAAATAAATAAATCTTAAAAAAAAAAAAAAAAAAAAAAAAAAAACTGTGGAAAGTGACACCATGGTTGGGGGGAAAGGGGGGGAACCTCTGTATCTTCATTTTTCTAAATGAATCTCTTATTTTTTTTTCCAGTCTTTGCCATGCTTTCCCTTTCTCCAGAGTAAAGGTTAATATCTCTCGTAAAGGGTGAAAGTCAGGGCTTAGCCCAGTAATTGAGGTGTGGTGTGGTGAGCACAGAGAAGACCTAGACTCCCAGTGCCCTTGTCCTGGCCTCCACACTGAGACGTATTGAGTATTGGGCCGTATTAATTCGGTTTGGGAGGGACTTTTCATCGCATCCAGGTGCTGAGCACTAAGTGGCTGCCGGTGTGACAGGCACAAGGCAGGTATTTGCTTCTTTCCTTCCTTCCTTGGCTGAAAACGTAACACGATATTTAAAGAAAGCTGGGCGCCTGGGAGGAGTACCATTTGTCAAAGTTTCGCAAGTTCTAGTACACGATGTCAACCCGCGGTTTGATGGAGCCCTTTTGCTAACAAAAGGTTAATGCTTTAAGCTTAAAAAAAAAATCTGAATCTGTTGGTTGGTAATTGGAATAAACATTCAAATTTGAGCATCAAATTTCTCATTAGTTTCACATCAATACCTGTGCTGCAACTATGGATCAGTGAACTGGACTCCTTGCTGCCCAAGTGAGTTCATTAATCACTCTCCCCTAAGATGGCTCTAAGTAGACAGCTGTTCTAAGCATCTGTCTTCCGGTACAACTCCTCTCATGCAGACGGTGGGAAACTTTTTGCCTGAGTCGGCTGTTGTTTTAGCTGGAGTCCCACTTGCTGTGACAGGTCCAGAAGCAACTGGGTCTGAGGTCAGTAAAGCATTCCAATTTGTAAATGGTCACTTTATGGTCACAGATAGAAAGGTTTAAAACCATTAAGGCTAAGTTTCCATATCTTATCTGATGAATCACCAGGAAGAAGAAATCCGAAGCTATGCATTTCAAGTTTACCCTGTGTTTGGTGAAAAGCCACAAACCTAAATTGAACTCTTAAAAACCTTTTTTTTTTTTTTCCCCTTGCACAAAATGATATGGCCTGGCTCCTTTGCTCTCCTGATCTTCCAACTATCTATGTTAACTTTATTTTCATATTTTCAGATACACTTGGCTGCTTAGAGAGATCAGAATCCACACACAGCTCCAATTCTCCATTCTATTGAGGCGAGCACTCCTGTAATTGGAGCTTATCCTGTTTTAATATATGCAATCAGGAAATTTGAAGCGGCCTTGATGGCCCCTATAATATTTCCCTTAGATGCTCTCTGATATGTCAGTGTGTACAAGTTCATCCACACAGCAATGACCTCATGTGGCAACCTTTTTCCATCCGCTAGAACACTTAGTAGTAACATGAGAACCTGATTATCTTCTCTTAGGAAAAAAAAAAAAAAAAAAAAAAGGAGGAGGATGAAAGACTAAGAAAAACAACACACATCAACACGAACTAAAAAGGTATCTCTCTCATAAACAGAACCAACAAGAGAAAATAAAAATCACAGAATCCAAACAATTGCTTTGTGGAAAGGAGGTGGGTGGGAGTTTGTTGGAAATCAAGGACTTCCAGGCATATCTATTTCCTGGAGATGTATTTAGTGTTTTCATAATAAGGAAAAGAGAAGAGGATGTCAAAAGTTCAACTCATGAAAACTTTGGTTTCTCTCATTAACTGCAATCAGGAAATATACAAAGGAATGGGGGAAGGGTAAAGAATGTATATTTCCCGGGGTACTTCTTAGGCAAACCATTTAAAATTGGACTCCCCTCGTGTGCGACCAGGACAGCTTTTAGGTAGGCATTGCCACCCCCAAGTGAGATGAGGCAACTAAAGATCATTCATTCATTCATTCATTCATTCCATATACCTGTATCAGATTTGTTCTGAGAAAGTACCAAGTGCCAGGTACTGTTCTAGGTCTTGGGAATAGAGGTAAACAAGGCAAAAAAGAGCCTTCTTTTCACAAAATTTACATTTCAGTGGGCAAGGGCAGGAAACAAATAAGAAAATACAAACTAGCAATAATGTCAGGGATAAAAATAAATAGAAGAATATCATACAGAGAGACTGGAAGTTATTGAAGGTTAAGTGGTGTTAGAAGGTCTCCCTGGGGTGGTATGGGGGGGTATTTAACTTGAGGTCTGTAAAACAAAAGACAGTGCTATAGAAGCTGGAAGTAATGCCCCCTCCCCCGCCAAAACGACACAGCTGGTGCAAGATGTGGGGGCATATTTAGACCCACTTCCGTATAAGTGCAAAGCCCTGATCTTTTTCTCCCAATCTCCATTTTATAGGGTCCACATGAAATACATGACTAGTTTTGTAAATTATAACATCAAAGATATAGTTGGAAATTATAGGAAAAATGGAAACTGTGTGACAGCATAATCAAATAATTAAATTACAAATTTTCTGTTTCTGCTTGGGACTCTCCAAATCAGTTAACTATCCAGCCTCATTTCTCTGGATTATTGTCCACATTAAACATTTTTTGGAAATAGCTTTACCTTGAGACCGCTGTTTGTAAACATTATGTCATCCTTAAAATTAACATATTTTCCCATTTAAGGAAGTGCTTGCTGTGCTTTTGTCCTCACTGATTCTGCCTCTTATTCTCTTAAAATCCAGTTTTGTCCAGCGCATCTTAAAGCTACATTGGCTCTAGCATGGAGTATGTTGGAACTAGATCTTTGTATTCAAGCCATTGAGGGAATGCAGTGAAAAAATGGGATATAAAAAAGATGTATAAAACACTGAAAAATAGGGGCACATGGGTGGCTCAGTGGTTAAGCATCTGCCTTCGGCCCAAGTCATGATCCCAACATCCAGGGATCGAGCTCCCTGCTCAATGGGGAGTCTGCTTCTCCCTCTGCCCCTGGCCCTGCTCGTGCTCTTTCTCTCTCCTCTACGCTCTCTCTCTCTCAATTAAATAAATAAAATCTTTTAAAAAAATTGAAAAATACTATATGGAAAGACACACCCAGAAAGCCTTGGAGAGTTGAACCATCTATGCCCAGTGGGGTCTATTAATGGAAATTGTTTAATGAGTGTCTTTTAAAGTAATTACCTATTAAAATAGTAAACACTTGAATGGAAACTTTGGTCTCTAAGAATCTTGGAACATTTTCTACACTCTTGACTCCAGAGATGATTTCACTCACTACCCAACTGCAACTCCTTCTGAGGTTGATTGTTTCAAGTCCAACATACCCATCAGTGGTTTGTTCTTTTATAAATCTAGCTGACTGAAGAATAACCCAAGAGTCAAACTAGAGTTGAAAACCTCTAACCTTTGTGATCTTACAGGCCTGTTGATGTAAAATCCAATATTTATACTCTTCCCTTTTTTCTTTTTACGTCCTTACCAACTTGTTTATATAATTGGTACAAGGAGCTCATCAAACAAACTGTCTTTGTTGTATGGCATATATGGTGGAAATTGTGAGGCAATAAATATTAATATAAAATTATTAATAAGGCTCAGATTTTGAAATATGTTTGCTAATAATCTACTCATAAAAATGAATTACATTATTTTACTGGAATGTTCCTCCTTGTTCCTGTTTTCGCTGAAATTCCAAATATGGATCCAATTTCTCCTTAAATTTGAGTTGTATTTCATTCCATTTACTTCCAACTTCCAAGGTTGAATTAAAGAGAATTCGATGTAGTTTATTCTTTGACTATAACAATAATCCAGGATGATTTGTATAAATGAAACTGATGGGAAAATAAGTACACATGCATAAATTATCTGTACATGGGATTTTTATAGCTATGAATTCTGTAAAATATGTTATCTACCATGTTATAATTTCTGACAGTTGTATCACAGGTCTGAGAACATTGAGCTACAAGAAACAGTCACAGATGCATGAAATTTAGAGCTCAAAGAAACTTGAGAAGACATCTGGTTTAAACCCCTCTCTTTAAAAATGTGGAAATCAAGAGCCACAAAGGGTTATGGGCCTTGTTTCCGGTCAAATAGCTAGTTAAGCGGAGAGTCCAGACCCTCAGACTGCCTGTGTGAAAAGCAACAAGGAGAACTTTCTTTGAGCTATTGGTGTGAAGTTTCTTTGGCCTAATTATACAATCTTATTTGAGACTCAGTGAAAGATTTTTCTAGAGAATGTCTTATTAAGAAAAACTTCCACTAACTAGGAAATTGTATACTATAAACCAAATGCTTGTGTGCCCCCCAAATCATATACTGAGGCCCTCACCCCCAGTGTGATTGCAGTTGGAGAAGGGGGCTCTAAGGAACTAGTTAAGATTAAATGAGGTCAAAAGGGTGGGGGCCCTGATCTGACAGCATTAATGTCCTTAAAAGAAGAGACACCAAAGAAATCTCTCTCTCTCCCTCTCTCTCTGCCTCAGGTTTTCTTTCCCTGTGCCTCTCTCTCTCCCCTTTGATACCCTCCTCCCGTCTCCCTACATGCCCACAAAGAAGAGGTGGTATCAGTACACAGCAAGATGGCGGCCACCTACTTGTCAAGTCAAGAGGCCTCAGAACAGAAAACTATGTTGCCAGCACCTTGATCTGCCAGCACGTTGATCTGGGGCCAGACCTGTGAGAAAAGATTCTGTTGAAAATACCCAGTCTGATATTTTGTTACGGGCAGTCCAAGCAGACTAATACACTGCAATAATTAAAGTGAGATTTACCTAAATTTCCCATTTTTACTTAAGAAGAACTGGCTTGCTTAGCAAATACATAGCATTAAGTAAAAGAAAAAAAAAAAAGAAACTTTGCAAGACTGGGATTGTCTAACACGGGTAGAGAGATAATCAGTTGGGAAAAGCATACTCTCGCTATTGCCGCTCACATCGGTAAAGTTGTACATAAATCCCCAACTATTCTCTTAGAAAAAAAATCATTGTAATTGAAATCGCTGGATCAAAGTATGCATGTCTTAAGGCTTTGAAGGAGGAAATTTTCATAGAGATATTAACTACATATTATATTCCTCTCCATAATCAGTTTTACAAAACGGGCTGACATGTTGTTGGACAAGAGTCAGTGAAGACGGCTGCCCTATATAAATCCTTCTCATAGAAAAGCTGCCTTCCACATCTAAGGATCCCTGCTTGGATTGAGATGCCCAAGGAACATTTGGAAATCTAGGAGATCCTGAGATACCAGGAGAGAAATGGCTTGCTTTCAATTTTATTTATCACAGACAAATCACTCGGATTGGAGGATACACTGCTGGCTAGAAATTAGCACCAAAAAAAAAACAAAACAAAAACAAAAAGTAAGCCAATTCAAACAGAAATCTTCTGGAAGAATACAGGTAAGCAGGATTCAAGGGTATATCTAACCTAAACAACAGTTTCCTGAACTGGGGCATTGATTAGAACCATTTTTTTCCCCCTTTATCCATCCATCCTTCCGCCCTCCCTCCCTCCTTTCTTCCTTCCTTTCTCCTTCTCTCTCTCTCTTTCTTTTCTTTATTCCAAGAAACTGAGACCAGTTTTCTACGAAGGTACATTGGCATTCCCCTCAGTGACCCTCAAGGGTCACCCTTACAGAGCACACTCCAATCCCAGTCATTACTGACTGACAAGAATTTTATATTTTACATCCCTTCATATCAAGAAATTCTTCAAAACGATAACGGATAAAGTTAAGCTTCCTGGAAACCGAGCAGTTTGGAGGATTTGACTAAGAAACCTAGTCACCTTTTGAAAATCTCTGGCTAGTAGCCACATGGGGATTTTCAAACTAAAAAGGCGAGTTTTGCCTGCTTGCTCCTTGACCCCACCTCAGTCTGAGGCAGGGAAATTGAAGGCAGTATGATTGCATTTGAAATATCTACTTGCGTGATGCAACAACAGAAAATTTGAGTTGTGATCTAGAAAGTGTAAAAGAAATGCTCTTCTATCTTACAGGATTATCTCCCGTATTAATGAACTTCAAAACCACTGTGTTGAACCACGCTCGCCCTCCCCATCCACTTTCCACTCCTTATACCTGAGCATTCTCAGAAAAGTTAAAATTTTAAAAGGAGAGAAAATATATCATAGAGATATACTAATCCTCTAATTCCTTAGAGGAGAGAATAACCTTTTCTCTTGATATAGGAACCAAGCATTGATCTGTCACACTGTTTGTTCTAGCAGAACTCCCAGAGGCACATTCAGTTTGAAACGTTCAGGCTAGTTCATTAGGCGTCCCTAGCTCGTTTCTCCGAGAGAATCAAGATAACACTGTGGTTAGTTAATGGCTTTCTCTTGTTTCCCCCAGAGCCTGCCTGTCTGAAGCCTGCAGGCTCGAGAAGCTTCTTCCCCCCTTCTCTTTGCTATTAGTCACAGCTGGTAAGGCTCACAGGAGCTGAGCCTGTTTGAAAACAGTCGGATCACGAAAGCGTTTGAGTCTTTCTGCTGCAAGCAACAAACTTGGCCCGGCTGCCACCAGGAGATGGGGTGGGAGTGGGGGTGGGGAAGGGATGCGCGGGGAAGGGAGGAAGAAAGGGAAATTGCTACCCACCTCACTTCAGAATCCTCTCGGAGGGAGCTCGGTGGGCTGCCTTGCTGGGAAGGTGGGCGGACTAACTTTTAAAACGCAGTGAAGCCTCTTGGGGCTCCTGCCTCCTGTCTGCGCCCCACTGTGCTCCCCTGTATTCTGGTAATGGGTTGGGGGTGGGGGCTAATGATGAGACCGCCCCCCCCCCTTCAAGCAGTAAGCTGAACTGCGGGCTGTTGCTGTTCTCCGAGACCCACTCACCTCCCCCGCCCCCCGCCCTCGCTTCTCTACCTACTTTTTATAAAACCAGAGGTGGAGGAAAGAAAGGACTCAGATATTATAGATAAATTCCAAAACCAGCCCCATAGGCCTCTCTCACGTTTTAGCGCAGGACTGCTGGAAGGAAAACACGGTGCCGCACAAAGCATGGCCTGATTTCTAAGAGCCCTGCCATTTTGGTTATTCTGTGCCTTGCTCCTCACAAAACTGGCCCTAGGATTGCGGAATAATTTTATCTTTTGCCTCCGATAGGGCCTCCGTGAACTGCTAACAGGGGCCACGTGTCTGCCTTTCCCCGGAGTGGCTGGTGGGTTGCTGGACAAAGGGATGCTCAGACACAGCCCATGATGAGGTAGGTGATAACAATGATGTCATCGCTGGTGACAAATTACCCTTTGTCCCAGCCCCTCATCCTGAGTCAGGAACGCTAGGGTTGCATTGGGTTTATGAGACCAATAAACATACATGCTTTGGGGTCAAGTTTAAATACAAGCCGGAAGAGTTTCATTTCCCTTTCTGGATGTCTCCAGGATTCATATTGTCCTGAGAAATCACACAGGAAAGTTTTATGAGGGTCCAGGTCAAGCCCGTAAAAGTAATGGGGTTCTTCACGTCACCTTTTTCGGGGCAGTTTGAAGGCAGCTGCTTATCTGGTTTGGGTTTTGCCCACCATGTCCCTGCCTCTTCTTAAATAGTTTGAGGATGTTTAGGTTCTTCCTCTGAATTTGGAACATCCTCACAACCTTGGAGAAATGATGAGCGCAGGAGTGTATGTTGACCTCCAAATTCAAGGCTGATAAAAAGGCAAACAAATAAACAAACAAACAAAAAAACATTCAAACACATTGTTATTCTTTTCCCCCTCCCCCCAAAAAAGGCAAAACGGGTGTAATAGTTATAATTCACACCGTTTATCAAAATTATGTTTTAGGTTTTTATCTCTGTTCAAAGGTCACAGACTGAAGATAAGAAGACCAAGTGGGAAGCCAGAAAATTCGAGATCTGTTGGAATGTGTCTGGATTGCCCACTACAGCTCTTGTTACAAGATGGGAAGATGATCACCAGTAGGAGTGTAGCAATCTTATGCTTGCTATTGGAACGATGTGGATACTAAAACGTACTAACATCTCTACAGCAATCTTTCCAATACAAGTTTTTTGAATCACCCAAGTTAAAGAGGAATGACTATACCATTAAATAAAATCAAGTCATACCTGATGTAAAGATTCTACTTAGACTTACCATTTTAGGGGACTTTTTTCTCATGTCTAATATTGGACATTAGCCGATGGCATGCTATTAACTAACAACTCATCTTGGAGGTGAACGTATCTCTGGGTATCCATGAAGTAACATTAGTGTTATTCATTTACTCATCAGGCACCAATAACGGCTGCATTATTTAAGACAACTCATTTTTAGCACTTGTGCTCCTGGCAATTTCATCCCCCTGGTTCTCTTCTTTCTGCCTAACCCTTCCAGAGTGTGTCTTCTTCCTCACATAACCAGCATACTGATTGTGAATGGGCTTGGCCCTTGGTTCTGATGGATCCATATTTTGCTCCTCAGAGAAAGGAAGACCATGTCCATTCACCAAGGCAACATTGGATCACACTCTGACTGGCTTTCACTGAACAACTACTATATACAGGGCTTTTTTTTTTTTTTTTCTGGTCACAGTAAGGAATATAAAGATAAATAAATCATGTTGTCTATGTTCTTGGCAGGTGAAATAGTAAGAGTCATAATAACTAAAATCACTTACTAGCACTTACTATATGTCAGGTACTGTTCTAAGTGTTGTATACACATAAACTCATTTAATCTTCAAAGAATCCTCTGGGGGAAGCCTCATCATTATCCTCATTGTACAGAGAAGAAAACGAAGGCATAGATGGGTTGAGTTATTGTTCAGTGTTGGAAACAAGAATACAAATCATCATGGGGCGAAGGGGGAACTTAAAAAGTAGCATTCAGGAGATACAAATGAAAAACCCCATGGAGTCTCAACCATTGGGGAAGAAAACACCCAGCACGACAACAACACCATCAACAACATAGGCCAGATTTCCTGAGAAGCTGACCTTCGAAAGAATGTAAAGTAAACTTTAAAGAGTCAGTGTGTTCCAGGAATATATGCCAAGTGCCTTGCTTCATAGAATTCCCAATTTCACCAAATCTCCATTTTTCAGATGGGCAATTAGATACCTAGAGAGGAATTCGGTTGTCTAATTTTGCAAAATAGTAAAATGCAAAGCCAGAATTTATTTATTTATTTATTTATTTATTTATTTATTTATTTATTTATTTATTTATTTGACAGAGAGAGACACAGCAAGAGAGGGAACACCAGCAGGGGGAGTGGGAGAGGGAGAAGCAGGCTTCCCGCCAAGCAGGAAGCCCAATGCGGGGCTCGATCCCAGGACGCGGGGCTCGATCCCAGGACTCTGGGATCATGACCTGAGCCGAAGGCAGACGCTTAACGACTGAGCCACCCAGGCGCCCCGCAAAGCCAGAATTTAAACCCGGGTCTGCCTTGAACCAGCACTCATGATTTTAGCCACTTTAACAAATGGCCTGAATCTTTGAGGAAACACCTGGTATGATTTGAAAGAGTGAGGCTGAGATGCCCCCTGTAGAGGAAAATGGAAAAGAGATGGGGAAATAAGGTTGAGGATGTATCACAGAGGTCCACGATAAGAAGTTTTAACTGAGGATGTCACGCGATGGGTAGTTACTTGGTAGGAATTATGCTTTAGTAACGTGACTCAGACAATGAGATATTTTTGGAGAAGTAAGAGAAAAGGCATTTGGGAAGCCCGTGGAAATGACTCAAAAAACCCTATGAGTATTTAAATAACAATGTGACAATTATAATCAAAAGGAAGGGATAAATCCAAAAGTCACTGTGGACATAGAATACACATTTGGCAACTGATGTCCATGGATTAGAGAGAGGGAAGAATAAATGACAACTGTCAGGTTTCCAGACTGGCAAACCTGTAAAATAATGATGTGGTCTCTAGACTATAGATAAACACAATAGAAAGTCTAGATGAGGGGATGCCTGGGTGGCTCAGTTGGTTAAGTGTCTGCCCTCAGCTCAAGTTGCAATCCCACTTTCCCCCGCTTGTGCTCTCTCTCTCAAATAAATAAATAAAAATCTTCAAAAAAAAAAAATAAAAAAGTCTAGCTGATTTGGTGCTCACAATGATGAGTTTGGACAATGTGATCAGAGTTTCCCACAGAACATTGCACTGGAGCAGTCCAGTAGGTACTTAGAAACATGGTTTTGTGCTCAGGATAGGAACTGAGATCAAAAATAGAGTTTTTAAATAAATTGTTTTTTTAGAATGCTTTTAGGTTTGGGGTGCCTGGGTGGCCCAGTTAGTTAAGCATCCGACTCTTGGTTTCGGTTCAGGTGGTGATCTCAGGGTTGTGAGATCGAGCCGCTCTTTGGGCTCCCTGCTCAGCACAGAGTTTGCTTGAGATTCTCTCTCCCTCTCCCTCTGCCCCTCCGCTCATGCACTCTTTCTAAAATAAATAAATAAATAAATATTTAAACAAAAAAGAAGAATGTTTTTAGGTTTATAGAAAAACTGTGAAGATGCTGCAGAACGCTTCCATATATCATACCCCCAATTTCTCTTATTATTAACATTTTGCATAATTATGGTACATTTGTTAGAATTAATGAGCTAATATTAGGTCTTTATTATTACTAAAGTCCATAGTTTATTTAAATTACCTTAATCTTTACTTAATCTTCTTTTTCTGTTGTGAGATCACAACCAGGACACTACTTCATGGTTCCTTAGGTGCCCCTTGGCTGTTACAGAGTCTCAGACTTTTCTTGTTTGGATGACCTTGACAGTTTTGATGAGCATTGGTCAGATATTTTGAATGTCACTCTATTAAGATTTGTTTGGTGTTTTTCTCGTGATTGGGCTATGGTTATGTGTCTTTGAAAAGAAGACCACATTGCCATTCTCCTCACATCATATCAACGGTACATATTAATATGACCATCACTGTTGATACTCACTCTGATGACCTGGCTGAGGTCATGTTTGTCAGATTTCTCCATTAGAAAGTTATTCTTTCCTCCTCCTCTACTTTCCATTCCATACTCTTTAAAAGGAAGTCATTTAGGTAAGGAGGGGAGGCATGTTACCCTCCTTGAGAGTGAAGTATCATTACAAATTATTTGAAATTCTTCAGCACAAAATATTTGTCTGTTTTCCACAATTCTTTATTTATTTGCTCATTTATTTATATCAGTATTGACATATGGATATTTATTTTGTACTTTGAATTGTAACCCAATATGACTTGATTTCTTTTCTTGTTCGGATTGTTCCAGTTTAAGCCATTGGGAACTCTTTCTGTGGGTTCCTATGCCTCTTTTGACAGACCTCCATCACTGTGTGCGTAGATCTTCCGTGTGTCGTGTCAGAATTGTTAGCCCGTACCCTGCCATGGGAAAGAATGGTTTCAAATAAAGTACAGAACTTATGCACAGTTTCTTTTCACTTTAGTTTTACAGACTCCACTCATTGCAAAGTCACTTAGGCCAACACCTTTTCCCTCTACCGGAAAGTAATTTGGGGAATTGGTACAAGGATGGTAGCCAATGATAAGAGTTTAGATGAGTTTAGTAAGGAAGTACAGGGCAATGGCACGTCTTGAGGAAATGCTGCTATCTTGGGAAGCGTGGGAGAAGGTGGAGCAGGTGACAGTGATAATACAGAAGAGTAGGAGGAGGATGACAAGAATACAATGGTACATTGCAAGTGGCAAGAAATGAAGGGCCAGCTGGCCAGATGATATGGAGCATAAAGATGGAGACAAGGCTCTCCCATCTACAGGCCAAACATGGACTCCCTCTTTAGGATCATTCCTTTTTAACAAATATTCTCCAGAAACACCCCCTCTTTGGGCCACTGTGGTGCTTTCATAACAAAAGGCCTCATTTAATCCCCAAATTAACTTCTCACTCCATCTTCTTCCTCTTCCTGGCTCCATTTCTCCTTCCCCTCTTCCTCTCTCTAGATGCCACATTTTGCCCAGTGTTTGCAGTTAATATAAGGTACCACCCAGTGCAGTCTAACCTGGATTTTCCAAATGTAATTTTCCATTAATCATTCTCCAGGTCTCAAATGTCATTTCCCTCAAAAAGCCCCTCTTGATCTGGATCTTGCCTCCTCCAAAAGAAAAAGTTTGATGCTTCTGGAATGAGCTCCCATCACGGCACTTTCCCTGCTGTGTCAGCACTTCTCGTTAACTTCTTGGTCTTCCCTCACCAACCTGCCAGCTACATGAGAAGAAGACCCTATTAATTTCGGTCACCATTGTATGTGTCCATAGGGTACATGACATTGGGTAAGTACTTGATAAACATTTAGGTCATGAATTCATCTATAAAAAGAACCCTTAACTGTCATCATGTCAGCCTGAAAATAACATAGTCATTGTCATCTTTAAGACTTATTTATTCCATTCTCCCCTTTTCTTCTCATCAACCAAAATATATCCCATTCTTCAGCTTCCAGCGATTTCTTTGGCTTCCCAGTTTGTGAAATATTCCATCTTACATTATTCCGTTGCTCATTTTGATTTTCCATCATTTAATTTCATCACGAGTCCTTGTTTATGGCACCAGCTAGATTGCAACTTTTCTGAGAACAGAGGATGGGATCTATGCTTAACGGTAGCAAGCATTTACTGAACACCAAGTGTATGCATGGAAAGGGAAGACTTGGCTTCTATCCTTTGGGAACTTATGTAGCTATGAGATAGAGGACAGATATGAAATGATGAGGGAGTACTTGCAAAGTAATATAAAAGAAATTGTGACAGAGTACAAACTGGTTTAGTAATTACAGGAGGCAGTAGAGATTGTCAGGGGAGGCATGATAAAGTTGGCAACTGAGGAAAATTTTGGTAATAAGTCAAATATAGGAAACTGGTCTTTTATACAGGCCCCCTTCAGATGTGGGGGCAGGGGGCAGGAAGCAAAGATGGATGCCAGAAAATCTGACTTCAAACAACCCTTGGGTCCACTGTTGGCTGGTTATATATCCTTGGGCAAGTCACTGAACTCTGCTGAGCATCAGTTCATCCTCTATAAGATGATGATTTAATATTAGCTTACTTCTCAGGGATTATAGTCAAGTGTAGGTGCCAATGAATAGGATTCAGAGGGAAGTAAGGGTAAAAAAGAATCAAAACAGATTCCTAGGTTTCTAGGCTTGAATCAATATATAATTAGTGGTGTCATTAACTGAAATGGGAAAAAAATGGAAAGAAGAGAGAACTAAGGAGGCAGAGAATCACCAATGTTGTCTTCAACATGTTCCACTTACCATACCTGTTAGATAATGAATGGCCTGTTCCCACAGTTCATTCAGCTCTCTGCTTCCTGACCCATCAACCCAAAATAGCATGCTCCATCACTTTCTACTTCTGCTCTGCCTTGAATTTTCCATAATATATATTTCTTTGTAAAATTATGTTAGATTTCTTTTTTGTTGTTGTTGTTGTTCATTGTTACATCCCTCTCTATAATATAAATGCTGAAAAAGCAGGTATCTTCTATTGCCGACACCCAACATTGAATGAGCACATGAGTGAATAAATGAATGAATTAATCTAAGTAGGGATGTCAATGTACTGCTGAATAAATGTGTCTTGGGATCAAAAGTCAGAATACAGCTAAAAATACAAAAGTTACCATCTGCAATCAGATGGGAACACGGATGGAGAAGAGCTGAGAAAAAGAGAAGGAAATACCAGCTGAGAGTAAGTGGAAGACTCTGGAATGCACATGTGAAAGAACTGGGTTTGAACTTAGTTGCTTGTTGCCTCCAGAGCTCAGCCTTTGGAGCACTGTTGTGTTCTCCTTCCCTCCACTTGGGGAGAGATCCTGGCTCAGGTCCCACCTCCCCAGCGTCCAAAAAAAATCACCCTCACGCATGCCCTCCACCAGCCCTTGAACGAGGCATGAGGCAGCTTCACTTTGTCACATCAGCGTCTCACAGTGGCGTGGAAGACTTAAAAAACATTTGCATGAGCACTAGGAAAAAATGCGTAATTCAAAAAAAGGTATTTTTTTTAACCGCAGGATTTTAGCCTTCCTCTGCAGATCGTTCTCAGAGATCAAGTAAGAGCCTTTAGGTGTCTTAGTGTCAGTGGATAGTTGTCTGTCAACACTTGAATATGAAACATCCTGTTCCCCAAAGATTGGTGCTCAAGGACATCTACTATCCCATTCTCATAGTTTTTTTTGCTTAAAGAATATACTAGCATCGGGACACCTGGGTGGTTCAGTTAAGCATCTTGCCTTTGGCTCAGGTCATGATACCAGGGCCCTGGGATCAAGCCCCACATGGGGCTCCCTGCTCAGCTGGGAGGCTGCTTCTCTCTCTGCCTACCACTCCCCTTGCTTATGTTCTCTCTCTCTCTTTCTCTCTCTCTCTGACAAATAAGTAAATAAAATCTTTAAAAAAAAAAAAAGAATAACCTAGCATCTTTCTACAAGCAGAGTGATCATTCACACCCTCCAAATAAGGCAAAATGGCATCTTTTAATATTGTTTTTGCTACCTGGCTAAACAAAGACAGAGGGATGGGCTCCATGTTCCCCACCAAGTACCTAAGTGGAAAGCCATGTGCATTTCAATTTAAGTGCAAAGCCCCTGGTTAAGATCTTGTGGCCACTACTCTCGAAAGTCACAGCAATTCACAAAAAAACAGACTGATTTGGGCTCTGCTGGCTACAGGGAGTTCCTTCTTGAGTTTGCAATGCCTGCAAGTAAGAAGCACCCGTGCTGCCAGGAAATCAGTTCTCCTTTAAGGGTGAAAAAATATATAACATCTTTTTCATTTGCTTCAGGGGACAAGCAACCTAACGTGGCATTTTCCCTGCAGAGTCTGTGATCAAGAATTTTAGGAGCTCGGAATTCATAACAAAATTAAGAAAGCAGAAAGTTCAGAACACTCAATCTGCTCAGCAATTCATCCTCTGATGTTCTTCTGTGGTTTAATCAATGCCGAAACCTGACTCAGAATCTGAGGAAGGGCATGGTGTATGTCTTCATTAAAGGGAGGAGGCCTTCTAGTTGAATACGCATTTATAACTGGTTCTCCTAAAAGAGTATTTTTTCTGAGCAAAATTTTTTATTACATAAATTGCATTTAAGGAAATACCATTTTCCATAAGATATTTAAAATAAGAACAATAGTACCACCAGGGCGCCTGGGTGGCTCAGTCGGTTAAGCATCCAACTTCAGCTCAGGTTATGATCTCAGGTCCTGGGATGGAGCCCCACCTGGGGCTCCCTGCTCAGCGGGGAGTCTGCTTCTCCCTCTCCCTCTGTGCTTTCTCTCTCTCTCTCTCAAATTAATAAAGAAAATCTTTAAATAATAATAATCATATCACCAAAGGAACAGTTTGCAAACCAAAACCTGAGTGTTCCTACTTTTTGGAGAAACAGTTTTTGATCTTACAGTGTAGGTGCATTATTAACATGTCTTCCTGTCAACGTTGTATGTCAAAAGCTACGGTTAGATTTCATTATTAAGTGCTGTAACTTAGAGAGTAGTGAAAAGGAATTTTTTTTTTTAAAGTATGATCAAATGTAGTGGCACCCGAGCTGAGTCACACACAGAGGAATTTCAGTTTCACCAGAGCAAACTGAGTAGGATTACACTTGATGAATCCTTTCATTTGAATTCCTTATACACAACTCTTCAACATAGCGAAGCAAGATGGCAGCAGCCAATTTGAAGCAACAATGAAAAATGCTCACCTTAGACATCCATGAAGGCTCAATTTTGCTCTCTGCACAATCCCCTGCGAAGCGCCCAAATCCATCTTTATATATTCTTTTTGGTCAATGCAAGTTGTCTCTTAAAAACACCGTTAAGCGCCAAGGTTACTCTAAGACGCCATTAAAGTCGGTCTTGAATAACGTATTTATATTTGCTTTTGGGGATGGGGATGGTGCCGTGTTGTGTGCAAACTTGTAAAATAAAACTTAAAGAGTGTCTGAAAGAACTTCATTTCACATATGACCTTTTACAGTAATTGGATCTGAATTATAATCAGTCACCTGAATCCTGAAATAGATAAAATAGTTTTTTAATGTTAAAAAGTTTTAGCCCTTCGTTGATTATCTATCAGTGCTTACAGTCCTGTGAAAATAAGATAAATGAGAAATTTGGTCTCTAATTAGACTTCACTAGATTTACAGCTTTTAATTTATACGCCAATGCAGCTCAGGCAGGCCCTAACACAGATAGAATTTGAGCCGCAGTTTTCAATTGATTTAACAATTTAATTGCAGCATTAACATCCATTAACATTTAACTAACCTTTTAAACTAACCTCAGGCACAACCTTAAAGACTAAATGAAGTAAAATTGCATATAAAAAGGTACTAACATACAGCTGTAAGAAGCCCAAGTAAATCTTGAGGGAGATTTAGCATTACTTCCTCGCAGAAGCAGGAGGGAGTCTGTTTTCCTTCTTGCAAAATTCAGAAGGAAAGCAGGCCCTAATTTATAGGAAAAGGAAATAGGCACATTTGATGGTTATTAACTCTCATTTATGTCTTCTTGTCTATAGCAATGTCTCAAAGACGTAATACCCCTCACAAGAATGAAGCGCTAATGCTAAGGGATGCACAGGAGGGGCTCAGGAAAAGAGAAGCCCATCAGAACTGAAGGCAAATTTGGTAGGAAGCGAACTCTCATCCATTTCAAACTCTGTTGTACTCATGAAATATGGAGAATGCATGTCTTAATTCAGTCAGCAGAACCAATCTGTGTAAATTTGTTTGTTTGTTTGAATTTGGTGTTGGGTTGCTTGGTCAATGTTTCTCTTTAAAATTTTTTCAGTCTTTTACTTTCTCTCTCTCTCTTATTTTAATTGAATGGGAAGATTAGAATGGAACCGCGGATTGTATTTTAAGTTTGCAGGAAAATTCAGGGTTGTAATTGTCAGGCCAGTTTTAAGATACGAAAGGCAGAGGGAGAAACTTTAAGATACCATCCTCTGACTTTAAAAACAAATATTACATTGTGAAAGATCTAGTTTGATGCATGGGGACTCCTCTCTACAGAAGAAGGGTCACGATTGCTCTGTTAAAGTTAACTATAGTTTCCCTGAATGTTGACTGTAGAACATTTCTACAACGCAACCCAGGAGGACTCAAAAAAAACCATGCCAACATCTTTGTGATTTTCAGGAAGCTGTCCTGTAACATCAGCTTGGGCATTGGGGTCCCACCCTCAGCCCCAAGGCACAAGAGCAATCTGGGATTGTTCCCGTGGGTGCGTGGACTGAGATGTCTGGGGAAGCAGGAAGGTCATCCAGCTAGCAGCGCCACAGGGCTCCCGGGCTGATACTATACATTATCCCTATAGTAGTAGTTCAATGATCCGGATTGATCCCATCACTGCAAGCATTGACACAGTATATTGTCACTCTGCTATTTTTCATGCTTCCTGGCACTTCAGTTTTAATCTGTGTTGCAGGGCTCTGAGGATATATTACATTAACACTGTCCTCATCCAGGAAATGTGGGAGTAGCGTAGACACGTTTGCCTTAGAAAGTCTAGTGCAGCACCTCACAAGAAAAGACTGTAATTAACCTTAGTAAACAGGAAGAAAAAGTGATCTGAGAAACTACGAGGGTGATAATATGTTATAATCAGCCTTTTCTGTTCACATTTGCTTTAGTAATATTTTATATATAAATACCACTGATGTGTATAATTTATGTTATTATAGAGACTTATGCATCCCAATTCAGTACCAGGTAGGGGGGCTCTGAAGTCTGGCCCTATGAATTTATACCCTGCCTTCACCACTTGTTAGTTTTATGTCCAAAGCAAGTTCTTTAAACTCCCTAGGTCTCCAATTCTTTTTCTTTAAAAAAAAAAAAAAAATCAAAATAATTAAAATAGTTCCTTCTCCATGGGATGGTTGTGAATATTAAATCAGTACTCAACATAATGTGTGTTCAGTACAGTGGTCAGCAGAGGATTTTCACTCACTAAGTGCTGAAGACAGAAAGGGAAGGACGGGGAGAGAGAAGCATGGAAGTGAGATTCTAAGAAATCTACAAATACGAGAATTATGTCTCAAAAACACTATTAATATAGTTATCAGTATATGGTGTTAAAGGGAATCAGATAGATAAGAAAAATACTAAAGTTTTGAGAAAGTTACAATGAAAAACAAATGAATAATCTACCATCCTATCAAAAGCCACTGTAATAAAATGTGAGATGATGAACTTTTTAGAAAAAACATAGAAAATCTTCACAATGAGTTTCTTAGACTTGATACCAAAAACATGAGCCATGACAGGAAAAATGGCTAATTTGAACCTCATCAAAACTAAAAAAAAAAAAAAAAAAAACTGTAAAAGATTCAGTTAGAAGGATGAAAAGAAAAACTACAGACTAAGAGAATATATTTTCAAACTGTATATTCAACAAAACTTTAGAATTTAGAATATATAAAGAAATCTCAGAACTGAAAAGTAGGAAGCCAAAGGATTAAAGTAGGCAAACAAAAAAAGACAGAGGCACTTCATTGAAGAAGATATGCCAATAGCAAATAAGAACATGCAAAAATATGCAATATCTTGACTTATTAGAGAAATAAAAATTAAAGTGTGAAATATCACTACACACCTAACAGAATGGTTAAAATAAAAAATAGTAGAATACCAAATGCTGGCAAAAATGCAGAGAAACTAGATCATACACACATTGCTGGTGGGAATGTAAAATGGTACAACCACTCTGAAAAACTGGTTAGCAATTTCTTGCCAACTAAACATGTGATTGTCATATAACTCAGCAATTACACTCTATGACTTTGACCCTAAAAAAACAAACAAAAAACTTGTGTCTGTAAAAAAAAAAAAAAAAGCATGAATGTCCAAAACTGCTTTAGTCACAATAGCCCCAAACTGGAAACAATTCAAATACTGTTCAGTAGGCAAATGATTAAAATCTGTAGTCCATCCATGTTATTACTCAGCAATAAAAAAGTACAAACCATCAATACATGTCAATTTGGATGGACCCTAAGGAAATGATGTTGAGGGAAAAAGCCAATCCTAAAAAGTTGCACACTGTAAAATTTAATTTGCATAATATTCTCGAAATGACAAAATTACAGAAATGAATAGATTAGTGGTTCTCAGGGGTTAGGGATGGAGGTGGGGGTGGTTTACAAAAGGGCAGCAAAAGAGATCCTGGTAATGATGAACTGATCTAATCTTGGCTGTAGTGGTGATCTATGAAAATATGTGATAAAATTACATTGAACAAAATACACACACACACACTCAGATAAACCAATGAGTATCTGTAAAACTTGTGAAATCTAAATCAGATCAGTAGATTACATCAAAGTCAGTTTCCTGGTTATGAACTTGTGTGTACTATAATCATGAAGATATTCCCATCACGGAAAACTGGATGGAGAGTGCATAGGATCTCTGTGTGCTATTCTTAAAAACTGCATGTGAATCTAGGATTATCTCAGAATGAACTGTTTAGTAGAAAAAAAGGGGAAAGGCCATAATATCTAAAACAGCAGCATCCATTTATCTGGGACCAACTCACATAATGAGGTGAGCGCTAGACTCCCAGGCCCCTTGGGAAGGATATCCACTGGTCAGCAGAGATGACATCAGTGCCTTCACTACCCTAGTTCTGTGGTGTGATATCAACTATGAGCCTCACTGTTTCCCAGCCCCTTTTGTGATAAGCCTGATTCTAGGGCCTTCCCAGAAATTCTCTGAATTACTCAATATTCAGAAGTCCTCTGATGCTTAAAACGGACGGTGTTGGGAATCCATTGCTGGCAGTTGAGAGCTCTGAGTGATACAAACAGATGCAGGCCTCATCTCCTGACATTAATAACACTGAGAGGGTATGAGTGATGCAAAACCCTCTTTAAAGTCTGCATACTTCACTCCAAGCTGAACTACTTGAATGTAATTGTTTGACAAGAGCAAATTAAAAAGCATCCCAAGAGAGCAGCGATTGGCCATATATCACAAATGCTCAAAACTGTATTTTTTTTTTAAACTGGAGAAATCCCTCAGGGATAACTTTTCACATGGCCTCAGGCTTGCCTCGTGCTGGACACATTGTCTAGGGCCAAGCTGAAAGGTAAAGTCTAGATTAAACCCTGGAAGGAAAATTCCTGTGATTTCTCCATCATGTCCTCCTCTCATGAAATAACAGTATCAGGAAGAAGGCGCTTACCTACTAAGAAGGAAGGAAGTAAAAATCAATATACTCCACACTGAGTCATGCTCAGAATGCAGGTCATGCCAAAGCTGCAGAAGGCTGCATCCAGGAGTAGGAGACAGTTGCTGGGATAGGCCTTGGGTGGGCTTGAGGTCAGGAGTCAATCAGAGTTTGGGATCTGTTAACAAGATAGCAAGATGAGAGCACAGAAAGGAAACCTAGCGGAACTCAAGCCAGAGAGGAGACCAACATTCAACTAGGAGTTTGAGGTTCCCTAGTTCCCTAGTTCCCTAGTTCACCTCTTCTTGGGGCTAGAACATTTGTTCTCTGGCTTCCTTTACACTTTCTGCTGACTGTGGAAGACCTTGGATTTTCCAAATAGGTAGCGTTTGTTGTAGGCTCGGGGACAACCAGAAATCCACAAGTGCCCCCGTCCCTTTTAAAGCTCAGGCCACCACTACTTAATACACTTAAAAATCATTACAAAAAACAAACAACTGATTGTTGAATCAGGCATTTTCATTAAGTACTTAAAAAACAATTTCTTGCTTAATCTTCATAATACCTCTATAAATAAGCTTTATCATTTCTATTTTTATACAGGACAAATTGAGATTGGGAGAGGCCAAGCAGCTTCTCAAAGGTTACAAAACCAGGGGCGCCTGGGTGGCTCAGTCGGTTAAGCGTCTGCCTTCGGCTCAGGTCATGATCCCAGGGTCCTGGGATCGAGCCCCGCATCGGGCTCCCTGCTCAGAGGGGAAGCCTGCTTCTCCCTCTCCCACTCCCCCTGCTTGTGTTCCTGCTCTTGCTGTCTCTGTCTCTGTCAAATAAATAAAAAAATCTTTAAAAAAAAAAAAAAAAAGGTTACAAAACTAGTCCCCAGTAGATGTCAAAAGTTGAACCAATATCTGCCATATTCCAAAGCCCTTGCTCTTGAGTATCGAACTAAATAATACTAGTGCTTATGAATTAATATAGACTGGTAATAAAATCACCACCTCACCATTGTGCTGAGCGACGTATCTAAATAATCAACAGTCATTTTTTTTCTATGACTAATACGGAATTTTCTAGACTTCTTCAACCTCTCAACCAAGAGTTTAATCTATTTAGCATACTGTTGTAGAATAGAAAATAAATGAGGCCTGTCGGAAACCCTATCAACAAAATCCTGTTGTCATGAAGCACTCTGAAAGCCAATTGTCAATCAAGCTGGAATGTCCAGAATACACTGAATGTGTATCTACCTGCTGTCCAGGGTCTTTCCTGTCTCAGACTAAGTCAGACCATATTTGTCACAGATGCATCCCTCAGTGGTTTGAGCCAGAGATACAGAGACCAGGAGTGGAAGGTGATCTACTGAGAAGGTAAAGTGGCTTTGGTGGGCACTGATGAAATGAGTGCAAATTTGGCATAACACCAGACATTTCTTTCCAGGTATATATGCTGAAAATTCAATTTTGTAAGATGCTCCCAAAGGGTTTTCATGAATTTCTGATTATTTTTCTACTAAATAATTGCCCCTAATGTAAAGAGAAGAATCTTGGGCATTTGGAAAAAAGAACATTAAAAAAAATATATATGTGATTATCCCTGTATCTGTCATTAGCACTAACAAACAAAGAGAGGTCAAGACCAGAGGTTTCTTCATCCTTACAAGGTGAGAGCCAGGTACAGCACATGGCCCACCATAGACATTTGACTGATATTTGTTGTATGAGTGAATGATTTCACAAGGCCCACACGGTTAGACTTCTTCCCCTCGCTTCGGGACACCTTTGTGTGAATGTAGCCCATCCAAGAAACTATTTATCGGTTTACTATTTAAATGGTAGATACAATTTTATAGAGATGAGTTAAGAAGCAGTTCATTCTGACACATCTCCCTGATGTTTGTGGGAGATTGCTCTTGTGAACTCTGGGCATTGTTTCTGCTAAAGTCGGGTTCCTAGACAAGATAAATATGCTGGCGTCTGAGTGAGCACAGGGTGGAAATGTGCTCCCACTTAAACGGTTCACCACCTACCTGCCTTTCCCCGGCCGGCTGGGCTGGGTGGCTGCTAGTGATGAGACGCCTCGTGACAAGCTCAGGTAAAGGGAAGAAATAACGCTTTTGCAGGCAGCGAAGTGGTTCTTTTGCTCTCTCACTCCCAATCAGTGCCATGTGGGCCAAACACAACTTTGTTGTTTTGTTTTGTTTTGTTTTCCATTTCCCGCCGAAGAGTCCAAGGTATAATAATATCATTCTCTAGCACCATAGAAACTAGAGTCAGTATTCGATCCCCACCAGTTGATAAACTTAACCCATGGAACCTAAAGACATATTGCAGGATCTGAAGATTGTAGTTAGGGTGTGAAGATACTGTTTTCCTGAGTTTCATTTCTTTATCCAAATAGAGAGGCCGTTCATTTGTCTTCCTCTACCACTTATTCAGGCAATGGTTTAACTCTTTTTACCTCCCTTTTATTGAAGGCAAAAGCTTCTAATACATTTTTAAAATATGCTCCCAAGCTTTATCCTTCTGTTTAATCTTAATACAGCTGCAAATGAAGAAAAACTTTAAAATAATCAAAACTTGGGGGCGCCTGGGTGGCTCAGTTGGTTAAGCGTCTGCCTTCGGCTCAGGTCATGATCTCAGGGTCCTGGGATCGAGCCCCGCATCGGGCTCCCCGCTCAGCAGGAAGCCTGTTTCTCCCTCTCCTTCTGCTGCTCCCCCTGCCTGTGCGTTCTCTCTGTCTCTCTCTCTGTGTCAAATAAATAAGTAAAATCTTTTAAAAAAATAAAATAACCAAAACCTGAAGGCAAAGGGAATCTGGGAAATAAATATTTGAATGTATTGTGACAGTATCTCTAATATATAAAATTTAGAGTTGAACAGAAATACTAAGATTTCACTAAGACATAGAAGGTAAACTATTTGGGATATATTGATAATTATGGGTTTGCCCAGCCTCACTAGTAGATTTTAGGCATTAAAAAATAACTAGCAAAATATTTTGAAAACCTGAAAATATCCCCCGCTGCTGAGGGTATGACAAAGAGGCTGTTACAGTAATGTAAGTTGATCCCATATTTTTGAAAAGCCATTTGCCAATATGTACCAAATGTCCTTAAAATGTTCAATACCAAGTCAGCTCACTTACTGGAATCTCGACTAAGGGAATAGTACTAATTGCAGAAAGGAAGTTTTGTGTACAAAATGCTCATTTCTGTGCTATCCAAATTGTGAAAAATTGAAAACAGGCAATCTGACAGCTGAAGGTTAAGTAAATTATGATACAGTCATTAAATGAAGATTTATAATAACAAGATAAAAGCTTTCAATGGGTTTTGACTTTAAAGAAAAAACCCTGTAACTGATCAGACCATTCATGAGAGAGTGAGTGAAGGAGAGCAAGAGAGAGAAGAACCCATCTAATGATACGTGTCTGTTCATAGTGGGGCATCTGTGTCTAGTGCCTTCCCTTCAGTTTTCGGCTTCCACCAAGAAACATTTATTTACAAAACATATATATTAGCACACACTGGTAGACTCAGACCTATCAGAGTATAAGGAGAAACATAACGGTATTTAGAATGCAATTTATTGTCCGGAATATTACCTTTCTTGTGCAATAAAAAAACACAAGGACAAGATGAATACCTCAATTCTTTCTGAGAATGCATAAGTTGAAATAACAAGACAAAACAAACCTACCTCCTCCCCTCTTTCCTGCCTTTGCTTTGTGTTTCATGGAGTATACTTCATTTTTCAAGGAGAGTGCTCTAATCAGGGCGAAGGGGTGGAGTGTATGAAATTGTTGGTTATTTACCAGAAGTGAGTGCTGAAAACACATCTGTGCCTTGAGGCATTATGGAGCCTTTCAAACAGCCTCTGAGGCGACCGCCTATAAATCTCAGCTCCTGTCATGTTTAACTAAAACCCAATACCCACTCAACAAGAAATTCATCAATGTTGTAAAGAAAACAATGACAAAGCACTCTCCTTTGTGTCAGGAAAAAACGATACTTCCACCAGAAAAGAAGAAATCATTCTCTAATCCTTTCTACTTCTCTGTTCCTTCTCTCTTCTCCCTTTGCTCACTCTCTTGCTCTCATTCTTGCTCTCTCTCTCTGTCTCTCTGTCTCTGTCTCTCTCTGTCTCTCTCTCTCCCTCTCTCTTCCTGTCTTTCTCTCTCTCCCTCTCTGGCAGTCTTCCTTTCCAGCAGGGCCAAAAGAAGCAGTTTTCAGTGAGAGGGAAGAATTTTAGGTTATCAAAATATGAGAGCACAGATTATCTTCCCAAACTTACAATGGTGGCCCATGATAATAGATGGGCCTCCCCAGTCATCTCTTCCTTCTAAACTCTGATGTGGAGACGGGTGTCACGTGGCCCAAGTCTTTTGCATTCGAGCTGCACGTTGCTATTCTCTCACGAGTGGCATTTTACTCTGATACTCATAACCATCTGTTACTCCCCTATGATCCTGCTCAGTCTTCATTTTAATTCTCTTGCTTACATCTTTGGAGAAGATGCCTGGGGACAACTGTGAGTCCAAGAGAGGCATTAGATTTCATTTGGTGATATAGGCTTGTGTTACTCTGCCCTTTTTTGTACCTGACAGTCATGGTAGGGGATGCATTAGAAGGTTCTATAATATTTGGGAAAATCATGTTAGCCTGCTGATAAGGTTCAAATCGGGTTTTGAACATGCACTCTGGCATGTGGGTTGATCATGTTTCAGATCACCCCTCCCCCCCAATCTAGAATGTAGTGTAAAGACATATCCTGTCTCAACTGACAGACTCAATCCGTTGGCTTTGAAGCCATGCCATGTCCTGGTAGAAGGAACCTCTACTGGACCCCACCTCAAGCATAGATAGCCTCATCACATGCCTGTTCTGCCCTAAGAAGATTCTGCCCAATGAGGGAAGAATGTCCCCACTACATTCTCTCCTCTGTCTCAGGGCCACTCATTAAGGGGGCAGCATTTTCAACTCTTAATCAACTCTAATACCAAATCTTATCAATTTATAATCTTAAATCTATTCCTAAAATATGCATATTTAGATATGCATTTTTAATTGCTTTTTGAGCAGTTTTTTTTTAGCTTTTAATGTAAGTACCTTGGGTTCATCTCCTCATTCCATCTGTTATTGATAATATCTTCAATTCTACTTAATATCAAGAACTAAATTACATGATATTAACAAGCCTAACTTATAGAATGTGTTAAGAAATTTAATTTTATCTCCTCCTAATTATTGTTATTATTATTACTTTTAGTATTTCATGAATACTATACGAGATTTAGAGATTATAAATTACTTTAATAGAAATATTTCCATTATACCTTTAAAATAATTTTATAAAGGAAACAAATATTATGTTATTCCCATGATATTGTTGAAGAGATGGACCCCCTTGCCATGGAGCATTTTCCAAGGTCTCACAACTAATAAGTGACTATTTTGGATTTCCTACAAAATGTTTTTCCTTCTTGTATCCAGAAATCAAGCCAGTTTGTAATGCTCAAGGTATCTTAGTCTTGTAATATTCCTACTTGGGGCTCAGTGGCTATATTATTTTTCTCATTGCATTTACTTGATTGATTGAGAGATCAGCGAGGTGCCCTATTCTTCTTGATCAGCACAGTCTCACATGAATAAATATTTGCAAATTTGTAAGTTGTGGAAAATCACATATTCATGAAGATCTTAACCTTTGATAAATATAATCCAAACTCATTTTTAATGATAAAAGATATAATTAGGAATTTCCCTTGCATCGAAGTGGTAATCTGAACTAAAACTTTCTTTATATATATATTTTTACAGAGAGTGAGAGACAGCGAGAGAGGCAACACAAGCAGGGGGAGAGGGAGGGAGAAGCAGACTTTCCGCCGAGCAGGGAGCCCGATGTGGGGCTCGATCTCAGAACCCTGGGATCATGACCTGAGCCGAAGGCGGACCTTAACGACTGAGCCACCGAGGCTCCCCTGAACTAAAACCTTCTTCAATGAGTCAATTATGATGGTAAGATTGTCACGGGGCATGACTCCCAGTTATGTCCATCTCTCATTGGCAGTTTCCTTCATGTCCACAGCCTGGACATCCATACCGACATCCACTGGGTCTATGGACAGACACCTTATAAGCAACATCTACTGTATGTGAGTATTGCCTCTTTCTCTAAAACATCAATTCTAATGTGCCTAATACCAACAACTATCGCTTCTTGGTATAATCACATAATGCAGCATATTTTTCTTGCATCAAGTTCCTGTCACTTTTCAGGGTATCTGGATATTAGGGTCTCTCAACAGAAAAGAAACATTCTGCCATCCTCTCTTTCTCTAGGCGAGAGGAAAACCCAAGATCACATGGGAAGGCCTTTAACATTATCCAATGCTGCTAAGGACAGAGAAACATCTGACCATGCCAGGGAGTAAATTCCAGGTAAGCGAGTAGGTGGAGGAGGCCCCATTTGAGGAGGTGGCCCCATTTTCAGACAAATTACTTGACACTCCATAGGTGCAAGGAGACCTGGAATCCTGGGTTGGGTTTTCCTGTGGGCAGCTAAAGGTTGACTGAAAGACCGGCTTTGAGGGCTGGAGGGGCAGGCATGTAATACATACCTTGTTTTCATGCTTTTGCAATGTGTGGTTTGAACTCATTAAAATGTGTCTTTTATCCAATCAACTAGGAGAAAAAAAAAATGTTAAGGCAACAGTAAAAATGTGGCTCTGGTCATCTCAAGGAATATTAATCTCTCAAGTCAGTGTGGGCATTTTTCATTGGTATATGTGCAATACGTAAATTTGATAAAGTTCTTTTTATACGAGTGCCTGGAAAGCAAAGATAAGTTTGCCTCCCCACCATCACCCCAACAATTACAAACCATTTTGAAGTATAAATTTAAGAATTGATCCATACTTCTTATTTCTCAGTTGAATAAAAAAATATCCCCTTAAGGGGCGCCTGGTGACTCAGTTGGTCAAGTATCTTCCTTCAGCTCAGGTCATGATCCCAGGGTTCTGGGATCGAGCCCCACATCGGGCTCCCTGCTCATCGGGGAGTCTGCTTCTCCCTCTCCCTCTGCCTCTCCCCCTGTTTGTGCTCTCTCTCTGTCAAATAAATAATAATTCAAAAAAATTGTCCCCATAAATTTTGTATGTGAGGAATAGGAAAGCTCTTTTTTTATTATTTATCTTAAGGAATACCAAAAGAAAAAGAAAAAAAAAAGTATCAAAAGAGATTAGCAAACAGTTTCTTTACATATGCAAAAGAATGAAAGGGAAGGAAGGAAAGAATGGAGGGAAAGAAAGAGAGATAGAGGGGGGGAAGATGGAAGAAAGTGGAGGGGTAGGGAAGGATAGAGGAGGAGGGACAGGGATAGAGGGAGGAAGTCCCATAATATTCAGAGGTAACATTAAAACGAAGCCAATTATTCTGCACTGAACAAGCTTTGTTCTTCTAGAAAATGTTTCGTTAGCTGACTATGAATATTGTGGGTCTGTAGATATCCTCAAAATTCTTACCGCTAAAAATAAATACCTTCCAGATTTATTTAATTTATTTTAATTGGTAAAATTATGCTTAGCTGAGCAGTACTGTGGGATTGATTAATAAATTACCTTTGACTGTCAGTATTCTAGGATTCCCTACTAGTAATATTTGAAGCAGAATTGACAGTAATTAAATAATAATTTCAAACACCAATAACAATTGAATATATCCAACTGAGTGGATCGCTTATGTAACATTGAAAATCCAATTCTTAACAGTATTATATTGATTGATAGACGGATGAAGAGGACAGATAGACGATTTTCTTTTAAAGAAATCTTAGATGAAGATGATTCTTTTTATTATAAAACTATTTAAAGATAACTTTTTTCTTTTACAAATGGGAAACTCTGTTGTCAATTTGACTCTAAAGCCAATAGTAACCGTCACCTCCAAACCCAAATGGTTTGCATTTGGAAAACTGGCAATAAAATATATTTGGGGGCATGCAAAATAAATGAAAATCTCATACATATGAAGACTTACATTTCTTCACATTGTAATGCATCTGACAACTGAGGGTGTGTCATAACAAAACTTTTCTTTCTTAGGAGTGTGTGTAAAAAAACCTATGCATGTTAAAACAGATGACTCCAGATTTCATGAGATACGGTATGTTTGACATTATTTCTAATTTCAAAAAGGCACACTTTAGATGTTTGCCCTGGACTGGTCATCTTAAGATTTAGGTAAATTCCAACAACATTAATAACTTCTAAGGATAAAAAAAGATATATAGTCCCTTAATGTCCTCTCAGAATTTGAGACTTGGTAAGGCAAAAAAGCATTTTCTCAGCATCAGGTCAAGTAGCCATGTTCTTTGGATGCATTTGGCTGATAATGTAATGTGGCATGTGATAGGATGACATTGCATTTTATTCTTGAATTCATGTACCACATGTTGTTTACCCATTCATGAGATGATGGGCATGTGAATTATTTCTAGTTTGAGCTATTATATAATAATATAATGCTGTTATGACCATTCATCCATCTTTGGGTGGCTTATAGGTTTTCTTTAATTTTTTCCTGAAAAGAAATCTATGCGTGGACTTGCTGGTATGTTGTCTATATTAATTTTATAGTAAAATTATTAAACTATTTTGTCTGTACCATTTTACATTTCCAGCAACAGTATGTGAGGGTTCCAGTTTCTCCATATCCTCCTCCAGTTTCTCCATATCCTCCTCAACACCTACAGTCAATTTGATTGTAGACATTGCACCAGAGGTGTGTAGTATTGAATCATATCCTTAATTTTCATTTCTCTAATGACTTATGACATTGGGCATGTTTTCATGTATTAACAAGCCATTTATGTGTCTTCTTTGGTGAAATACTTCTTCAGTGAAATACTTTGCCCATTTCTATTAGGCTTTGTTTCCTCATTATTGAATTGTAAAAGTGTTTTATATGCTATGAGCAAAAGTCTTTATCAAATACATGATTTGCAAATACTTCATCTCACTCTGTGGCCTTTTTTTTTTTTCATTTTTTTAATTATGTTTTTGAAGAGCAGCGAATTTTTGTTCACTGATGTTCAATTCATTATTTTTTTCTTTTCAAGATTGTGCTCTGTTATCATAGTTAAGAAATTCTTGCCTAATATAAGGCCAAGATCCTCTTTTCTTTTGTTTTAAAAATGATTTATGAGGTTTTACATTTGGGTCTATGGTCCATTGTGAGTTAAATTTGTATGTTATGAGATACCAACCCAAGCTTTGTATTATGTTTTTTGGGTCAATTTTCCCAGAACCATTAGTTAAAAAGACTATATCCTTTTCCCCAAGGAATCATCTTAGCAACGTTGTCAAAGATCAATTGACTATTCCAGGATGTATGTCTGTAATCTCAGTTCTGTTCCATTGACATACAGGTTTACCTGTTTATCACTTGCACACCATCTTAAATATTGTCGCTTAAAGTTGAAATCAGTTAGTGTGAGATCAGTTAGGGTAAGATTCTTCTTTTGTATAATTACTTTAGTTATTTTGAGTCCTTTGAATTTTTACAAAATTTTTGGTTCAGGTTGTCAATTTCTACAAAAAGCCCTTTGGGCTTTGATGGGGACAGCCATGGTATCTATAGAGTATGTCGGGGAGAATCACCATATTAAAAATAAAAACCATTTTTAAAAACAGCTTTATTGAGATCTGAATAATATACCATAGAGGTCATCAATTTAAAGTGTACAATGAAATTATTTTTAGTTTATAAACAGAGTGGTGCAACCATCACAACAACCTACCATTAGAACAATTTCATCACCTGAAAGAAACTCTTTGACCAAGAGCAGTTAGTCCCCATCTCTCCCACTTCCCTTCACTCACTTCTAGACAATCATTCATGTCTAGATTAATGTACAGATTTGCCTACTCAGGCCATTCCATGTAAGTAACATCAAACAATATATGGTCTTTGGTGACTGACTTCTCTAATATAATGTTTTCAAGGCTCATTCATGTTATAGTATGTGTTAGTCTTTCCTTCATTTTATTGCCTACTAATATTCTGTGGTATAACAATTTCCTTTCAGCTGATAGATATTTAGGTTTTTTTCAAATTGGGGACTCTTATGAATAATAGCGGTATAAACATTCAGGTACAATTTTTTGTGTGTGTGTGTGGACCTATGCGTTCATTTTGCTTGGGTATATAATTAGAAGTGGAATTGCTGAGTCATAAAGTAACCTTATGTTTAATGCTTTGAGGAACTGAGGAACTGACAAATGATTTCCAAAAGAGACTGTATCGTTTTATGTCCCTGCCAACAATGTATGAAGTATCCAATACATGCAGACTTTGAACAAACTCTTAAAAGAAACACAGTATGGGGCTCCTGGGTGGCTCAGTTGATTAAGCGTCTGTCTTCAGCTCAGGTCATGACCCCAGAGTCCTGGGATTTAGCCCCATATTGGGTTCCTTGTTCAGTGTGGAGTCTGCTTCTCCCTCTCCTTCTGCCCCTCCCTCCATGGTCTCCACCTCCTGCTCGTGCTCTCTCTCTCAAATAAATAAATAAAATCTTTAAAAATAATACAGTATTAATAAGCCTGCTAGTGAGGACCAAAAGGAAATAAAGACTTTGTAGGGAAAGCCTAGATCATCTTGAAAATGCTTGAATTGTCATAAAAAGACTGTTGGTAGAAATACCAACATTCAAGGAGCTACTGGTGGGGAAACAGAAGGGCAGGGGGACATATTGTTTGAAACTAGAGGGAAAGGAGTGTCAGAAAGCTTAGCTAAGTTGTGTTCTAGAGTTATATGGAAGGCAGAACTTGTAGGTGATGAACTTGGATATTTAACTGAGGAGATTCCCCAACAAAGTGTCGAAGGAAACTGATGTAGTCCAATTTCATTTCTTTTCTTTTTACCCTGATATTTTTGGTGTTGAAGCTAAGAAACCATTGCTAAATCCACAGAGATTTACTCCTGTTTTTTTTCCCCCCAAGAATTGTGTAGTTTTAGCTATTTACGTTGATATCTATGATCATTTTGTGTTAGTTTTTGTGTATGGTGAGAGCAGATGTGCATCTCTATTCTTTCACATGTGAATATCCAGTAGTCTTACCACCATTTTTTGAAAACAAACAAACAAAAAACCTGTTCTTTCTTCAGTTCATTGTCTCAACACTTTTGTCAAAAAGCAATTAGTTGACTTCAAGAGTAAGAGTTTATTTTTGAACTCTTAACTTCAGTTGTTTTTTGTTAGTTTGTTTTTGTCATAAAGACTTCACTTTTTTAGAGGAGTTTTAGGTTCCCAGTAAAATTGAGGGGAAGGTCCAGAGGTTTCCCATATAACCCCTGCCCCCACACATAGATATTCTCCCCCATCATCAGCATCATTTACCAGAATGGGATATTTGTTTAATATATCATTAGGATTTTTTTCAATATATTTTTATATATTAGTGTCATTTGGACGACATTACTTTGATACATTATAATCACTCATAATCTGTAGTTTCCATTAGGGTTCATTCTTGGTGTTGTACATTTTATGGATTTGGGCAAATGTATAATGACAGGTACCTATCAGTATGATATCGGACAGAGTATTCTCACTACCCTAAAATTCCTCTGTCTTCCATCTATTCATCATTCTGTCCCCTCCCCACCCAACTCCTAACTCCTGGCAGCCACTGATCTTTTTACTGTCTCCATAATTTGTCTTTTCCAGAATGTCATTTGATTGGAATCATGCAGCATGTAGCTTTTCAGATTAACTTCTTCCACTTAACAATATACATCTAAACTTTCTCTATGTGTGTTTTCATCACTTGATAGCTTTTTTTTTTCATGTGGAATAATATTCTATTTTCTGAATGAACCAAAATTTACTTATCTATTCACCTACTGAAGGACATCTTATTTGCTTCCAGGTTTGGGCAATTAGCCAGGTATAAACATCCATGTGCAGGTTTTTCTTGAACAGAAGTTTTCAACTCCTTTGGGTAAGTAACAAGGAGTGTGACTGCCACATTGTATGGAAAGAGCATGTTTAGTTTTGTAAGAAACCCTTTAACTGTCTTCCAGAGTGGCTGTACTATTTTACATTTCTACCAGCAATGAATGAGAATTGATGTTGTTTTACATCCTCAGTAGGATTTGGTGTTATCCATGTTCCAGATGTCGGCCATTCTAATAATGTATAGTAGTATCTCATTTAAAAAAAAATCCATTTATTTACTTATTTGTCAGAGAGAGAGCACAAGCATGGGGAGTAGCAGGCAGAGGGAGAAGCAGGCTCCCCGCTGAGCAAGGAGCCCGGTGTGGGACTCGATCCCAGGACCCTGAGATCATGACCTGAGCCAAAGACAGATGCTTAACTGACTGAGCCACCCACGTGTCCCAGTAGTACCTCATTGTTTTCATTTGTATTTTCCTAATGACATACGATGTGGAGCATCTTTTTCATTTGTTTATTTTCTCTCTGTACATCTTGGTAAGGTATCTGTTAAGGTCCTTGGCAAAATTTTTTTGTCAGTTTTTTTTTTCTTTTATTTTAGAGTATAAAGAATTCTTTATGTATTTTGGAAAACCATCCTTTATCAGATGTGTCTTTTGCAAATATTTTCTCCTAGCTTGTGGCTTATCTTCTCATTCTCTTAACATTATCTTTCCCAGAACAGAAGTTTTTAATTTTAATGAATTCTAGCTTATCTATTATTTCTTTCATAGATCACACCTTTGTTGTATCTAAAAAGTCATTGCTATACTCAAAGTCATGTAGATTTTCTCCTGCGAGATCTATAAGGAGTTTTAGAGATTTGCTTTTCACAGTTAGACCCATTATGTATTTTAAGTTGATACTTGTGAAGAGTATAAGATCTGTGTCTAGATTCATTTTTTTAAAAAAATGTGGATGTCCAGTCGTTTCAGTACCATTTGTTGAAAAGACTGTTTTTTGATCCATTGTGTTGCCTTTGCTTCTTTATTAAAGATCAATTGGCATAATTTTGGGTATCTATTTCTGGGCTGTTTTCTTCCATTGTTGTATTTTTCCATTTTTTCACCAATACCACACTGTCTTGATTAACGTAGCTTTACAGTCAGTCTTAAAGTCTGGTAGTGTCAATCCTCCAACTTTGTTCTTCTTTAAGAACAAAGAATACTGTTTAGTTGGCTTTTCTGGGCTATATAAACTCTCCATATAAACTTTAGAATCAATTTGTCAAGTTATTAACAAAATAACTTGCTGGAATTTTGACTGGGATTGCATTGAACCTACATATCAAGTTGGGAAGAACTAACTTCTTGACAATATTGACTCTTCCTGTCCATAAACATGGAATATCTCTTTATTTAGTTTTCTTTGATTTCCTTTGTCTGATTTTTGTCATTTTCCTCATATAGATCTTGTACCTATTTTATTAGATTTATGCCTAACTATATCATTTGGGAAGGGGGATGCTAATATAAATATTATTGTGTTTTTAATTTCAAATTCCATTTGTTGATTGCTGGTATATAGGGAAGCAACTGACTTTTGTATATTTATTAACTTGTATCCTGCAAACTTCTCATAATCCCTTAGTGGTTTCAGGATTTTTTTTGTCAATTCTTTTGTATTTATACATACACAATTATCTGTGAACAAAGTCAGTTTTAGTTTTTCCTTCCCAATTTGTATAATTTTTATTTCCTTTTCTTAACTTACAGAATTACCTAGAACTTCTAATATGATGTTGAAAAGGAGTGGTGAGAGAGGAATTCCTTGTCTGGTACCTGATCTTAGTAGGAAAGCTTTGAGATCCTCACCATTAAATAGGATGTTAGCTCCACGGTCTTGTTTTGTTTTTTGTAGATATTCTTTATCAAGTAGAAGAAATTTCCCTCTATCTCTAGTTTGCTGAAAATTTTTATCATGAATGAATGTTGGATTTTGTCAAATACTTTTTCTGCATCTATTGGTATGTCCATGTGCTTTTTCTTTTTTAGTCTGGTGATGTGATGGATTATGTTAATTGATTTTCAAATGTTGAATCAGCTTTTCATACCTGGAATAAATCCCACTTAGTCATGGTGTATAATTCTTTTTATAACATTGTTGGAATCGATTTGCTAATAATAGGTTGAAGATTTTTGCATCTATCTTCATGAGAAATACTGCTTTGTAGTTTTCTTTTCTTGTAACGTCTTTGTCTGGTTTTGGCATTAGAGTTATGCTGGGCTCTTAACTCTGCTTTATTTATCAATATGTTTATCTGTATGTCAGAACCACCCATATTGATTAATCTACCTTTGTAGTAAGTTTTAAAATCGTAAGTTTCAGCTCCTAACTTTATCTTTCTCAATTTTTTTTTTTTTTTTTTTTTTTACTATACTAGGATTTCCATTGAATTTTAATATCAGCTTGTCAATTTCTGGGGGGAGAAAAGTAGCTGGGATTTTTTTTTTTAAAAAGCTCCTTTGAATTTATAAGTCAATTTGAAAAGTATTACCATTAGGATTTATGATCCATGAACATCTGATGTCTTCCATTTATTTAGGTAATATTTAATTTCTTTGACCAGTGTTCTGTGGTGAAAATTGCACACAAGTCTTGCTTGTCTTCAGCTAAATTCGTACTTAACTATCTTATTCCTTTTGATGCCATTTGAAGTGAAATTGGTTCATTCCAATTTTGGATTGTTCATTGCCAGTGTATAGAAATAAAATTGAATTTTGCACACAACCTTGTTTTTGTCAATCCCTTAATATTTTCTACATACCTGATCATATCATCTGCAAATGGAGATAATTTACTTCTTCCTTCCATATTTGAATAACTTTTTTTTTTCTTGCCCCATTGCCTGAGCTAGGACCTCCTTAATAATGTTGAATACAAGTGGCTAGAATGGGCATCCTCGTCTTTATGATCTTAGGGGAAAAGCTCTCAGTCTCTCATTATTAAGTATGATTTTGACTGTGCATTTTTCAAGTTGAGGAAGTTTCCTCCAATTCCCAGTTTGTTCAGTGTTTTCATCATGCAAGAATTTTAGGTTTTGGGGTGCCTGGGTGGCTCAGTTGGTTAAGCCTCTGACTCTTGATTTCAGCTCAGGTCATGATCTCAGAGTGGTAAGAGGGAGCCCTGCGTCATGCTCAGCACTGGTGTGGAGCCTGCTGAAGATTTTCTCTCTCCCTCTCCCTTTGCCCCTCCCTGCCCCACTTGCTCCCTCTCTCTCTAAAAAAGAAAAGGGAGGGGTGCCTGGGTGGCTCAGTAGGTTAAGCATCTGTCTTCAGCTCAGGTCATGATCTCAGGGTCCTGGGATCGAGCCCCACATCGGGGTCTCTGCCCAGCGAGGAGTCTGCTTCTCCTTCTCACTCTCCCTCTGTGTGCTCTCTCTCTCTGAAATAAATAAATAAAATCTTAAAAAAAAAAAAAAAAAAGGGAATAAGAATACTAGGTTATAGTCAAATGCTTTTCCTGCATCCATTGAAATGATCATGTGGCTTTGGGCCTTTATTAATATGATGCATTACATGGAGGTGCCTGGGTGGCTCAGGTCATGATCTCAGGGTCCTGGGATCGAGCCTGCCTTGGGCTCCCTGCTCAGTGGGGATCTGCTTCTCCCTCCCCCTCTGCTTCTCCTCCCCCTGCTCATGCATACACTCTCTCTCTCAAATTAATAAATATAATCTTATAAAAATATGATGCTTTACATGGATTAATTTTTGATGGTAAACTAATCATGCATTCCTGGGATAAATTCTACTTGCTCTTGGTTTTAATCTTTTTTTTTTTTAGATGTTGCTACTTTTTTTTTTCACTAGCATTTTGTTGATGATTTTTGTATCATTATTCATAAAGGATATTGGTATGTAATTTTCTTTTCCTGTAATATCTTCATCTGGTTTGGTACCAGGGTAACACTGTTCTCATAGAGTGAATTAGGAAATAATCCCTCCTCTTCTATTTTTTGAAAGGGTTTATGAAGAATTGGTATTAATTCTTAAATGTTTGGTAGAATTTACTGGTGAATCCATTGTTGCTGGGCTTTTATTTGTGGGAAATTCTTAAATTACCCATTCCGTCCCCTTTCTTGTTATAGGTCTATTCATGTTACATATTTCTTCTTGCATAATTTTAGGTGATTTATAGGAATTTGTCCATTTAATCTAATTCATTTAGCTTGTTGGCTCATAATTTTCATAGTATTCCCTTAAAATTCTTTTTATTTCTGTAAGGTTATTAGGGATGACCCCTCCTTACTTACTGATTTTAGGACTTTGAATCTTCTCTTCTTCATTTCTTGGTTAGTCTAGCCAAAGGTTAGTCAGTTTTCTTAATCTTTAAAAAAATTTTGATTTTATTGATTTTTGGTTTTATTGATTTTTCTCTATTGTTTTTCTATTCCCCAATTTATTAATTTGATTTTCATTCTAATCTTTATTATTTCATTCCTTTTGCTTGTTTTGCATAGAATTTACTATGCTTTAGATGCAGGGTTATTAATATGTGTGTTTGTTCCCTGTTGCTGCTATAACAAATTATAACAACTTGAATAATACAAATTTATTACCTTACAGTTCTCTAGTTTTAAGTCAAGCATACGTCTAACTGAACTCAAATCAAAATCTTAGCAGGGCTTAGTCTCTGGAGGTTCTATGGGAAAATCCATTTCCTTGCCATGTCCAGCTTTTAAAGGCTTCCTGTATCCCCTGGCTCATGGTGCCTTCCTCCATCTTTAAAAGTAGCAAACATCTTTAAATCTTTCTCTGACTCTCTAGTTCCTTCCTCTGATGATCTCTTCCACTTTTAAAGATTTGTGTGTTTACATTGCATTTACCTGGATAATCTAGGATAATCTCTCTACTTTAAGGTCAGCTAGTTAGTACACCACTGAATTCCCTTTTGCTGTATAAGAGGTAATATACTGACAGGTTCCAGGGATTAGAATGTGGACATCTTTGGGGAGAGTCATTATTTCGCCTACCACACTTTGACATCTTTTCTTTCTAAACAGAGATATTTATAACTCTATATTTTCCTATAAGCACTGGTTTAGGTACATTCCAAAAATTTTGGTATGCTGTGGTATGTTTAGGACTGTAATTTAATTTCCTCATATTTGCAAATCTCCCAAAATTCCTTCTTATTGATTTCTAATATTCTGTTTTTTTGAAGAACATACTTGGTATGATTTTCATCCTTTCATATTTTCGGATGTTCATTTTATTGTGGAGTTTGGGGTCTATCCTAGGCAATGTTCCAAGTGTCCTTCATGTATATTCTGTAATTGTAAAATGTGATGCTTTAAAGGTGTATGTTATGTCTAGGTCCCTTACTATATCCATACGATATCATATCATATTAATATCCATTTTTTCCTTGTTATTCCCCTTTTTTTTTTAAAGATTTATCTATTTATCTTAGAGGGGGGGGAGGGGCAGAGGGAGAGAGAGAATCCTGAAGCAGACTCCCAGCTGACTGGGGAGCCCGACGGGGGGCTCCATCCCAGGACCCTGAGATCATGACCTGAGCTGAAATCAAGAGTTGGCTGCTTAACCAACTCAGCTACCCAGGCACCCCTCTTGTTATTTCTTAAATTATTAAAAGTAAAGTATTGAAGTCCTAGCTATTATTATTGTTGAATTTTTCCATTTTCCCTTCAATTTTTAGTTTTTTCTTCATGCATTTTGGAACTCCACCGCTAGGAGGACATGTATTTATCTTTTTTATACCTTTCTGACCCTTAAAATGTCCCCACTTTATCTCTGGTGATGCTTTTTGTTTTCTTCTTTATTTCTTGTTCATTTTTTTGTCCAATATTGGTATACTTATTCCAGTTTTTATGATTACTGTTTTCATGCTATATCTTTCTGCATCCTTTGCTTTTAATCTATTTGTATCTGGAATTGTGTGACTTCTTTTCTTTTTTTTTTTAAATATTTATTTATTTATTTATTTAGAGTTGGATTGGGGATGAGGAGGAGTGGAGGGGGTGGGGGGAAGAGGGGGAAAGAATCTCAAGCAGATTCCACTCTGAGGGAGGAGCCTGACACAGGGCTCCATCCCATGACCCTGAGATCATGACCTGATCAAGAACCAAGAGCCAAAACCAAGAGTTGGATCCTTAACCAACTCAGTCACCTAGGCACCCCGAATGTGTGACTTCTGTATATAACACATAGTTGGGTCTTTATTTTTATCCAGTCTGATAATTTCTACCTTTTGTTTGGATTGTTTAAATCATTCACGTTTAATGGTATTGTTAGTATGGTTTCACTTACCTGAGGTACCTATCATCTCATTTTTGTTGTTGTTTGTCCCTCTTTTTTGCCTCTTTTTGTATTAAATAGATATTTCCTAATGTATCATTTTAATTCACATAATGCTTTTTTTTAAGTTTCAAGTTATTTTTTTAGTGGTTGCCATGCGGCTTACCATATACACCTAAAATAGAATATAATTCAGATTTGTACCAATTTCCAGTGAGATATCAAAACTTTATTCCCAGATAGCTCTAGTCTTGCCTTCCCCTTTTATTTTGCAATTATTTTTTTAATACATTTACTTCCATATGTGTGACTAACCCAATAATATATTGTTATAATCATTACTTTTTATAATTTGGGGCATCTAACTGCCTTCTGACTTTATTTCAGTGATGAATAACTTGTTAAATTTATTGATGGCTTTTTGTATGTGAGGAATCATTTTTCCCTTGTTGTTTTAAAATTTTTCCCTTTGTTTTTTTCTTTTGACATTTTGACTCTGTTGTCTGGGATTCTGGATCTCTTCACATTTCCTCACTGAGGGTTTGTTAAACTTCTTGAATGAATAAATTAATATTTCTCATCAGATTTGAAAATTTTTCATCTGTTATTTCTTTGAAAGATTTTCATCTGTTACTTCTTTGAAAATTTTTCTGTTCCTTTTTCTCTTTCCACTCTTTCTGGTACCCCCTATATTGTACATATTAGTGCATTTAATGGTGTCTTAGAATTTTTTGAGTCTCTGTTTATTTTTCACTTCTTTTTCTCTGTTTTTTAGATTGAACAATCTCTATCAATCTATTATTAGATTTGCTGATTCTTTCTGTAGTACTAGTATAAATATAGAAGCATCGACATTGACTAGGAAACATGCACTTCCAGAAAAGATGAAGTGGCAAGTAACAAAGTTGTCCTCGTTTTGAAACAAACAAATATCTAACTTTGTAGAGTTTGACATTCCTTAAAAAGATAAACATACACTTACCATATGATCTAGCTACTTCATTTCTAGATGTTTACCTTAGACAAATGAAAGCATAAATCCATGAAAAGACTTGTAAACAAATATTCATAGCAGCTTAATTTGTAAAAGTCAAAACTGGAAACAACCTGTATGCCCTTCAACATTTGATTAAATAAACAAACTATGTTATATCTATACAATCGTGTATTACTGAGTAATTGAAAATTAATTAACTAATTACTGACCTATGATACTATATAATAATATCAAGATAATTATGCTGAGCAAAACAGGTAAAAAATAATATAGTCTGTATTATTTTGTTTATAGAAAATTCTAGAAAATATAAACTAACCTTTAGTGAAAGAAAGCCGATCAGTAATTGTTAGGACATGAGGTGGGGGAGTACATGGGAGAAGGTGGAGGTATTTTTGCATTGCAAAAGGGAACTTTTGGGTTAATGGTTATGCTCAATATCTTGATGGTGATGATGTTTTCCTAAATATATATATATATATATATATATGACAAGTTTATCAAATTGTACAGCTTAAATATGCATGTTTTACTGTACAAGAATTATACCTCAATAAAACTGTTAAAAAAAGAAATAGAGGGGCGCCTGGGTGGCTCAGTCATTAAGTGTCTGCCTTTGGCTCAGGTCATGATCCCAGGGCCCTGGGATCGAGCCCTGAATGGGGCTCCCTGCTCAGTGGGAAGCCTGCTTCTCCCTCTCCTACTCCCCCCTGCTTGTGTTCCCTCTCTCACTGTCTCTCTTTCTCTGTCATATAAATAAATAAAATCTTTAAAAAGAAAAAATGAAATAGAATGGAGTCCAGAAATAGAGTCCTAGTTACATGGGCAATTGAATTTACACGAGGGAGCCAAATCGATACACTTGGGACAGAAAATTGTTTTCAAAAAGATATCGTGAAACAGTATACTTCATATTAAGGTAGGAAGCCAACTCAACCTTTTCTCACACTGTACCAAACTATTAATCTGTGATGGGCCATAGACTTAAACATAAAAGTTAAAATAACAAAGTTTCTAGAAGAAAACATGGGAGAACATTTCACAATTTTGGGATAATCAAAGATTTTCTGGAAATCGTTGGAAAATCTGAAAGGAGTTGGTAATCATTAACCATGGATTATTGGTAATCAATAAAAAAGTGATAAGTAGAATTTCATCCAAATTAAAAAAAAACTTAATGACACTGAAGACTACTTATATTTCACAAATTTGCATCCATAAAGTACATAGAACTTCTACAATTCAATAATTAAAACTCAACTAACCCAATTAAAAAAACTAACACTTAGAAACTTGAATAGACACTACACAGAGGAGACAGTGACATGGTGAAAGAAATAAGAGATAAATGGTAGTTTCTGAGGAGGGAGGCAGGAGAAAGCTTTCTGGAATGACATGATTGTTCTATATCTCTACATGGATGTGATCAACTTGTCAAAGTTGATCAAACTGTATACTTCAGATCTATTTATTCTACTTTATGCAACTTAATCCTTGATTAAAAAAAAACACATCAGTAACATGTTTATCCTCTGTCAAATCTCATGAAATATAATCACAGCCTGGACTTAGAAAAAACACAGTAGTTCAATATTATTATTTTACGTGCCTATGCAATTCATATTAAACCCATCCTGATGATGAAGTGACCCTGATGAACTATTGGAGCTTCCCAATCTTGCTTTATAAAGCCACAGATACCTCTCAATGACAGATAAAACCTTATTATGTAGGGGTGCCTGGGTGGCTCAGTCGTTAAGCATCTGCCTTCAGCTCAGGTCATGATCCCAGGGTCCTGGGATCGAGCCCCTCATCGGGCTCCCTGCTCAGCAGGAAGCCTGCTTCTCTCTCTCCCACTCCCCCTGCTTGTGTTCCCTCTCTCGCTGTGTGTCTCTCTCTGTCAAATAAATAAAAATCTTAAAAAAAAAAAAAAAAAACCTTATTATGTAGGATCAGTGTATGTTATTTTATAAATTCCAAATCATTTTACTATTTTCCATCTCCATTAATGATAAATTTGACTAAAATTCCTCGGGAAATATATACTATCAGTGTATGAACACTAAAGGAATTAATTATGATTGATTTTATTAATTATCTGTGTCTAATGTCTTTATAGTAATAGGGGATGTTTGAAACACTGAATCAGTAGTGAATGGCACGCCAAGTGGTTACTTGAATACATTCCATAATTCAATGTTTCTTCTTCAAGAACAAAATGAGTTTTTAATGTCATTCACACTTTTTAAACTAAATATTTTGTTTTGAGATAATTATAGATTCACATACAGTTGTAAGAAATAAGGCAAAGAGATCCTGTGTACCCTTTAAACCGTTTCCCCCAATAGCACATTTTATATATCTTGTAAAACTGTACTACAATATTATAACCAGGATGTTAACATGGATACAATGAAGATACAGATCATTCTATTACCACAAAGATCCCTAAGGTTCCCCAATTATAGCCACATCCTCTCCCCTTCTGCTTGCACCCCTGCTTGACCCCTGGTAACCACTTATCTTTTTTTGTATAATTTTGTCATTTCAAAAATGTTATATAAATGGAATCATACTCTTTGTAACCTTCTGGGACTGACAATTGTTTCACTCAGCATAATTCTCTGGAGATTCATCTAGGTTATCATTATTATAAATATAAAATATAAGATAGTTTTATTAATTATTTCTGAGAAGCATTCCCTGGTATAAATGTACCACACTTTTTTTTCATCATTCACCCATTAAACAAGTCTCAGTTGTTTTTAGTTTTTGGCAGTTATGAAATAAAGCGGTTATACACATAGTTGTACAGGTTTTTGAGTGAACATACGTTTTTTGTTTTTTGTTTTTTTAAAGATTTTATTTGTTTATTTGAGAGAAAGAGAGAGAGAGAGAGAGCATGAGCTGGGGGAGGGGCAGAGGGAGAGAGAGAAGCAGGCTCCCGGCTGAGCAAGGAGCCTGATGTGGAACTCGATCCCAGGCCCCTGGGATTGACCTGAGCCGAAGGCAGATGCTCAACTGACTGAGCCACCCAGGTGCCCTGAGTGAACATAAGTTTTCAGTACTCTGGCAAAAATGCCCAGGAGTGCAATTGCTGGGTTGTATTATAGTTGTGTCCTTAGATTCATAAGAAAGTACCAAACTGTTTTCCAGAGTGGCTCCACAATTTTACATTTCCACCAGCAATATGAGTGATTCTCCTTTACCACATCATTGCCAGCATTAGGTGTTGTGATTATTTTTTATTTTAACCATTCTGGCAAGTGTGTAGGAATAACTTTTGTGATTTTAATTTGCATTTCCCTAATGGCTAATGATGTCAAATATCTTTTCATGTGCATTTTTTGCTATCTGTATATACTCTTCATGTCTTTTGTCCTTTTTCAAGTTAATTTGTTTTGTTTTGCTGTTGAATTCTGACAATTCTTTATATAGTCTAGGTACTAGTTCTTTGTCAGATACATGGTTTGCACATATTTTCTTCAGACTGTAGATTGTCTTTACATTCTGTCAACAGAGTTTTTCACAGAGCAAAAGTACTTAATTTTGATGAAGTCCAATTTGTCAACTTTTTCTTTTATACATTATGCTTTTGGTGTGAAGTTTCATATCTTCTAGCCCTAGAATGCAAAGATTTTTCTGTTTTTTTCCTAATACTTTAAAAATTTTACATTTTACATTGAAATCTGTCATCCTGTTTGAGTTAATCCAGTTGAGTTAATTTTTTTGTTTGATTGTTTATGGATGTGCAATTACTCTGATGCCATTTCTTGAAATAGTTATCTATATTTTCTCTATTGAACTTCTTTTGCACATTTGTCAAAATCAGTTCTGCTCATTTTTGTGGATCTATTTCTTGGTTCTCTATTTTGTTCTATTTATCTATGTCTATCCTTCCATCACAGTCTTGGTTACCATATCTGTATGTTAAGTCTTGATATCAGGCAGACTGATTCCTCCCACTTTCTTCTTCTTTTTTTATAATTGTTTTAGCTATTCTCATTTTTTTTTTTTTTGCCTTACCAAAAAATTGTTTAATAGTTTTGTCTGTATCTATTAAAAATCCTGCTGGGATTTCAGTAGGAATTTCACACAAACTGTGTATCAATTTGAGGATAATTGAAATCTGTACAATGTTGAGTTTTCTAAGAATGAACATGGTATGACTCTCATTTTGATCTTTGATTTTTTTCATTAACATTGTATAGTTTGCAGCATATAAATTTTATGCATATTTTCTTATATTCACACAAAGTAATTCACATTTAATAACTGTAAATTTTGCAATTGTAAATGATACTGTATTTTAAATGTTTGGATCCACATGTAGAAATACAATTGCTTTTTGTGTGTTTATCTTAGGTTTTACAACCTTACTGAACTTACCTATTAGTTCTAGGACTATTTATTTGGTAGATTATGTAGGATTCTCTATAGACAAGCATTAGACAGTTTTATTTTCTTCTTTCCAATCAATATGCATTGTTTCTTTTCCTTGTTTTATTACATTGGCTAAAATTTCCAGTGGTATATTGAATAAGAGTGGTGAGAGCAGACATCTTGCTCTGTTTCTAATATTAGAAGAATAGCATTCAGTCTTTTACTTTTAAGTATAATGTTGCCTGTAGATATTTTTTCTGAGAATTTTATTACGACTGTGTACCAAATTTTGTCAAATGCCTTTTTTGCATTTGTTTATATAGTCATGTGATTTTCTTCTTTTAGTGTGTTAATATTGTGGTTTACACCAATTGATAATCAAATATTACACCAGCTTTGCATTCTAAGAATTACTTTGCTTGGTCATTGTATATTGCTTAATTTTACTGGCAATTTTTTCTTAAGAATTTTTATGTGTAAATTCAGGAAAAATGTTGGTTTATAGATTTCTTAATTTTTTTTCTGTTCTGTCTGATTTTGGAATTAAGGTAATACTAGCTTCATAAACTAAATCAGGAAGTAGAACTTCTATTTTCTGGAAGAGATTTCTACAATTCATGTTAATTCCTTGAGAGTTTGTTAAATTTCTCCAAGGAAACCATTTGGGCCTGAAAATAACCTTTGGGGAATTTTTAAATTATGAATTCAATTTCCATAATAATTATAAGAAAATTCAAACCATCTACTTCATACTATGTAATGTGATAAGTTGTTTTTTGAGGAATTGCTTTATTTCACCTAACTTGTCAAATTCCATGTAGACTTATTTGTTATATTCCCTTCCTATCCTTTTGATGTCTGCAGGGTCTGTATGGATATCCCCTATTTCATTCTTGATAATTTGTAAATTTGTATCTTTTCTCATTTTTTTTTTCTTTTTCAATCCTTGCTAGAGTTTTGTTAATTTTATTGGTCATTTAAAAAAATACATTCCCGGGCGCCTGGGTGGCTCAGTTGGTTAAGCGACTGCCTTCGGCTCAGGTCATGATCCTGGAGTCCCTGGATCGAGTCCCGCATCGGGCTCCCTGCTCGGCAGGGAGTCTGCTTCTCCCTCTGACCCTCCCCCCTCTCATGTACTCGCTCTCTCTCATTCTCTCTCTCTCAAATAAATAAATAAAATCTTTAAAAAAAAAAAAAAAATACATTCCCTGTTCTATTGATTTTTCTCTACTGTTTTTTGTTGTTGTTGTTTAAAATTTTATTTATTTCTGCTATTATTTTTATTATTTCTTTTGTTCTCTCATTTGGGAGGATTATTTTGTTCTTTTTAAACTAGATTCTTGAGAGTACTTAGGCTATTTATCTCCTAATGTGCATGCATTTAATGCTTTAAATTTCCCTCTCAACACTGCTTTATTTGTATCCCCCTCTGTAACTTTAATATGTTTTATTTTCATCCTAAGTTCAATGTTTTTTGTTTTTGTTTTTTTTGTTTCTCCTGAGACATCTTATTTGACCTGTGGATAATTTAGAAATGTGTTGTTTGGTTTCAGTGTATGTGGAGAATTTCCTGTTACCTTTTTGCTATTAATTTCTAGTTTGATTGTATGGGTTCAAGGATTATATTCTGTATAATGGTAATTCTTTATCTTGTTTTTGTTTTGTTTTGTTTGCTCAGAATATGGCATATAACTTTATGGAGATTGTCCTTGATAATTTGAGCAAACATGATCCAATCATTTGAAAGCTCTTAAAAACTGAAGTTTGCCAGAGGAAGAAAAAATTCTACTTGTAAACTACAGCATCAGCTCTTGTCTGAGAGTTTCCAGACTGACCTTCTCAATGGCCTCTCCTTTGGATTTTGGAACTTGAGTACCAGTTCCCATCCTGTACTTATTTCTGTAGGTTCCAGAATACATAATAGACATACCCTGAAACTGGCAGAATCCCCACACTAGTTCCCTGACCCATGGAGGGAATACTATTAGGGTAGGAAAGGCCAAGTGAAAGACACGGAAACTGCCTCTACCTAGGAAAAGAGCAAACTAAAATCAATACTACATTCCTGGAGGGATTACAGAGATGAATGCTTCCATCAAGGATTTAAAAAGATGCAGTGTGATAATTTCCACCATATCCTCATTCAAACTTACCTATTTGGCTTATGTAGAAAACAAATGGAACTTGGAGAATGACAGTGGATTATTGTGAAAGTAACCAGGTGGTATCTACAGTTACAGCTGCTGTTTCTAGATGTAGTTTTGTTGCTTGAACAAATGAACACATCCTTTGGTAGCTGGTATTCAGCTATTAATCTGGCAAATGCTTTTTTCTCAATACCAATTGGAAAAGAGCACCAAGAGCAATTTGCTTTCATCTGACAAAGCCAACAATATACCTCCTCTTTCTTCTATTTCTCTACCCCTTCTCTCTCAGGGGTATATCAACTCTCCAGTCTTGTTATAATTTAGTGTGCTCAACTTTCCTTTCTCTAAGGCATCACACTGACCCATTACATTAATGAAGTTATGATAATTGGACATAGTGAGCAAAAGGTAACAACTTCTCTAGATATTTTGCTAAGGCATTTGTGTATCAGTGGGTGGAAAATTAACCTAATAAAAATGCAGGGATTTTTTAACCTCACTGAAATTTCTAAGGCTTCTGTGGCCTGGACCATGTCAAGATATCCCTACTAAAGTGAAAACTGCTGGGGATAGTTCTTCCTACAACTAAAAAAAAAAAAAAAAAAAGCATCATATATAGTGGGTATTTTTGGATTTTGGAGGCAACATATTTTTCATTTGGATAGGTAGGCTCCTCCAGCTCAATTACCAAGTGATTTCCACATCTGTTAGTTGGGTAGGGCCCAGAACAGGAAAAGGCTCCGCAACAGGAGCAGGATGCTGTCCATGCTACTTTGACTCTTGGGCCATGAGATCCAGCAGATCAGAAGTGGTAGTGGCACTTAGAAATCTGTTTAGAATCTTCATAGGCTGCTATAGGTGAATTGCAGGAAGCCCCCTAGGATTTGGATCAAAAACCTGTCCTCTATTTAAGATAACAAATAGCCTTTTGAGAAACAGCTTTTGACTCGCTAGCGGTCCTTAGTATTAATGAAAAATGTAGCCATAGGCCACCAAATTACCATATGATTTCAGCTGTTCACCATGAACTGGTGGTTGTCTGATCCATCAAGCCATAAATGTTGGTATGCACAACAGCACTCTGTTATGAAATGGAAGTGGTATATATGAGACTGGACTCAACTACGCCCTAAGGGCACAGGTAAGTTTCATGAAAAAGTGGTCCAAATACCCATGGAACCTACTACTGCTACATTACCTTCTTTCCCTACTACATGTATGGCTTTATGAGTCATTCCTTACAATTTGTTGACTGAGGAAGAGAAATTTTGGGCCTGATTTACTAAGAGTTCTGCACTAGAAATGAAGATACTTGCCCTGAAATTGGAAGCTACAGCACTATTGCACCTTTCTGGGATATGCCTGAAGGACAGCAGTGAAGGACAATCCACCTGGTAGGCAGTACTTGAATTATTGTACCTGGTTGTACATTTTGCTTGGAAAAAGAGAAATGGCCAGAGGTATGAGCCTACACTGATTCATGATCTGTGGTCAGTAGTTTGTGAATGTTCACTTAAGAGTGACTTCAGTTTAACCATCAAATATGTAAGACAACTTACTCAGGGGATTCCAGTTAGCCTCTTTCCTCAACCGCTCTTGCCATTGTCCAATGGGCTCATGAACAAAATGGCTATGGTGGCAAGGATGGAGGCTATGCAAGAGCTCAGCAACTTGGACTTCATCTCCCCAAGGTCAACCTGGCTGTAGTTAAGCTGAGTGTCCAGTCTGCCAGCCACAGAAACCAACATGGAGTACCTGATGCAGCACTACTCCCTGAGTTGTTCAGCTAGCTACCAAGTGGCAGGTTGATTACATTGGAAAGGGCAGCATTTGGTTCTTCCTGGAATAGACACATACTCTGGATAAGGGTTTATTTTCCCTGCATGCAGTGCTTCTGCCAAACTACCATCTGTGGACTTATGGAATGCTTTATTCCAGCAATGATTTGGAGCCATAGGCCCATGCTCATGGATTTCACTGGTCTTTCCATAATTCCCCATCAGCCTGAAGCAGCTAGCTTGATAGAATGGGAGAATGGCCTTTCGACAACTCAGTTTCAGTGCCAGCTAAGTGGCAGTACCTCAGGGCTGGAGAAATGTCTTCCATCAGGCTCTACATACTTTAACTCATTGTTCAATATATAGTGCTACTTCTCTCATAGCCAGGATTCATGGGTTCAAGAATCAAGAGGTAGAAATGGGAGTGATGACATCGGGGAAATACAAATCAAAATGAGATACCACCTCACACCAGTCAAAATGGCTAAAATTAACAAGTCAGGAAACGACAGATGTTGGCGAGGATGCAGAGAAAGGGGAACCCTCCTACACTGTTGGTGGGAATGCAAGCTGGTGCAGCCACTCTGGCAAGCAGTATGGAGGTTCCTCAAAAAGTTGAAAATAAAGCTACCCTACGACCCAGCAATGGCACTACTGGGTATTTACCCCAAAGATAACAGATGTAGTGATCCGAATGTTTATAGCAGCAATGTCCACAATAACCAAACTATGGAAAAAGCCTAGATGTCCATCAACAGATGAATGGATAAAGAAGATGTGGTATATATATACAATGGAGTATTATGCAGCCATCAAACAAACCAAAATCTTGCCATTTACAATGATGTGGATGGAACTAGAGGGTATTATGCTAAGCTAAATAAGTCAATCAGAGAAAGACAAATATATGATCTCACTGATATGAGAATTTGAGAAACAAGACAGAGGATCATAGGGGAAGGAAGGGAAAAATGAAACAAGACAAAACCAGAGAGGGAGACAAACCATAAGAAACTCTTAATCTCAAAAAACAAACTGAGGGTTGCTGGAGTGGCGGGGGGTGGAGGGACGGGGTAGCTGTGTGATGGACATTGGGGAGGGTAGGTACTATGGTGAGCGTTATGAATTGTGTAAGACTGAAGAATCCCAGACATGTACCCCTGAAACAAATAATGCATTATATGTTAATAAAAATTAAAAAAAAAAAAAGAAAGAAATGGGAGTGGCACCACCAGGAATCCACTAGAAAAATTTTTGCTTCCTGTCTCTGGAACTTATGCTCTGTTGGTCCAGAGACCTTTGTTCTAAAGGGAGAAATACTTCTATCAGGAGACACAACAATGATTCCTTGAAATGGAATTTAAGACTACAGCCTGGCAACTTTGGGCTCCTCATGCCTCTGAATCAGCAGGCAAAGAAGAGACTTACTGTGCCAGCTAGAGTGATTTCTTGTCATTTTCTTGGGGGGAATTGGGCTGCTACTACACCGTGGAGGTAAAGAAGGATATATATCTGAAATACAGCCGATCTCTTACAGTATCCTTAGATGACAATGTACTGTGATTAAAGTCAAGGGAAAACTATAACAACTCAATTCAGGCAGGAATTCTAAGGAATTCAGAGAAAAATGAAGACTTGGATACTCCACCAGACAAAAACCCACAACAATCTGAGGAACTTGCTGAGAGCAAAGGAAATATGGAATGGGTAGTGGAAGAATGTACCAGTTACAACCACAGTGACCAGTTTCAGAAATGAAGACAGTAATGCTTCTGAGCATCTCTTCCTATTTAGTTATGAATATGTTTGTATATGTGTGTATGTATATAGTAAATCTTTGTTTTCTTCTTCCATTGTTACCTGACAAAGGATGATTTAATAATAGTTTACTTTATATCTCAGTAATTATAAGTATATATAATCATATTTCGGTAATTAAACTATAAGATATCAAAGAGAAAAGTGAGCATCACCCAAGGACTTTGCATCTTCTTCTGACGAAGGGGTTAGCGCATTTTCAGCTGTACACAGGTTAGTTATGCCATGTTAGGTGGAAGTACGACTCTGTTATCTCTATTTGTAGATTAAGAATGGTTTCAGAAGATGTGTATTTGTGCCAAATTGACAGATTGTCGATTGTGATGTTCAATTTTATGTGTCAACTTGGCTAAGATACCATCTCCAGTTATTCAAACGTGAATCTAGTTGTTGCTGTGAAGGTATGTTTGTAGATATTATCATTATCTCCAGTTAGTTGAATTTAAGGAGATTATCCCTAATAATATGGGTGAGCTTATCCAATTAGTTGAAAGGACTTAGGAGTAGAATTGGAGTATTCTTGAAGAAAAAGAAATTGCAGCTGTGGACAGCAATGCCATCTCCTGCCTGAGAGTTTCCTGCCCTGTGGATTCCAGACTAGCCTTGCCACCCTTCAAAGTAGTGTAATCCAATTCTCAGAGATAGATCTATTACATATCCTACAGGTTCTATATCTATGGTGGAAATCTGACTAATGTTCCAAGATTCTTTGTTTGTTTGTTTGTTTTTGTTTCATTATTTCTGTGTAGAGAACTCTCTTTTGCTAATTCTTTTAGAGTAGGTCTGCTGGTAACAATTTTTCTTAGTTTTCATTCATCTGAGAATGTCTTGATTTCCCTTACATTACTAGAAGGATATTTTCTCTGGGCATAGAATTATGAATTGATTGTTACTTCTTTCACCCCTTAAAAATATTATGGCACTACTTATTGGGGTATTTGATTTCTGATGAGAGGCTAAGTATCTGAATTATTTTTCCCCATAGGTAAGGGTTTGTTTCCTTATTCCTTCTTTTGAGATTTCTTCTCTGTCTTTACTTTCCATAAGTTTGACTGATACGTGTTGTGTCTTTTCCTTTCTTTCTTCTTTCTTTCTTTCTTTTTCTTTCTTTCTCTCTCTCTCTTTCTTTCTTTCATAGAGAGAGAGGGTGAGTGAAGGGCATAGGGAGAGGTAGAAAGAGAATCTTAAGCAATATCCACACCCACACCCAGTGCAGAGTCTGAAATGGGGCTCATGAGACCCTGAGATCATGACCTGAGCTGAAATCAGGAGTCAGAGACTTAACCAACTGAACTACCCAGGAGCCCCCCGACTAATTTACTTTTTTAAAAATTTATGTATGCATAGGTGTATTTTTTTAATTCTCCTGTTTATATACTTAGGAGTGGATTGCTAAATCCTATGGTAATTCAATGTTTAACATTTTGAAGAACTGTCAAATTGTTTTTGAGAGTGGATCCATATTTTACAATCCCACCAGCAATGTTGGAGAGTTCCAATTCCTCCACATCCATGCCAACATTTGTTATTGTCTCACTTTTTATTATAGCTATATTAAAGGTGTAAAATATTATCTCAATGTGGTTTTGATTTATATTTCCCTAATGACAACTGATGTTGAAGATTTTTTCATGTGCTTCACAATTTTTTAAAAAATTATTTTATTTATTTATTTGACAGAGAGAGAGACAGCGAGAGAGGGAACACAAGCAGGGGGAATGGGAGAGGCACTGAATGGGGAGCCCGACTGGGGACTCGATCCCAGGACCCCAGGATCACAACCTGAGCTGAAGGCAGATGCTTAACGACTGAGCCACCCAGGTGCCACTGTGTTTGGCCATTTGTATAACTTACTTGAAGAAATATTTATTCAAAATTCTTTGCCCATTTTTAAATTTTCTTATGGGTCTTTTTATTGATGATTTGTCAGTTCTTTGTATTTTTTAATACAAGTTCCTTATCAGATATATAATTTTCAAAAATTTTCTCCCATTAAATTGTCTATTCACTTTCTTGATAATGTCTTTGAGGCACAGAGGTCTTTAATTTTGATGAAGTCTATTATCTAATTTTATTGTTGGGGCCTGTTCTTTTGAGGTCTTATCTATGAAACTATCACACATTCAGTGTTGCAAAGATTTACTCATATGCTTTATTTCTAGAGTTTTATCATTTTAGCTCTTACATTTAGGTCCATTTAGTATTAATTTTATATGAGGTGTGAAATAGAAGACCTTTATTTACATGTGGATATCCAGCTGGAACAACATTGTCAATTGCAGACTAGTCACTTCTCCATTTAATTGTTATGGCACCTGTGTCCCAAACTAATCCATTATAAATGTAAGGGTTTATTTACTTCTCCTTTCTATTCCATCAGTCTATATGTTTATCTTTATTCTAGTAACACATTACTTCGATTACTATAGATTTGCAGTAAGTTTGTAAATAGAGAAGCATAAGTCTTCCAACTTTATCCTTATGTTCAAGTTTTGTTTGTTTCTTTTTTCTTTCTTTCTTTTTTTTTTTTTTTTTTTGCAAAAATGGGCCCTTCAATCTTGAGCTCAGCTTGTCAATATCCACAAAAAATTCAGGTGAGATTCTGATAGGGATTGCTTGTACTGAATTTGTAGATATATTTGTGGAGTATGGCCATCTCAACAATATGAAATCTTCTGATTCATAGGCATGAGATGTTTGTACATTTATACTGGTTTTCTTTCAACATTGTTTATAGTATTCAATAGACAAGTCTTGCACTTTCTTTGTTAAATTGATTTCTCATTATTTTATTCTCTTTGATGGTAACAAATGGAATTGTTTTCTAAATCTAATTTTTGCTTTGTTCACTGCTAGCATATGGTTATGCAATTGACTTTTGCATACTGAGTTATATCATGCAAACTTTTGAACTCCTTGTTAATTCTAATTGTATTGTTGTGGGTGCCTTAGTAATTTCTGTATACAAAATTACTTCATCTGGAAATGGAGATAATTTTACTTCTTCCTTTCTAATCTGAAGGTCTTTTCTTTTTCTTTTTTTCCTCATTACCCTGGATAGAACCTCTAAGACAATATTGAATAGAAACAGTAAAAACAGACATCTTCGTCTTCTGTGCAAAGTTAAGATGAAATTTTTCAGTCTTTTACCCTGAAATGATGTTAGTTGTGAATTTTTAATGGACACACTTTCTCAAGTGGAGGAAGTTCTTTCTTAATCCTAATTTGTTGAGTGTTTTTATCATGATAGGGTATTGTGTTTTGTCAAATACTCTTTCTGTATCTTTTGATCATGATAGGGTATTGAGTTTTGTCAAATACTGTTTCTGTATCTTTTGAGATGATCATGTTGCTCTTGCTATTCGTTCTGTTATAACAGAATCAGCTCTAAGTTTTATTAAAGATCCCCTGTATGTGATGAGTCATTTTTCTCTTGCAGCTTTCAAGAGTCTCTCTTCAATATTTTCACTATGGCATGTCTGGGATCTGGATCCTACTAGGAATTCTTTGAGTCTCTTAAATGTGTAGGCAAATATATTGCATCAGATTTTGGAAGTTTTCAGACATTACTGTTTGAATATTTTTTCTGCTCCCTTTTACTCTCCTCTTTTTCTGGGACTCCCATTATGCTCAGGTTGGTATGCTTCCTGGCTTCTTACATGTCTCTGAAGCTCTGCTCATTTCTTGCCTATTCTTTTGTCTCCCTGGTTTTTACATCACATAATCTCTACTGAGCTATGCTTAAGTTTGCTGATTCTTTCTTATACCAGTTCAGATTTCCACCTGAGCCCTTCTAGTGGTTTAAAAAAAATATTTCAGTTACTGTGCTTTTCAGCTGCAGAATTTCTACTTCATTCTCTTATAGCTTTTCTCTATTGGTATCCTCTACTTGTTAAAATGTTCCTCTGATAAGGAAAATCTGTGTCCTAAGATGGCCAACTGAGCCAGTGAGAGAGTCCCAGTCCTTGCCCCGGGGCCCTTCCAGGTTCTTCTCCCTGCTCTGCTTCCTGCACACCAATCCGGGTCCTTCTCCTTGCCTCGCTTCGCACACACACCCAAAGTGCCAAGTATGCGGAAGTAGAAGTGTATAAATTGCCCCCTTTGTTTGTGCTTGGGGCTCAGACCTTTGGAGACCACTCTCTTCTGAGCCCGCCGGTGTTAAATAAACCTCCTATCCTACAAGATCTCCGGGTGCCGTTTGGTTCTTCCATCGGGCGATCCAGTCCAGGTTCCCTAACACCTCCACTATCCTTTCATTATTCTGACTTGGTTTCCTTTAGTTCATTGAGTCTATTTATAAGAGCTTATTTAAATTTTATGCTTAATGTAAATCTAAACATCTGGGCTCCCTCAGAGGCAGCTTGTACTGGCTTGCTTTTTGCCTGTTTATGGCCCGTGCTTTCTTGATTTTTTTTTATATCTAATTATATGTTAAAAAGTTCACATTTTAAATAATATAATATGGTAAATAAGAATCTCTTCCTCCTAGTTTGTTGTTATTTTGTTCCATTCTTCTTATTTGCTCAGTGACTTTTCTGAACAAGATTGTCTGCTTCTCTGGCACTCAGTCGGAGATGTATAAGACAAAAAGAAAACCCGGGGTATTCACCACTAAGTTGTTCTCTGGGTCCTGAGGCCCATAACTAATCTGCTTTCTTCTTTCCAGCTTCCAGAGCCTTCAAGTCTTGTTCTATAGGTAATATCCAGGGATTTTTGTTGGTGGTGTATTTAGAGGAGGAATAGAGAAGTGTATTCTAGATATATTCCATCTACCCAGAAGTTGAAATCTCAATATCATCCACTTTTATCTATTCTGGATATGGAGAATTCACTGGCAATTCAGTGATGATTTTTAAGAAAAATGCAAGGTTACAACTATTATTTCATTAAAAGGAAGAAAAAAATTCTCTTATTTTTATAGATCTTTGAAATATTTATTCAAAAATGACTTACTTGAACAGACCACACCTCTAATACTTTGGTGATTCCAACACTTTATCAATTCCTAATAAACCAAAGTTTTGCACGTTTCAAAAGTAAGAGAAAAGCATAGTTTTTAAAGTATTTTTTTACTTTACTTTAAGGAATTCAAGACCCTTTTTGTATTGGATTGTGGGGCTTCCATAACATAATACCACAGACTTGGTGGATTAAAGAAATTTATTTTCTCAAATTCTGGAAGCTAGGAAGTCCAAGATCGAGGTTTCTGTTGAGAGCTCTCTTCCTGGCTTGTGGATAGCCATCTTTTCACTAGATTTTCACATGGCTTTTTGTGGATGCATACGAAGAGAAAAGAGAGAGAGATTAGCTCCATCCTTATGACCTCATTTAACCTTAATAATCTCCTAAAAAGCATAACTCAAATATAATCACATTGAGGGTTTTAGAGCTTCAACATATGAATTTTGTGGGGCACAATTCAGTTCACAGAACTCTTCTATTTAATTTTGTCCTGGTACCAAACAGGGCTTGGCATATAATATTTACAATAAAATGTTTTCATTAGGTGAATGTTGGAATATACGGACGTACCCATGAAAGAATGAATGGATACAACCATGAATGCATCAATGACTAGAAGGACTATTTCTAATCTTCTCCAAACGTACTTTCTCAGGGTCTCAAAATAATAGTGATCAGTGCCAGGAAATGTGCTGATTGTTTTACACTAAGTATCCTAATTTATCTTCACCTCAACTCTACCAGGAAAGTATCTTACCCTCATTTTATAGGTAAGAGATTTAAGGTTCAAAGAGCTTACATTATTTATTCAAGATCACACATATATCAGTTGTAGAACACCATGATTTAAATACAAATCTGAGTCCAAAACCCACAAAGCTATTACTATATGTTCTCTCTTAGGTCAAATCCTATGAGAGCTACAGCTATGTACTTTATCAACACATAAATTAAATCATGAATATAGAGTAAAGGTAACTCTAATTCTACCATTTTAAGAAGCCTCCAAATTTAATTCCTTTTACATAACTCTATAGCATGTTCAGTAATATCAAACTGATCTTTTATTTAGTTTGGTAGAGAGGCGAAACATTGAATTCCAACAAACCAATATTTTAGGCTCCAGTGGGCTTGGTTTTTGAAGAAGCCTCAGTGGAATCCTGGGAGCATGAAGGAAGAAGGGCAGAAAGTTAGGTCAGAAGGTGAAGGCACTGGGGAAAATGCCAAAGGGAATAAATAGGGCAGGATATTGACTGCTCTCTCTTCGGAATTGTTTAAAAGTATTCAGGGATGGAAATATTAGCACTGACTTGGACTTTATTCCCCAGCCTCGAGAAGAGAGCATTTCTTGCTGATTAACTTTACTCAGTTTAAGAGTATGAGAGACAAGCTGTATTATAAATAAATGTTAGTCTGGAATTTAACCATATTCCAGTCAATCAGTAATGGTTTTTCATGCCTACTGTATAATGTTTAAATGCATTATGGTTACTTTTTGTCTTGCAGACTGATTTTTCTAAGTAGGAATTTCTTTAAGTGTATGCTTCAAACAAGAGTCAGGTGAGATCACACTCAAGTGTTGGTGGAGGAAGAGATGGGAAATCAACTGTGCTTCACTCACAAGTGGGATAGTCCACACACATAGGTATATACATGGTGTCTGGTGGGAGGACAATTTCCAGCAGATGTAGGTCTGAGGAGTGGTTTCCAGTAGTGTTTTAGGAAGCATGCATCTGAATAGCAATGGCAGCCTCACTGGACCTGGGACTTTTTATCACCTACCACCTGGCAGGCTTCCCCAGGTAAGGGACCAGTCACTCCTTGCATCAAACATCCAGGGAAAGTTGAGATGAGCATCTGAGAGTGAAGAATGATTTTTCTGGTCCTGGGCTGACTACAAACTTAGCCACTTTGGGCCATTTTTTTTTAATTGAGTGATCCCATTTCCATTTACTTCTTCTCCAAAAAGAGGCATGGAGGGCTAAAAATTGTACCAGGACAGGTCAAATTATACCAAATAAAAATAAAGGTATTTATAATACGAATACACTGATGTGTGGACCAACAGCTTCTTTATGTCATCCTAGCAATGATTTGTCTGTGATTCCACTACCTCTTCCCATGGACTTTCAGAGGGTTGAACTTGCCTTCCTTCCAGGGAGCCGCTAGCTTATATCCGGGTGGGGGGGGGCAAGGTTGTTAAAAGATTTTATTTATTTATTTGACAGACAGAGAGAGAGAGAGCACAAGCAGGGGGAGCAGCAGAGGGAGAGGGAGAAGCAGACTCCCTGCAGATCAGGGAGCCCAATATGGGGGCTGGATCCCAGGACCCTGGGATCATGACCTGAGCTGAAGGAAGATGCTTAACTGACTACCCAGGCGCCCCAACAACCTTATTTTTTTTTAATTGTGTATAGCTTGTTTGGTTTCCTGTGCATCCCATAACCCTACAGGGGGTCTGGCTATGTCTTCTTCCTTCTATCCCCTAAGGACAGTGAATGCACACCACACACACACACAGGATTGGACCACCGCTGAGAAGCAAGTAGCCCTCAGTGCTCAGGTCATTTGATGTGAACCTGACCATAAGGAAAGGCAGTCGAGAAATAACAAAGCTCCTTGTTATTTTGTTGGCATTTTTTTTTTTCTTAAATCACCTTTTCTAAACCTTAGCCTCAACAGTTACTCTTGATCTTTGCCTTTATCTTGTTTATCTAAAACCAATACTGAGCCCTGCTCACATCAATCAATGCTGCTCCCAGAACGATGACAAAGGACTCCCAATTCTCTTGTTTAACAGCTTATTCAACACCTATTGCCTTCGGAGACCTTTTAAGATCTACACTTCCTGACTTCATGGCTACCAATCTGCTAAGGTGAAAAAAGAGACAGTTTAGTTGAAAAATAGAGCTAGAGTTCCCCACTTTTATAATGGTAAGAGTAGTGGGTATGGCAAGAAAGGCCACATTCATGAAGGGGATGGGGAGACTTGGAAACAGAAATTCAAGATTTAAATCCTCCAATTATTGGACTAAAGAGAAAAGTTCCACAAAGTCTAAGTAAACCATACCTTGCTAATCTAGAATTGATAATAAATAAGACAGAGGTTGGACTGAAACAAATCTTTGCTGGACAAATTATCAATGCACACAAAATAGTAGGCAAGAATATTTATTTAAGGGGAAAATTTCAAACACTTAGGAGGCATGTATTTGCATATAATAATGGAATTATTTGTATATGCAAACCAAAGATCATGGAAGCAGCCCCTCTTTCCAGAGAAGGCACTATGTGTATCAGAAAATAGAAGACCCTGCTTTTCTTTGAAAATAAATTTTGTAGCTCTGTTGCAATTATTAAAGTAGATAGGCTTTTCTTCCTAATTAATCCAAATTAGTCTAGTTTTACAATATTTTGTATTGATTATATAATACTCTGTAAGCAAATTAATAGTATAAACCTACACAAACACACACACACACACATGCACACACGCACACTCACTGTACAATTCCAGGACCAAATGCTTCTACTACAACATTTTTGTTAATGCTGTCAATAAATCATATTCTACAGTACAGTACCGTGAAGGCGTAATCATGTGCTATCAAATATGGAGAGAGAGACCAACATGGGGTCAAATACTGATGCCTATGAGACTTTCCGGTGGCCTACAAACTCACTTAAACTTACTCCTCAGTTTGCATGTCTCAACATATGCATAGAAATTTTTTTATAGGGGCATCTGGGTGGCTCAGTCATTGAGCGTCTGCCTTCGGCTCAGGTCATGATCCCAGGGTCCTGGGATTGAGCTCCACATCGGGCTCCCTGCTCAGTGGGAAGCCTGCTTCTCCCTCTGTCCTCCCCCTGCTTGTGTTCCCTCTCTCGCTGTCTCTCTCTCTGTCAAATAAATAAATAAAACCTTTAAAAAAAAAAAAAGAAATTTTTTTATAGATTACAAAATTGCCATACTATATGCATGTTATGTAAACAATAGAACGAATAGAGAACTAAGAATTAAAAAAAAAAAAATAGAGGATTTATCTTGTTTATTCACAGTCTAAATAACTTTTTTCATTAACTAAAATTACGAATAGAATAGCTAAAACAGAAATAGTCCTTCTCTTTCAAAGTCTGCAGAAATTTGAAGGTCTGTCTCCAAGTTCAGTTTATTCCAATTACCCAGTTACAATGGTTGTCATAGTTGAAAAAAAAATCACAGAAGCTTGCCACATTCTGTCAGTATCATCTGCCAATTATACAAAAGTTGGTATTGAAATCCAACAGATGTATTCTCTGTTTTGTCAATCAGTTCATTGTGCAGACTAATCAAAAGGTGTTACATTTTTATATGCTCAATAAATGGGGCTAAAACCCACTGAGATTGTAATTTGAATGATGTTTTCAAGCAATTAGAAAAATTATGTCTCCAAGATTTTGTCTCTGTGTGTGAGGTGTGCACATGGTGAAAATTCATATGTGCACACATATCATTTGATAAACATGTGATACACATTACATAACAGTGAAAACTTTTCCAAGTGTTCTTCTTCAAAATATCATCTCATCCTCACCTCAGATGTGTCTCGAGTTCTTTTTCTTATACATTTACATTATTATTTTTCAATATCAAGTGTGTTGTTTTTTTAGGAGTTGTTTTTTAAAAAAACTTGTCCATTTTATAAAAGTTAATTAAAGACAGATTTATGTATATTGCACATGAACTTAACCAAGAGCATGTGTGAATTGCAGTATCTTGTGGTATGCTAAAAATGAATACAAGTCAGACTTCTTCCTAGAGACCTACCTCGCCTGGTCAGATAAAAGGTAAGAACCATGGTGCTGACCCACATATAAGATATTAATAACATTTAATTTTTTTTTTGAAGAAAAACAATCACGCATTTTAATGTATTTTTCCCACATTTGAGTAGATCTTCTTGGCATCCCTGATGTATGTGCACCCTTCTTTGAAGAACACAGATTTAAATAAATGCTTATGGTCAGCTCCCATAGAAGAGTCTGCTTTTTCTGTCCTAACTTCCTGTAAAACAACACTTCAGCATAGGTAAATAAATGATGCAGATTTCCTAAAACAATATAAAAATGTGAAGAATTTAAAAAAAAAATTGTACTTGGCATTAGTTACCCAAAGCATGGTTTCCCTACTTCTCCAAATGTATGTTTATTGCTGACATTTTTCTCTGTGTTCTGACAAATATCAAACATAGAGTAAAGCCAGAAGACAAATAAGATCACTGATTTGCAAATACTTTTTTTTAATTTTAATTTATTATGTTATGTTAATCACCATACATTACATCATTAGATTTTGATGTAGTGTTCCATGATTCATTATTTGTGTGTAACACTCAGTGCGTCATTCAATACGTGCCCTCTTTAATACCCATCACCAGACTAACCTAGCCACCCACCCCCTCCCCTCTAGAACCCTCAGTTGGTTTCTCAGAGTCCATAGTCTCTCTTGTTTCATCTCCCCCTCCGATTTCCCCCCCTTCATTTTTCCCTTCCTACTTTTATTTTCTTAACATATAATGTATTATTTGTTTCAGAAGAACAGGTCTGTGATTCATAAGTCTTACACAATTCACATCCTCAACATAGCACATACCCTCCCCAATGTCTATCACCCAGCCACCCCATCCTTCCCACCCCCCACCACTCCAGCAACTCTCAGTTTGTTTCCTGAGATTAAGAATTCCTCATATCAGTGAGATCATATGATAATGTCTTTCTCTGACTGACTTATTTCACTTAGCGTAATACCCCCTAGTTCCATCCACGTCATTGCAAATGGAAAGATTTCCCTTTTTTGATGGCTGCATAATATTCCACTGTATATATACACCGCATCTTCTTTATCCATTCATCTATTGAGGGACATCTTGGATATTTCCATAGTTTGGCTATTGTGGACATTGCTGTTATAAACATTGGGGTGCACATACCCCTTCAGATCACTACATTTGTATCTTTGGGGTAAACACCCAGTAGTGCAATTACTGGGTCATAGGGTAGCTATATTTTCAACTTTTTGAGGAACTTCCATACTGTTTTCCAGAGTGGCTGCACCAGCTTGCAATGCCATCAACAGTGGAGGGTTCCCCTTTCCCATATCCTCGCCAACATCTGTTGTTTCCTGAATTGTTAATTTTAGCCATTCTGACTGGTGTGAGGTGGTATCTCATTGAGGTTTTGATTTGGATTTCCCTGATGCCAAGCGATGTTGACCACTTTTTCATGTGTCTGTTGGCCATTTGGATGTCTTCTTCGGAAAAATGTCTGTTTATGTCTTCTGCCCATTTCTTGATTGGATTATTTGTTCTTTGGGTGTTGTGTTTGATAAGTTCTTTATAGATTTTGGATACTAGCCCTTTATCTGATATGTCACTTGCAAATATCTTCTCCCATTCTGTCAGTTGTCTTTTGGTTTGGTTGACTGTTTCCTTTGCTGGGCAAAAGCTTTTTATCTTCATGAAGTCCCAATTGTTCATTTTTGCCCTCGTATCCATTGCCTTTGGCAATGTTTCTAGGAAGAAGTTGCTGCGGCTGAGGTCGAAGAGGTTGTTGCCTGTGTTCTCCTCTAGGATTTTGATGGACTCCTGTCTCACATTTAGGTCTTTCAACCATTTTGAGTCTATTTTTGTGTATGGTGTAAGGAAATGGTCGAGTTTCATTCTTCTGAATGTGGCTGTCCAATTTTCCCAACACCATTTGTTGAAGAGACTGTATATTTTCCATTGGACATTCTTTTCGCTTTGTTGAAGATGAGTTGACCATATAGTTGAGAGTCATTTTTGGGCTCTCTATTCTGTTCCATTGATCTATGTGTCTGTTTTTGTGCCAGTACCATACTGTCTGGATGATGAAAGCTTTGTAATAGAGCTTGAAGTCCGAAATTGTGATGCCACCAGCTTTGCTTTTCTTTTTCAACATTCCTCTGGCTATTCGGGGTCTTTTCTGGTTCCATACAAATTTTAGGATTATTTGTTCCATTTCTTTGAAAAAAGTGGATGGTATTTTGATAGGGATTGCAATAAATGTGTAGATTGCTCTAGGTAGCATTGACATCTTCACAGTATTTGTTCTTCCAATCCATGAGCATGGAACGTTTTTCCATTTCTTTGTGTCTTCCTCAGTTTCTTTCATGAGTATTTTATAGTTTTCTGAGTACAGATCCTTTGCCTCTTTGGTTAGATTTATTCCTAGGTATCTTATGGTTTTGGGTGCAATTGTAAATGGGATTGACTCCTTAATTTCTCTTTATTTGGTCTTTTTGTTGGTGTATAGGAATGCCACTGATTTCTGTGCATTGATTTCATATCCTGCCACTTTATTGAATTCTTGTATGAGTTCTAGCCATTTTGGGGTGGAATCTTTTGGGTTTTCCACATAAAGTATCATATCATCTGCAAAGAGTGAGAGTTTGACTTCTTTGCTGATTCGGATGGCTTTTATTTCTTTTTGTTGTCTGATTGCTGTGCCTAGGACTTCTAATACTATGTTGAATAACAGTGGTGATAGTGGACATTCCTGCCGTGTTCCTGACCTTAGGGGGAAAGCTCTCAGTTTTTCCCCATTGAGAATGATAATCGCTGTGAGTTTTTCATAGATGGCTTTTATGATATTGAGGTATGTACCCTCTATCCCTATACTCTGAAGAGTTTTGATCAAGAAAGGATGCCGTACTTTGTCAAATACTTTTTCTGCTTCTCTTGAGAGGATCATATGGTTCTTGTTCTTTCTTTTATTAATGTATTGTATCACGTTGATTGATTTGTGATGTTGAACAACCTTGCAGCCCAGGGATAAATCCCACTTGATCGTGGTGAATAATCCTTTTAATGTACTGTTGGATCCTATTGGCTAGTATTTTGGTGAGAATTTTTGCATCCATGTTCATCAGGGATATTGGTCTGTATTTCTCCTTTTTGGTGGGGTCTTTGGTTTTGGGTTCAAGGTAATGGTGGCCTCATAAAATGAGTTTGGAAGTTTTCCTTCCATTTCTATTTTTTGGAACAGTTTCAGAAGAATAGGTATTAATTCTTCTTGAAATGTTTGGTAGAATTCCCCTGGGAAGCCATCTGGCCCTGTGCTTTTGTTTGTTGGGAGATTTTTGATGACTGCTTCAATTTCCTTAGTGGTTATTATAGATTTGTTCAGGTTTCCTATTTCTTCCTAGTTCAGTTTTGGTAGTTGATACATCTCTAGGAATGCATCCATTTCTCCCAGATTATCTAATTTGCTGGCATATAGTTGCTCACAATATGTTCTTACAATTGTTTTTATTTCTTTGGTGTTGGTTGTGATCTCTTTCTTTCATGATTTTATTTATTTGGGTCATTTCTCTTTTCTTTTTGATAAGTCTGGCCAGGGGTTTATCAATCTTATTAATTCTCTCAAAGAATCAGCCCCTAGTTTTGTTGATCTGTTCTACTGTTCTTTTGGTTTCTATTTCATTGATTTCTGCTCTGATTTTTATTATTTCTCTTCTCCTGCTGGGTTTAGGCTTTATTTGCTGTTCTTTCTCCAGCTCCTTTAGGTGCAGGGTTAGGTTGTGTATTTGAGACCTTTCTTGTTTCTTGAGAAAGGCTTGTATTGCTATATACTTTCCTCTTAGGACCGCCTTTGCTGCATCCCAAAGATTTTGAACAGTTGTGTTTTCATTTTCATTGGTTTCCATGAATTTTTTTAATTCTTCTTTAATTTCCTGGCTGACCAATTCATTCTTTAGTAGGATGCTCTTTAGCATCCCATGTATTTGAGTTATTTCCGACTTTCCTCTTGTGATTGAGTTCTAGTTTCAAAACATTGTGGTCTGAAAATATGCAGGGAATGATCCCAATCTTTTGGTACCGGTGGAGACCTGATCTGTGTCCTAGGATATGAACTATTCTGGAGAACATTCCATGGGCACTAGAGAAGAATGTGTATTCTGTTGCTTTGGTATGGAATGTTCTGAATATATCTGTGAAGTCCATTTGGTCCAGTGTGACATTTCAAGTCTTTATTTCCTTATTGGTTTTTTGCTTAGATGATCTGTCCATTTCAGTGAGGGGAGTGTTAAAGTCCCCTACTATTATTGTATTGTTGTCTATGTGTTTCTTTGCTTTTGTTATTAATTGGCTTATATAATTGGCTGCTCCTATGTTAGGGGCATAGATATTTACAATTGTTAGGTCTTCTTGTTGGATAGACCCTTTAAGTATGATGTAGTGTCCTTCCTCATCTCTTATTATAGTCTTTGGTTTAAAATTTAACTTGTCTGATATAAGGATTGCCACCCCAACTTTCTTTTGGTGTCCATTAGCATGGTAAATGGTTTTCCACCCCCTCACTTTCAATCTGGGGGTGTCCTTAGGTCTAAAATGAGTCTCTTGCAGACAGCATATCGATGGGTCTTGTTTTTTTATCCAATCTGATACCCTGTGTCTTTTGATTGGGGCATTTAGCCCATTTACATTCAGGGTAACTATTGAAAGATATGAATTCAGTGCCATTGTATTGCCTGTAAGGTGACTGTTACTGTATATTGTCTGTGTTCCTTTCTGGTCTATGTTACTTTTAGGCTCTCTCTTTGCTTAGAGGATCCCTTTCAATATTTCTTGTAGGGTTGGTTTTGTATTTGCAAATTCCTTTAATTTTTGTTTGTCCTGGAAGCTTTTTATCTCTCCTTCTATTTTCAATGACAGCCTAGCTGGATATAGTATTCTTGGCTGCATATTTTTCTCATTTAGTGCTCTGAATATATCCTGCCAGTCCTTTCTGGCCTGCCAGGTCTCTGTGGATAGGTCTGTTGCCAGTCTAATGTTTCTACCATTGTAGGTTACAGATCTCTTCTCCCGAGCTGCTTTCAGGATTTTCTCTTTGTCTCTGAGACTCGTAAGTTTTACTATTAGATGTCGGGGTGTTGACCTATTTTTATTGATTTTGAGGGAGGTTCTCTATGCCTCCTGGATTTTGATGCCTGTTTCCTTCCCCAAATTATGGAAGTTCTCTGCTATAATTTGCTCCAATATACCTTCTGCGTCTCTCTCTTTCTTCTTCTTCTGGGATCCCAATTATTCTAATACTGTTTTGACTTGGTATCACTTATCTCTCGAATTCTGCCCTCATGATCCAGTAGTTGTTCATCTCTTTTTCTCAGCTTCTTTATTTTCCATCATTTGGCCTTCTATATCCCTAATTCTCTCTTCTGCCTCATTTATCCTAGCAGTTAGAGCCTCCATTTTTTATTGCACCTCATTAATAGCCTTTTTGATTTCAACTTAGCTAGATTTTAGTTCTTTTATTTCTCCAGAGAGGGTTTCTCTAATATCTTCCATGCTTTTTTCAAGCCCAGCTGTATCTTTAAAATCGTCATTCTGAACTCTAGTTCTGACATCTTACTAATGTCCGTATTGATTAGGTCACTGGCAGTCGGTACTGCCTCTTGTTCTTTTTTCTGAGGTGATTTTTTCCATCTTGTCATTTTGTCCAGAGGACAATAGATGAATGAGAGAACAAAATGCTAACAGGGTAACAAGGACCCCAGAGAAATATACACTAAACAAATCAGAAGAGACCTGAAACCGAAGGAAAAGAAAGGGAAAGAAAGAAAAAAGAAAAAAAAAAGCAAAAGATAAAAAAAAAAAAACAGAATATGATCAAATATGATCAGGCTGGTTCACAGATCAGTGCCACATGCTAGATTTTGGGCGTATTTTGATCTCTTAGAAGAAAGTGCCTCCCAAAATTTTAAAGAAAGAAAAACTTATATATGTACAAAAATAAGGGCAAATACGATGAAGGGATGGAATATGACTGTAAAGATGAAAATTATTAAATATTTTATAAAAGGAATTGATAAGATAAGAAGTTAGTTGAAAAAAAAAAAGAAGAGGAATTAAAAAAAAAAAAAAGGAGAGAATGTGACCAGGCAGGAGACTAGAACAAAGCCATACACTAGAGATTTAGGGTATATTTTGGTCTGTTAGAAGAAACTGCATCCCAAAACTTTAAAGAGAGAACAACTTATATATATACACCAAAAATAAGGGTAACTACTATGAGGGGATAGAATATGACTCTAAAAATGAAAAATAAAAAGATTTTTAAAAAAGGGATTGAGAAGATGTTGGTTGAAAAAAGGAAAAAGAAAAATTCAAAAAGAAAAAAAGAAAAGGAAAAAAAGAAAATTAAAAAAATTAACTTTGAAAGACTAAAGAATCATGGTAAAAAAGCCATGAATTCTATGTGCCTTATTCCCCTGGCGCTGGAGTTCTGCCGTTCTCATTGATCGGTAAACTTGGTCCTTGCTGGCTGTTCTCGCTGATCTTCTGGGGGAGGGGCCTGTTGCTGTGGTTCCCAAATGTCTTTGCCGGAGGTGGAATTGCCCCGCCCTTGCCGGTCCGGGCTAAGTAATCTGCTCGGGTTTGCTCTCGGGAGCTCTTGTTCCCTGCAAGCTTTCCGTACAGCTTTGGAGGCGGAGAGTGAAAATGGCAGCCTCCCAATCTCCGCCCCGGAGGAGCCGAGAACTCGGGCCCCGCTCCTCAGTGAGCCCCCAGAGAAAAGCAGTCAGTCACTCCCGTCTCCCTGGTCTCGGGCCGCACTCTGTGCTCACCCAGCCTGTGACCGCGCGTTTCTATCTCTGGCACCCGACCCCACGTGGAGTCTCCAAACCCAGCAGATCCCTGTGGTGTGCTCCCACGCTGCTCCTCCCGGGGGAGGACGGGGAGTCTCCCCGGATCTGCCGCTTGTTGGGTCCCTGCTGGAGGAGCAGTGGCCCGACTGTGCCGCGGATCACGGTTTATGGCAACCCCGAGCTGAGAGCCCGCGCCTGGGCTCCGTCTCTGCAGCCGGCTTCCCCGCTCCGATACCTGGGAGCTCTGCCGCACTCAGGCACCCCCGGTCTTTCTGTGACCCCGAGGGTCCTGAGACCACACTGTCCCACGAGGATTCCACCCCCTCCTTAGCCACCGGAGTGACGTCCCTCAGCGGAGCCGACTTCTAAAAGTCCCGATTTGGTGCTCTATCACTTGCCAGAAGCGGCCGACGGAGGCCCCTTCCCCCGCTGTCTATCCTCCCAAATATCGCCTCTGATTCGCTTCTCCTCACGTCCTACCTTCCAGAAAGTGGTCGCTTTTCTGTTCAGAGAGTTGCTGCTATTCTTTTCTTCGATCTCCTGTTGAGTTTGTAGGTGTTCAGAATGGTTTGATCTTTATCCAGCTGAATTCCTGGGACCAGACGAAATCCAGGTCTCTTACTCCTCCACCATCTTGCTCCGCAAATACTTTTTAAAAAGTCTTTTTTTCCTCTTTAGAACATATCCATTCTTTCTGTCAGTCTCCAAAAACAATTAAGAATCTACTTCTCAGTGACCTAACAACTTGATTTATTCTAAACAATTGATTCTTTTCACTTTAATGATAATATTTCAAAGTGTTCATAAAATCACAATGGAAACACCTCAGTGTCCATGTTTTCTTTTAGCACAGATAAAAACTTAAATAATGAAGACAATAATGTAGATTCTCAAAATGGTTTTAACACTATTCATCTTCTCTATCACTGAATGCCACCATCAGTGAAACTGTTGCCTCATGAATCATTTAATTCTTTTTCTCCCATTTCCATATAATATTCTCCCAAGTATCAGAAATAAAAAGTTGCCATCCGCAGGCATAACATTGTCAGTTGTACCCATGTTATTGTAATACTAGAAAAGACCAGAGCCTTGGTCAGATGCTAGCTTAACATTTTTTTGCAAGTCAAAATATGGGGAGTGGGTAAATTATTCCCATGATAGAATTTCAAGGCAGTGCAATTTCATCTCCATTGGAGTTCCCAGCATGTGTAACAAAAGGGAAACAGAACAAATCTGTTCTCCATCAACACAAGGTTAATTTTTTTTCTAATTGGTAGAGAAAAAAAAATCTCATTTGACTGCCCCATATTTCATTCCAAATTAAAGCATAACAGCCCAGCATCATCACTTCTGGCAAGCTATCTTTTATTGGACATGTAGTGAGTAGGATTTCCCTTCATAGTCTTGTTTTCTTTACTTTTTTAATCACAAATACAAATCCACATTTGAAGAAATAATGTACAGTTTTGGCTCTATCAGTGAATGGACTGAGTTTCCAAAACTTTTGTGCAGCTGAGTATCCTCACATGATCATACCTATTGATTTAAGTCCTAGGAAAGCAGAGAACGATTGATTTAATAGAAAACATACCGTGAAACATCTATCACATGCGTCCATGTTTACATTTAGAGTGTTCGGTGACCACTGAGATAAAGGGACATACGTGCCATCATCTGCTATGGTAGAAAGAGGGTGTGATGCAGGGTCAAGTAGCCTGTACTTGAGTAGTAAATTTTGTAAAAGTGAAACAAAACAAAACAAATAGCTAGTAGAGTAAATCTCTAAAAGGACATGAAAATAATTACATTTTTTTCATTGGGTTGTGGTGTGGATTGTGCATGTGCAAGTCTACGCTTCACCCATTTATTCAATGAACAGTTTTTTTTTACTTTTTATTTTATTTTATTCTTTTACAACATAAATTCAATGAACCTTTATTGAGCACCTCCTACGCCCTAGAATCTCTGCTAGGTACTAGGGTAAAGATATGAATGTTATATAGTCCCTGCCATTGAGGGACTGTTCAGCTGTTTTTAATCACTAGAACTATAAATGTAGTGATTAGAGGCAGCTGCCGTGGTCAAAGTAGCAGATGACACTGACTTCAGCAAAGACAGAAAAGCATTTCTTCAGGGCACCTGGGTGGCTCAGATGGTTAAGCATCTGCCTTTGGCTCAGGTCATGATCCCAGGGTCTCAGGATCAAAACCCACATCGGGCTCCCTGCTCAGCGGGGAGTCTGCTTCTCCCTCTGCCTCTGCCTGCTGCCCCCGCTGCTTGTGTTCTCTTTCTCTCTCTGTCAAATAAATAAATAAAATCTTTTTAAAAAAGCATTTATTCATTCATCAACGTGCACTGATTGAATGGCTCCTGGATGACCAAGACATAAAGACCATGTAATATCTTCCCTCAAAGAGTTCAGTAGGGAAGAATGGCAGATAAGAGAGTTGCCATATCCTTCAGTAATGGCTTAAGAGCTACCACCTGTTATGGAGCATTAAAGGTCAACCAGTTAAGTCTTGCCCGAGGAAGTGATATGAGAATAGTCCCCTTCACAGGGTAGAAACTGGGTTAGAGCAGGGGGGTGGCCTGGAAGGGCATGGAGTGCCAGAGCTTCTGGAAGCAGCATGAAGTAGAGGGAGGACAGGCGGTGGCTGGAGATGGAGAGAGGAGTGAGAATTCAAGACCAGGATAGTCCAGAGATTTGGGGAAAGCATTCACTACCCATCTCCGGAAGTAGCTGCCACACACTGAAGGATTTTAAAGAGAAGCATTACCTTTTTTCCTGTGCTAGGGGAATGGGAATTATCTCTACCTCATGTGGGTCTTGAGGGATGATGCCTGTGGCCAGTCTCCACCAGCCCGGGGCCTGTGGGAGGAAAAGGGAAATATGCCCGGACAGTCATGACAGGGGCTCTTTGGGGTCTGGGGCAGCATCCTTGAACATTAGATCTTCATGTGGTGGCAATTGGGGATGGGAGTGTTCATACAACCCTGGGGACGCAGCACCATTCTCAAAGAGCTCCAAGGTCCCCCTGTTTCTTTTCATTGTTCTGGCACTTAAGATGGCTCCAAGACTCTACCAGAGCTTTCTAAATGTAGAGAAGAGTAGGAGAAAGTTTTCACAGTGAGCCTACACCAACAGCTTATACACCTTAGGTCCATTAACATATCAATTAAGATGTACAATAAATGCTCAAGGAACACTTTTCACATGACAACATCTGTGTAAGAAGTCAGGGGGGCACTTCTCAATGTATTCTCCTTGCATAGGAATCCCCCGGAATCTTGCGAACTGGTAGGCTTGGGACAGAGCCCAAGATTCTGTATTTCCAACAAATTCCCAGTTCATGCTGAGGCTGCCAATCCAGGGACCAAACCTCCAGAAGTAAAACAAAACAATACAAAAAAACAAAACAATACAAAACAAAACCCCAAAAAAACAGTTTATAAACAGTATATATGGTCCTTGCTGATATGGAACTGATAATCTTAATGGTGACACAGATAATAAATAAATTTGCAACGTGGGGTGGGAGGTGTTATCATGCTGGGAGACACAGGTACTCTGTGAACCATACCAATAATTGCAAACATGCAGTTGTCATGAGACACTCCTATTTAACACTTTTTGTTTTTTAACTCATGAGGGAAGTATGTGTGCTTCAAAGCTTGAAAGTAGAAAGACTATTCTCCCTCAGTTGTGCTTCTTTCAAGATCGAAAAACAATTTGCAACATAAAACTCAATTAGAAGAAACACAATATGGTCCTGGGGTAAAAGAGAGAAGGAAAAAACAAGTGTGTGCCGACTCTGAGAGTCAGAGCAAGAAAACGTTACTATTTTTTCCCCCTCTCCTTTCTTTGTGCATTTTTCCTCCGCACTATTCACATTGATTTCTGCTGTAGACTGATTTGACTAACAACTCTTGAACCGAGAACTATGGTGATTACTCATAAGTCTTATTAGCAAAAAAGAAACTCGAATTCCCCAGTCTCTTTCTCGCAGACTAACCTATTTTGGGAAATCTGTGGGGTCAGGGCTATGGATAGTCTGCACCACAATATGAAAGGGAGGATTTCTAATTGGGAGCTATATTTTTTATTCAGAATGTGTTTGAGACAAAGCTATTCTAGAGTCTATCAGGATAGAATCATAAAGACAACTTTTCACTGAAAATAGTTTTATCACAGACATCATTCTTTTTTTCCATAAATAAAAGTATTTCTGTGTCTACATTTGTATATAAAATAAACATATAATTCCCAGAATCTGCTTTTGAGACATACTTGACTATCAGTCTGGCTAGTTTCTACTATCACTTTGTTTTCATCACAAAGTACTATTATCTGGTATATTAATTTTCTGGGGCTGCTGTAAGAATGCACTAAAAATGAGTGGCTTCAATAATGAAGATTTGTTTCACAGTTCTGGAGGCTGGAAGTCTGAGATCAAGGTGTTGGAAGGATTGGTTCCTTCTGGGAGCTGTGAGGGACAATCTGTTCCAAGCCCCTCAGTAGCCACTAATGGTTTCCTGCCCATCTTTGGTGCTTCTGACCTCTTGAAGCGTGGCCCTGATCTCTGCCTTCATCTTCACATGATGTCTCCCTGTTGTTTGTCTATGTCCAAATTTCCTCCTCTTATAAGGACACCAGTCATATTGGGTCAGGGTCCCACTCCACTTCTGTATGACTTTATCCTAACTGATTACATCTGTAATGACCCTATTTCCACATAAGGTCACTATTGGAGGTATTGGAGGTTAAGAATTCAACGTAAGAATTCGGACAGGTGAGGGGCATAATTCAACCCATAGTAGCCAGTGTGATCTCCTACCAACTCCATCAAACTTGCTCATCAAGAACTTTTGGCTGTTTCTAACACTGAAACATGGGCTCTGGAACCTGCCAAAAGCTGGATCCAAATCCCCGTCTAACAAATGCTTATTGGTATGACTTTGGATAAGTAGATTAAACCCTATATCTTCATTTGTGGAGATCTTAAAACTTACCCCACAGGGGCGCCTGGGTGGCTCAGTCGTTAAGCGTCTGCCTTCGGCTCAGGTCATGATCTCAGGGTCCTGGGATCGAGCCCCGCGTCGGGCTCCCTGCTCAGTGGGAAGCCTGCTTCTCCCTCTCCCACTCCCCCTGCTTGTGGTCCCTCTCTCGCTGTGTCTCTCTGTCAAATAAATAAATAAATAATCTTTAAAAAAAAAAAAAAAACTTACCCCACAGAGAAAACTAAAGGAGGGCATCTCAAAACGTCTGTAGCACCATTTGAATTTAGAAACTATTCTTTAAAGGAGGAGGGCCATTTAACTCCATGTTTAATTGCATGCATCCCTCTACCTGAAAATATTTAAGAATAATTTTTTTTTAAAAAGTTTCAAATGTCAGAATTATATTCATAGGGGCTCTCTCCTCAACCCATGTCATCAATTTATAAGGAGATAGAGAAAGCAGAAACCTCATTACACCCAGAACAAACTTAACTGATTAGCAGTCTTTAGAGTGAGCAATCTCCAGCCATTACTTTTTTTTTTTCTATTAAAAAACTTTTTTTCCCCTAGCCATTACTTTTAATGGGATTACTCTTTCCTATGAACAAAAAAGCAGCAAAGCCTGGCCACTTAATAAAGTTTTCTTATCTTAATCACAAGGGCCTTTTTTTCCTGATGCTCTGCCTTCCAACTGTACTTCGTGTTCTCACAGACGCTGGAACAATTTGTCCGAAATCTAGGTAGCAATGACACATTGGGATAATATTCGCACTTTTACTTCTACCTCTTTTTGTTCTGTCTTCTTCCTTTGAGTGAAATGCGTACCAGCCAAACTAATATCTATCTTACACATTTATATGAGTATTAGAAAGAGAGTATTTCATTCCGATTACAGAATTCAATTTAAATAATAATAAAGATGCCAGCACAGAGTCCCAAGAATTGCAACCAAACGCCTTATTATTACAAGGTACAGGCAAGCCTTAAAGTTTGTTCCATATAGGAAAATCCATTTAAATTTAACTCAAGGTCACTCGGGCTGAATATTTCAAGTGCTAAACTGTAAAGGGCCGTAAAGGTAAAAATGTATTGCTCCCAAGCGTGTGAGATCTAGAGGTGATATAACTGTTGTCTGCCTATAGGTTTCGGTTTCTTTCTTTCTCTTTCTCTCTCCCTCTCCCTCCCTCCCCTCCCTTCCTTCCTTCCTTCCTTCCTTCCTTCTTCCTTCCTTCTGTCACCCCTCCCTCTCTCCCTCCCTCCCTCCTTTCTTTCTTTCTTTCTTTCTTTCTTTCTTTCTTTCTTTCTTTCTTTCTTTCTTTCTTCTTTCTTTCTTTCTTTCTTTCTTTCTTTCTTTCTTTCTTTCTTTCTTTCTTTCTTTCTTTCTTTCTTCTTCTTTCAATTTATAATGACCAATTTGTTCAGAGTCACTCTGCCCATACTCTAAGGAAAGGTGTCCAGGACCATGATGACTGACTGGAGCTAGGGAAAGAAATAGGTCATTTAAAAAAAATTGCTTAGGGTGAAAGTTAAGATCCATTGGAAGATAGAAGCCATGTCACTGACATGCCTGGAGTGATGGCAAGGCCAAATGAGCCCACTGACCAGCCCAAACATGGATTCCACGGCAGGTGAAGATGAAGCATAATTTGTAGCAGGCACTGCTCCAGGTGCTGGTGACACACCCATGAATAGGACAGTCCTGCCTTTGGAGCCCACCATCCAGTGGACAAGCACAGCTACATCAAACAGGACCAGGCTTACAGGCTTACAGGACAGGTGGATGGCTACCAGAAGGGTGTGTGGGGGACAGAGTGGTTAGGTTTGTCCAGTACCAACTGGAGAGTCCCCCCCCCTTCCCAGGGGAAATTGTAACTGTGATGGACTTTGTAAAAGGAGGGAAGTTCAAACAGTCAGAGAAGGGGAGACCAGACATTTCAGAAAGAGGGAATAGCATGAACAAACTTCCAATTATAAAATAGATAAGTCACAGGGATGAAAAGTAGAGCATAGGGAATATAGTCAATATAGAAAGAGGGAATACTGTGAACAAAGATTAAGAGGTACAAGCTTCCAGTTATAAAATAAATAAGTCAGGGCAATGGAAAGTACAGCATAGGGAATATAGTCAATATAGTAATAATGTTGCGTGGTGACAGATGGTGAGAACTACACTTATCGTGGTGAGCACTGAGTAATATACAGAATTGTCAAATCACTCTGTTGTACACCTGAAACTGATATAACAGTGTACATCAATGATACTTCAATTAAAAATAAAAATGGAAAAAAACACACAAATGTTAGAAAAGGGACCGCGAGTCATTCAGGATAACTGATCTGTAGGTAGCTGTAGATTAGGGTGGAATGATAGGTTCTGGGGCCAGACTGTGATGATAGCAAGATGGTATCTAAAAAATGGTAAGTGGGAAAATTACAGTTTTAAGTGAACATTGGGATGAATTCTGTTTAATTCTGTAAAGTTATAACATATATTTTAACGTTCATAGCACATAACACATACAACTGTTACTACTAAAAAGTCAAGTGATGATAATTTTCCTTGCAAATATGCATTTTATTTGATGCTATGACCAGCAGTAAGCCGTGTCCCACCTCACCAGGGAAAAAAGAAAAGGAGCAAACACTACCGAACACTTACTATGTGGAAGCTGCAGGACATATGTCACTGCCTATTCAGATGAATGAGACATGGTGCCTTTCTCCAAACAACTCCAAGTAGTCTAAGAAGATGAAAGAAGTAATCATCATGGGGTTTAATGAACACCATGAAAGACCCATATGCCAAGGTTGGAAGCAGTTCAAAGGAAGGAATGATAACCTGTCCGGAAGGGACAAGGAAAACGTTATGAAGGCAGTCCATGTGACATGAAGAAAGCAGTGAGATGAAGGGCAGCCAGGCAGCCCCTGTGAATGTGAAGGATGGCATGAGGGTGGTGAGAAGAATTTGGGGTTGAGAAACACTTTAGCATAGAATCTCTATCGCAAGAGTAATGGGTGCATTGGGGGTGTTGGGGAGCAGAAAAGATAAAGCTCGATAAGGTCAGCAGAAGTCCAGGAAGGCCAGGCTGTGGACTCTGGACTTGGTTTTAGGATAGACAAGTCCTTACCAAAGAGTCTTAAGGGGACTGACTCCAGTGGACTTGCATTTGGCCATGTCCTAAGGCAGATGAGGGTAGAAGCAGAGATAAAATGAAAGGCTACTGCTGGGTACCCAATGAAAGGTGATTGCAATTGGAAAGAGGTACAGTGGAAGTGGAGAGAAGTAGGTGTATTAGGATGTTTTAGAATTTGAGCAAAAAAGGGCTTTCTGATGGACAGAAGATGAGAGTCAGAGAAGAAAAATGGATGACTTCTAGAATTTGGACTTGAGCGATTGCGTAGATGTTGGTGACATTTACTGAAATGGGAGAGACCAGGAGATGTCATAAAGTGAGTGGAGTATGAAATGAAGAGTTCTGTGTTCATTGGTGAGTTTGGAAAGAGTAATTTGGTGGAATGGTGAAGGAAGGAAGCCAGTTCAAATAGGTTGAGGGTAGAATGCAATGTGAGAAAGATTCTTCAAGGTCACATAAATAAGAACTAGTCTTTTGTCACAAAGCTAGTGTTGCATGTACAGAGGATGAATGCTGAAATATTTACAAATTATCTAAATATATTTTCACTTTTGTATCCTATTTTTGTGAAATAGTCACTAATTGGTATTAATGCTTATGTGTTATTCAGCCAATATTTATTGAATACCTATTATGATTGAGCTGGGATGCTTTAAATTATGAGATACGTTTTCTATCTGCTGAAAGGATAAGATGCTGAATATTTTAACCATGTACTTTCTCATGCTTGGGGTCTCTATTCCAGATTATATAACCAGGTAAATGGGCAACATCTCAAATGTTTCTCATGGGGTATAACTTAGTATAAATAAATTCAGGGGCGGCTGGGTTGCTCAGTCGGTTAAGCGTCCGACTCTTGATTTCGGTTCAGATGGTGATCTCAGGGTCGTGGGGTCGAGCCCGGTGTCAGGCTCCATGCTCAGCCCAGAGTCTGCTTGAGATTCTTTCCCCCTCCCCCCCCTCCTCTTCTGCTCCTCTCCCCAACTCCCACCAGCTCTGTCTCTCTCTAAAATTAAATAAATAAATAAATAAATAAATAAATAAATAAATAAGTAAAATCTTTTAAAAAAAGGAATAAATTCAAGGATGAATGAATAACTTGGACAAAATAAAAAATGGATTTATGCTCATTAGTTTAACACAAATTTAGTGAAAACTTATCCATACGCAGCATGCTTCAAGTGGGGAAGGTAAGACACAGAATTTCCCCAGTTCTCTGCAGTCTGGAGGCTTATAGGTAGATAAATGAAACACAGTAACAATAGCGAAAAGCAATATTTAATGCTTATTAAGCTATTAATGACTTAATAGGGTGAGTACACACAAAAACATAAGAATTTAAGGGGAAGGAAAAAATTTACATTTAACGCTAATCAAATTTAGGGTTAATGAAAACTGGGGACAGATAAGTAATGGATTATGTGACAATCAGTATCCTAAAGATAGTAATGAGCTAATTAGTAGGCTGAATTTATCAAGACAAAACAGTGTTGTTTGGATAGCAAAACAGCACAAAACTAAGAAAAAAATCATAACTTGAGATGATATTAGTAGCTAATATTTATTGGATAATATCCATGTGACAGGCACTATTCAAATGTTTATGAATATTAACTAATTTGTTTCCAAATCATCCCAAGGAAATGAATATCATTATTATTTCTATCTCTAACACTGAGGACACCTAGGGAATCCATGGCAATAAAAAGTAAAGGCAGGATTAAAACCTAGGCAGTCTGGCCTGAAAGCTTTACATGTTTACACACATTATTTTATTTAAAAATTAGACAATCCAACACCCAAACTGCAATAGTCCTACTATAATTCTACATTACCTAATACCTTTGCTATTAGTTCAGAGACTTCTAGAGTGGTGTGTCAAATTACTCTATTCATTAATTTAACAGTGCGCATGCCTCATTCCAAAAAGGACTTTTTTTTTGGAAATATGATATTCAAAGCAAAAAAAAAAGTTGGATGAATTTAGACAGCCTACATTGTGTACAGAGAAAGGAGACCCAGATAACCTTGATCATATTCTATGTAAACTTGGGCTGTTACAACAAAATGATACAGAAAAGTGTTTGGTTTATAAACAAAAATATTTATATCTCACACTTCTGGAGGTTGGGAAGTTCAAGATGATGGCACCAGCAGATTTCGTGTCTGGTGAGATCTACTTCCTCACAGAGGACCATATTCTCACCTTGTTCCCCATGGCGGAAGGGGTGGGGAAACTCTCTGGGGTCTCTTCTACAGGGGCACTATCCTATCCATGAAGGCTTTATCCTCATGACCTAATCATTCCCCAGAAACTCAACTCTAATACCATCACCCTAGGGGATAGGTTTCAACATATGAATATTGAGGAACACAGACATACAGACCAAAGCAAAGCAAAGCAAAGCAAACACTTGTCGTGGAAGAGAGAAGACTTCAGTCATGTAGTATGTACTTTAGAATGACAAAGCAACTACTATTTCAGTAAACTCCTGGGTCCCCAGGTGAGATGCTCCAGTTCAGTATAGTAGTTAAGTGATGCATGGGGTTCTTATCTCTTAACAAAGCACAGAGAACAGAAGGCAGATATGTTTTTGCAGAGAGAGAGGTGAATGGATATGGAACCTGGGAATACAGACATTCACTGAGAATTCCTGAAGTGAAAAGAAGGCATTGGATAATTCTGGAAGGAGGAAGAACACTTCCTGGAAGTTTCATAAACATGATGCCTGATCTATTCACTCCATAAACCCTAATATCTGGGTCCAGAGAAACCCAATTCTGCCATACCACTGGGGCTTATTCTGTGTGTCCTTCCCTGGCAGGACCACTGCCTTTCCTCTCCTCTCGAGTTACTGCAAAAACACTAGAAGTCAGAGTTGTCTTCTTTCCCATGCTCTGATCTCATTTCTTCCAGCAAGGCAATATCCAATGAACTAAAATAGCTGTCAACTTGCTAATAAATAAGAAGTATTAAACAAAACTCAAACTAAGGGAGCTGTGCAGGGTGACAAGGTATTCAGAGCCAGTCAAGCGTCCCAGCAGCTCACTCCTGAGGGCGCCACTTCATAAACAGAGGCATTGATGGGTGTCCCGGAGTGAGGGGCTTTCCAATTCCCACATGCCATCAACAAGTGACGATGGATATTAATGGGAACGGCGCTTTATATCACTATGGGAGTTAAACAAGCTCATCATTAGCATTATGGGAGAGATTGCACAGTGTGTGAGGCTGAAAAAAACTCTGTTCATAGCCAGTGGTGTGTTTCTGTGTGTGTGACTATAACACTCTATGGGGCTCTTTAATTTTTGTTTAATCAGCTTGTGTGCACAAGTAGAATGACAAAATAGTGAGAAGCAGTGTTTTAGAATAAGTAAAATTATTCGTTTACACATATGATCCCTGCAAATATATCTTTCTGATATATCTGAAATATGGAAATCTAGAATGTTCATGTGGCCCGGGGTGGTTGATACAACACAAGAGTTCTGAACAGTGTCACTCAAACCACTCCAGATGAAAGGCAGTGTGGCTACTGACACTGAACTTTATTCTGCGGCCACAGGAGGGGCAGAGAAATAGGTAGGCACCATGGGCTCCATAATTTGCAACACCTAAAGCAAAATGAAAACGCAGGGCGCTTTGTTCAAAAAAAATAATTAAGAGTTTCAAGAGAGCTACCGCAGAACAAGCATGGTCCCCTTTCATGGGACTGCAGGGTGCACACCTATGAAGTTGGCCCTGTAGGAAGGATTCAAGGGCTGCAACTCCTATAAGACAACTCCATACTTCTTTTTTTTTTTTGGTACAACTTCACGCATCTGCGTACATTATTTTATATCCCCACTGTGCCCCCATGTTTTAAAAATTAGTCTTCCTTTTCAAAATGGCGTCTTGTGTAAATCAATGGTGCCTTAGAATGGTTTCACCAGTGCGCATGGTCTCTTTGAAGCCTATGAGGGCACCTCCCCCACTTCCCACTGCCCTCCCCCCATTTCTTGTCTTTTTGCAAATCCCCTGTCACCTGAGAAGAACATTCTGGAAAGGCCTACATGCTTCTGTTCTTTACCAAATCAATGCATATTCCTGCTTCAGTTCTCTTCCCTGTGAAACAGCAAAAGTGAATCTTCTTTCAGCTCTTTTTTTCTGCCCTCAGCCTCAGGGAATGGCAAATGCTTAGCAAACTCACGAGCCATGCCCAAAACCTCCTGATTATTCACTGTGATCCTGAGGGAAAGCTGCTGCAGAGATCTCCCTTGTCAATATGCCTGGACATCCAAAAGTCTTGTTGTAGATGTTGCTGTTATAAAAATCAGACATATGTGTATTGGGGGAAAAAAAAATTAACCAAAGTATGCAAGGAGCTGGTTAACCGTAGCAACGTCAAACAGGGAGGTAGAGTTTATCTTTTCTGGAGCGAGGTTATAAATGTTTCAAAGAAAATAAAACTTTGGGCATTTGTCTCTGTTAATCAAAAATCATAGAGAAAACCAGCAACTCTGGTGATAAGCTATCTGGACACCAGAGTCTATTTTGCTTTAAATGTTTGAAATGAGGAAGGCCAGACCATTAGCCACCTTTTGCCTCACAAAGCGAGTCAAGCCTCAAATTGTAATCAAATCTTTGTTTTCTCATAAGTTCCTTTTTCTGCATCAACAGTAAGTAGGAAGAGATGATGTGAAAGTATCCATTAGAAATTTAAAAAAAAAAAAAGATATGTTTGATAAATAAAAGACAAATTTATAATTACGGTCTAATTCACTTTTTCTCCTAACCCATCTACCCAGGGCCTTTACTTGCTGTGATGGTACAGTTGTCTGGCTTTCCAGCAATTTCTTTTAAAAACTGGTTACTGCCCAGCGCAGGGATTTGGAGCTAGGTGAGCCTGCCTGGCAAGAGCTGAATGATTAATCATATCATTTGGATATCTGTAATTAAAAAACAAACAAAAAGAATCCATTTTATAGAACAGTCTATTTAAAAATACGTTTGATTTATGACGGGGGGGTGCTAAAGCGCAGGGGTAAAGAAACCAGGGGCAATAGAATTGTTTTTACGAAGCAGCAAGGAACACAGATGCATCTATAGGGTTAAGGCAGTTAAATAGAAAGATATATGTTTTAACGGAGTTGCGCTTTAAAATTACTTCTAATTTATCCACTTACCAGACATGTATTGAGGTAAAATGATCAGCAGTAATGTGCAGCAGAAAGATATATACTTTTTTAATTGTAGCCAAGAGGAAAAAAGCAGCATGGAATAACTTAATCGTTGCTAATTATAATATCACTGAGGTAATTACAATAGATTTTGATTGTCTCATTTTCACACCAGAGGAGGGCACAATGCTGGCGTTTCTCTTAATACATATTTGTTTTTAGAGAAGAGCTGACAATTACACTAATTGTAGTCACAGCATGAAACTTTGTTTTTTAAAGAAAAATTCGTCTACATGTCACATGGAATAAACGCACCCTTTCGGTTTGGTTAGGTGCAAATTAAAGGCACATTAATTGCTTTGTTTATTGTGGTAAAAGATCTCTGCATTGTTGCAAGCATTACCAATTTTACAGGGGCAAAATCCAGTTCAAAGTCCTCAATAGCCCAAGAAGTGTCCCGCTGCGTCTATGGGTCACTTTTAGAAGACTTTGGAGGGTCGCCCCTCCACTTTACCTGGAAACCACCATGATCCTCAAATTGGCAACCCACATTCAGGAAGGTGGGGGAAGATCCTAATAAGAAAATGCCAATGAAAGCTGAATTTCTAGGTGCGTCTTATTCTACTGCTGTAAACACCCATTCAAATGAGTACCAGCCACACGGGTGTGTACGGGGTGTGTGAGCGAGCAACTGGCTGGCAGTCTCATAACCATGCGGGGCTGAAAGCCTGACCGGCAGCAGAGCAGGAGAGGAGAGGAAACCAAAGAGCCCACATTTGCAGGTGTCATGACAGCTGGCTTCCGCTTGGTTGGTTCTTCTCCTTGCCACCATGTCCGCTGTCCACTGTCATTCTCTCCTTGGCAATAAGAAAGCAGTCTCATAACTGTGCTTTTCCCCTCTACTCTATGAGATGCCTATGCACACCCTCCTCCACAGACTTCTCCAATAAGCTGTACCAGCCATTTCTATTTCCCGGCTTTTATAACCGTCTTGTCAGAATGAAAGGAGGAGGAGGGCTGCTAGCCAGCTGCAACACACAGAAAAAACAAGAATGGAACTTGAATTGGGTGTCTGGCCAGTCCCTAGGGTTTCTAGAATGCAGTAGGTATTCTTGAGCTTGATGACACTTTATTGTGTTGAAAGCTATATTTAAGAAATCCATCCCCAACGTCTTTTGAGTGACCAACATAGAGAGGTAAACTAAAGAATGTCAAATACTCATATTCCCTTGTGTTTCACTGGAGCATACCATATAGACCCTCAACACCATGGTCACATAAAGAACCACAGCAGGTGCTCCTGGGTGGCTCAGTTGGTTAAGCTTCTGACTCTTGGTTTCAGCTGGAGAGATTGAGCCCCCTATAGGTTCCCCACTCAGTGGGAAGTCTGCTTGAAAATTCTCTCCCTCTGCCCCTCCTCTCTCAAAAAATAAATAAATAATCTCAAAAAAAAAAAAAAAAAAGAACCACAGCATATGGACTATAAAATTAAGGGAAAATTATACATTAGAGAGAGAAGAATATACTAATTTATCACACAAGTAAACACTATATAACCTTTGAATTTTTTGTGGGGTTTTTTTGTTATTGTTTAACTGAAATATATTTGATATATCATACTGTTTTAATTATTACTACTTTGTAATATAGTTTGAAGTCAGGAAAGGTGATGCCTCTGGCTTTAAACTTTCTCATGATTGCTTTGGCTATTTGGGATGTTTTCTGGTTCCATACAAATTTTAGGGTTGTTTTTTCTGTCTGTGAAAAATGCCATTGGAATTTTGATAGGGATTGCATTAAATCTATAGATAGCTTTGGGGAATATGGACATGTGAACAATATTAGTTCTCCTGATCTATCGAACCAGGATGTCTTTCCATTTTTGTGTGTCTTCTTTGTTTTTTTTTTTGTTTGTTTTGTTTTCTCAACAGAGCCCTATAGTTTTCATTGTACAGATCTTTGACTTCCTTGGTTAAATTTATTCCTAGGTATTTAATTGTTTTTGATGCTTGTGGATGGAATGGTTTTCTTTATTCCTTTTTCAGATGTTTCATTGTTAGAGCATGGAAATGCAACCAATTGTTGTATGTTGATTTTATAACCTGTAAATTTACTGAATTTATTTATTAGTTCCAACAGTTTTTTGGTTGAATCTTTGGGATTTTCTACATATAAAATCATGTGGCACTTGTTGTGATGAGCACTGGGTGTTATACACAACTAATGAATTGCTGAACACTACATCAAAAACTAATGATGTACTATATGTTGTCTAACTGAACATAATAAAAAAAAAATAAAAAAAAATAATGTCATCTGCAAATAATGACAATTCTTCTTCTTCCTTCCCAAATTGGATGTCTTTCATTTCTTTGTCTTGTCCAATTGCTCTGGCTAGGGCTTCCAGTACTATATTGAATAAGAGTGGTAAGGGTGGGCACCCTTGCCTCGTTCCTGATCATAGAGGAAAAGCTTTCCATTTTCCACCATTGAGTTAGCTGTGGGTTTATCATATATGGCCTTTATTATGTTGAGGTATGTTCCTTTTATATACAATCCATTGAGGTATAAAACCCTGTTATAGTGTTTTGAGCTTTTTACTTGTTTTACTTGCTAAGGAATCATTGCATGTGAATGTTATAGAAAATTACACATTGAATATGTCTACTAAGCCTAGCAAGGTGGACATTACAGATATTGACAGACAGTCAACATAAAAGTGCTCAGACCAGTGACCCTTCCAGATCCTTCTCAATGTGGCAATCAATTCCCATTACCAAGAATCCCCAACCCTTTTCCTAGGCTTTAGGTCATTTTTACTTCTCTGTGACACCCTGAACCGTCAAGTCTTCCAACTTCTGCACTGACTTCTTGCATCCAATATCCTTACCTCTATTCCTGCTATCACTATTCCAACCTCAAACCTCACGATCTCTCCATTAACCCTGCAACAAATTCTGATTGGCCTGCCTGGTTTCCATTACACCAAAACCAATCTGCTAACATATGCATAGTCTGGTAATACATGTTCATAACATTTCTCTGCTCAAGAACTTTTAGTGACTCCCCAATGCCTGACAAATAAAATTTCCATTCCTGAGCATGGCATACAAAGACCTTTACTATTCTAACCCCAAGCTAGGTTCCCAATGAAACCATGCCCTGACATCCTTTGCTTTTTCCAGATAATCTGAATGATTTGAGGAAGTATAGTGGCAGTCAAGAGCAAGAGACATTGGCATTAGGAAGATCTAAGTTTGAATCTCAGCTTTCTTATATGTGTTTGCTTTCTAAACCTTGGTTTTATTATATCAATACATGATAAGGAAAATAATGTCTACCAGGAATGATGTGAGATTAGAATCAGATATAAATATCTACTTACTCCTTGGGCAAATGGCAGATATCTGCTTCTCCATGTTGGGCATGTGGCAGATGTTTGGTAAATAAGAGTAGTAATCACTACCACCACTACCATCATCATCATTCATAAACACTTCTCTTATGTTTCCATCTCCATGTGTTTTCTCTCTTCAACTAAAATATCATTTCCTTATCCCCCCAAAATACCCACCCTATTAAAATACTTTCACTTCCAGAAAGGAAATACCCCTCCTCTACATCAGTCTTCCCTGTACTTTTCTACTGTTTGCCAAATACTACCTTTTATTGCATCCCGCAGATCATCAGGCCCTAAACCACACTCTACAGAATCCAAACTTGAGCCCTCTACACATGTGAAAAATTAGGGCTCTCACTGAACTTGGACAAGAAACGAGAGCACCCGCTCTCCCTGAAGTTCCATAACCAGACCCCCTTGGGTCCTGTTGAATCTCCCTATAGAGGTCCTGCTTTATTCTACTCTTTTCCAGCCCTGGACCACCTTCTCAGTTTAGGTCCTGCAGCAATAAAGCAAGACATTGTGGCTAGAGTCAACAAATAACAAGAAATCTTGGAAACATAAAATATGCCCTTCCCCCCAAATTCCTTGGATACGTTTTATAAAAATAGATGAGACTAATGTCTCTTGGAGATCTGAAAAATAATAAATACAGTTTCCATTACCATGAAACTAAATAAAAATATTAGCAAGAATATAAAACAGAGACTCTACCCATCTGCTCCTATCACCATGTAACAGGAGTTTCAGAGCAGAAGATAGGCAACAAAGAAATAATAGAACAAAATACTCAGAGGAGAGGAAATAATATCTATTCCTTGATCAATGATCTACTTAGGGACATGGGTAAAATACATAAAAAGAATAACAAATAAATTAAGGCAGCATTTTATGAGCAGTAAAACCGAAGATGCAAGTTAACTAATATGGAGGACAAGGCCTTCCAAAATATGTTATAAATATCAAAAAGCACAAGAAGAAACAGCTGATACCCTTGACTGCCTCAAATTAAAACCAAACAAAGACTTATCCATAACAAAATAAAACTTGAAACCCAAGCCACAAAATTGGAATGCTATGTATAATAAATAACAATAGAGGAAAAAGAAGGGTCCAAGAGGAAGATGGGTAAAGAAGCAATTTATGAATGAAGAGATACAAATGTGTTCAACCTCATTGACATTCAAACTACACAATATCATTTTTAGTGATAGAGACAAAGACTTAAAGCATTATTAAAGTTCATTTTTTGATTTATGTGTGTGGAAACATGTGCTCTCACTTGAAGTGTACATCACACAAATAGGAGTATCTTTCTAGAAGGCAGTTTGACCACATGTATCCATTATCATGTGCATAGATGCCCTGACCCTTCTAACCCACCTTAATATTTCAAATTAAGATATAGTCATATAAACTGGAAAAGATAACTGCACAAGATTCATTACAGCATCATTCATAAGAGAAGATGGGTACTCTTCCATAAAGCATTTAGTTAAACATGGCGTATGCACCAAATGTAGATCCTACAACAATGACATGCAGCCATATTTGTTAACATGGAAGCAATTCCATTAAATATTGTTGAGGGAAAAGGCAAATTACAAAACAGCATGAATAGTATGGTCCTACTATATGAAGAACATATGCACACACGTGTAGACACACTTAGAGAAATGTTTGGAAGTATGTTCACCAAAGTGTTAACAATGGCTACTATTTTTATCATTTGAACTTGTACAGTGAGTATTATTGTTGCAAAAAGAATAAAATCATTTTCAAAAGGGAATAAAAAAACATATTCTTGGTATTTGGTTCCTAGAGAACACAGGTGTCCTGGGCTTGCTGGGGTTTGACCCTGGTCTTGGGAAACTATAACTTGATGCCTCTTCATTTTTATTGGCTAAAACAAACACTCAAAAAGATTTGGCTCATAGAATGGCATCATAACCACCATCATCATCACTACGTATTCAGGCTTCCAAGTTAAATAGCAGTTTCAAAACAATTGGAAAAGCAAAGCAACGCTGTCTTATTCAGAGAGAGGTCAGAATGAGCCTGAGTGCACCGTGCAACGTCAAGCCACAGGCAGCCAGGGGCAGAAGAAGTTTGGGTCCTTCCTCCAACAAAACAACAAAAGTTCCTCGTGGGACCCCAAGGAAAAGTTGGGTTCTAGGACAGCCCGTAACAGCCATCTTGTCCAAGTTGAAGGGAAATGACAGTAGACAGGACACTCTTAAATAAACTGCCTTTGCCTCCCAGATTAGACAGAAATTAATTTATCTGAGTAACAAAGGGACTGATTAACCAACAGAACTACTGGACTCCTTGGGGGTGTTAAAGTGAACAGGAGGAGCTTAAGGACTTCCATGGGTTTAATATAGGGATTACAACATCCAGGGACATATCTGTAACCATATGTGATACTAAGAATCGGTTCTGATTCTTCATCTACAAAACCTGTTACTGGCTGTTCTTCAGTGTCCCTGATTGAAAATCAGAGGCAAGTATAAATATACTGTCCATTTAGAAAAGCTTCTATAAAGCTAAGGTTCTATTACTTGGAGACATTGGGCTGAAAGCAATTGCATAACTACCTTTAATAATAATGCATGAAAAACAATGCACTTTCTTATTTCATATTTGGTGTTTAAAGAAAAATGTGATTCTGAATCCGTAAGTATACTAACTCACCAGATTTAAGAGATTTATTGTTTGTTTCCTAATCTCCTCCCAGTGAGTGCTCTGAAGGGGAAGACTCCCAAGTGACCTTGAGGTTTTAGGATTCAGATATTTGAGCACATTGAAGTGATCACATTTATTATGATCTTTTCCACAGCAGTCCATCTATTCCCTAGATGGATGCTGGTTACAAATATATGACCAGTTTGTGAAAATCCAGTCATTTGTTTCATTAGAGTATGAGATTTTCCATATTTGTACTATATTTTCATTTTTAAAAGGCAATCTGAGTTATTTGGGAATTTAAAAGAAAGAATATATTATTTCCTGAAACCATAAATATAACCTTTGATCTTCATAAAAATAAGAGTATAAATATCCCCACATTTTCAAAGCCAGAAAATGCTCAAAAGATGGATTGCATAAATTTCTAGATAGAGGTTTAGGAAAGCTCCTGTGTTTTCAACAAGCCAAAAGCCTTCCTAATATACTTCAGAGATTCTAGATCAAGTTCTGGAAAAACCAAAATGTGAGTAACAAAGAAAAGTAAAAAGATTAACTAGAGTAAATATACATAGAGAGAGTAAATAAGAGTCAACTTATTTTCATTTCTCAGAAAAAAAGTTGTTACTCTAAACTATTTTCAGTGAGGGAAAAGAGTATTTGTTTTCTATCTTAAAGTAATTGAGTTAGATCAAACATACGCAAAATATAAAGTTGTGCAGTACCACATTATCCCTAAATGTCTTAAGGTGATTAGTTTACGAACATGAAGGTAGGGAAAAATATCAAATATTTTTCAAAGCCTTAAGACATTTGAACTGAGAATTAGGTGTATATTTACTTCTGTTTGGTCATTATCTTCTGATCTGGTTTAGTTTCTCAAATTTGTTACTTTTTCATTTTCCAATCCATCATATTGATTTTTTTTCCTTCTTCCAAGTCTGTGCAGTTTGGAAATTATATCTCCTTATGAAGATCTGTGAAATCTTTTATGAGAAAAAAATAATCAGGTTCTGTCAACTGAATCACTCTTGTCTGTTCCTGAAAGACACACAGAATAAATTATGGCTGGCCAAATATGACCTTTTAAAAACCACAGTGGCTCTTTAAGGTCTAAGCATTATGTCCACCTCCTGCCAAAAGGAATGATTGTATGAGGAAAACGCAAGTCCTGTTGTCAATGTTGTATGTAATATTTATGCAGGATAATCCCCTTAGCCTGTAAATAATTCAGGATTTAAAAGTACTCGGTGGACAAACAAATGTTAAAAATTCAAAATGTTGCCACCCTCCCTAAATGGTGAATTATCCAATCTTGGTTATATTCCCTGGCCAAGGGAAGGCAAATCAATCAAAAATGAAAAAAAGAATTATCTATTTGTAGCAGTATACATTCTGGGAAGAATGGGTTTGTGCAGAACTATTTTTCTTGACATTGTGCAATGTGTTACTGAAAGTAAAAGTATAATCTCAGAGAGATTATATTTGTTTAACTCCTATAATATCTATGGGATTTGAGTGGAGTCTTAAAGAGGTTTCAGAAAAAAGAAGGAAAGGAAAATCCATCTGGCTTGGGGAGATTGGCATGAAGGCAGAGAAATGAAAGGGAAGGTAAATGATAAATTAGCCTGATTGAAGCCAAGTCTTCCAGTACAGAGGGGGTGCTGGGCTAGACTGGGAGAGGGTCTTCATGATAAGTAGAGCTAAGGCACATATTATTTGATCTTGGGGTAATAGAGATTGCTATAAACTATGTGCCTTCCCCCAAAATTCATCTGTTGAAAGCTAATCCCTTTCACCATGCGAGGGCACAGAGAGAAGACCTTGAACCTTTCCGCCACCAGAACTCTGAGAAATACATGTGCTGTTGAAGCCACCCAATCTGTGGTGTTTTTCTTTTAGTAGCCCAAACAAACTAAGATCCATTAAAGAGGGCTGAGGGAAAAATAGCAAAGGATGTTTTGTAAAAAGATTTTGAGAGCATAAGCTTTTCAAAAATCTTCATCGTCCTTAATTTTCATTGTGCCTCTCAGTTTGGGAGCACGCAATGGGTGGGAATCTCAGGAGGCCACCTGTTCTGTTCTCCACTCCAAGTAGGACTGGGACTGAGACATTCGTTGTATTTTTAAATGATTCAGGGGAGGAGGTGCCCTGACCTTGCGAGGTGATCGATTGCATCTTACAGAGCGCCTGCGCTGTAAAGCAATTCATAGCTCAAGTACAGTATTCGACTGACACAGCACCTATTCACCGAAATCGGGATGAGCGAGGGGCAGTCTTGGCCAAAACATGGTACTGAAACTGTCCTCCCACATTGCAACTCCCTAAAAATAGGTAGCAATAAGTCCATTAAGGCACTTCTCTATCTCAATGACTAACATAATGAAGAATACCGTACTTTTTTCCATGTGATTTGAGAGCTGATCTATTGGAGAGCACACAACAATCTAGAATATTTTTGCCTCGTCATGTTTTGTATATGCTTTCCCATCTTCCTAGAAACACTTCCCTTGTGTTTCTGCCAAGATCCCACTCAAACTGCAAGAGTCAATTCGGATGTCAACTTTTCTTTTTACAGTAAAGCTTTTTCTTACCACCCGTAAACCAACGTCTGCCATAACACGAGGCACGTTGCTGTAATGGTGTGTTTGCTCCACCTGACTTTCTGGATTCTGAGCCCTGCAATCGATTTCAACAGAAGATCACTGTGTGGATGAGGGTGTTTAATTCCCACTTTATAGATGGGGAAAACTGAGACTTTGTTAGAATTGCAAATACATGTTTTGAGTCCTTGGTTCTTTTCAACTGGTTCTTACTACTTCCTCACTAATCCTAAGCAGGGTTTATAAAACAAACAAACAAAAAACTTTAAAAATGTAAAGAAAAATATATAATCTGCAAAAGATGTGGGCACGTGCATAAAATTAGTTACTGGAATTAAGGTGTACAGAATAGCACATCTATGTTTCAATAAATCAGAACCCCCTAAAGTGCCCCATAGGAAACTGGCATAACTGGGTTTACAATGTGATGTCCACGAGTCCATGCTCGGGGAGAAATGGAAAGGGTTTTTTTGTTTTTTTGTTTTTGTTTTTGTCTTTAACTTCCTGACCCCCTCAAACTATTCTTTTCTTTTCCTTTCTTTTCTTTTTTTTTTTTTTCCCTCTCAAACTTTCTTACTATGCATCTGAAATATTCTGGAAATGAAAAATAGTCACTCACTTTTCTTGAGAAAAATATGCAATTTCTCACTAATTAATTTGGATATTAATTTAGAACATTGTTTGGAATATCCTAAATATCACCGAGTTGACTTTTTTAAGCTTGCTTTCAAAAGAGGTCAACGACCTACACGTGTTTTCTTTCAGAATGGGTCAGGATGATTCCTTCTGTCCATGTCCTAGTTCGGGTCCTGACTACCATTTTTACTGTGGTTATCCACAAAGTTCTCTCTCAAGCTATGCCTTGTTCTCCTGGGTCTCTTCAGACCCCCACTCACTTCCTTGTCCTAACTCAAGATAACGCTCAGTAAAACCTTCCAAATCCATTCCAGACAACAGTGACCTCACTGTGCTGCGAGCTTCTAGAATCACTGTCTGACTCATTCTCTTAGTAACTAATCATTCATTCTCTACCTTGCCCACTGTGGCCTTACCTGGTTATTTCAATACCTACAGCATGCATGACGAATTCCCCCTGAGCTAGACTGAGGTCCTTAGGGAACCTCAAACCATAGGGTGACCATGTAATTAATCCAATGTGCTAGAAGGAGAGTTTGAGTGCTGGGGAAATGTTAAACATAATTGAAATGATATATTTTAGTATTTATTTGGTGGCAATGATGGGCTTTACCATATTGGTGGGTCTATAATGTAGTCCTATTCAAAAACTATTTGAAAAAAATCTGTCTGAAATATGAAAACAACACTGAACTGTGTATTTTAAAAATGTATTATATTGATTATCTACGCATTAAAAAAACAGCAAACAACAATTATTACACATGAAGATTTTTTATTCTGCTTTTTAGCTGTCTCTAATATCATGTAAGTGGTGTCTTCTTTTTTTAAAAAAATGTGTTTTATATATTGCTCTATTATTTTTAACTTTTTCATAAAATTGCCTCCAATCTTCTACAAAGCTGAACTGTATGTTAATAATTTTAATTGTTGACACATTCTATCACTGCTGCTATACAGAACATGCCATTTTTAATTAAGAAGTATTTTGTTACAGGTGCGAAGGTACCTGGTAAGTTAAGAGCGAATTCTGTTAAAGGAGGAAAATTTTCACTTCTAATTTGTTTTGTATGAAAATATGTAAATGGTCAGGCTAAAATATTTTTACAGACACTGTCATCTTGCTTCCCTTCTCAGTTTTAGAGCAACGATTTCTCAAAGACATGTCTCATCAAATAAATTGTCTCCATGTATGATTCTTTTGAATGTTTTACCAAATTTAGATCCATTCCATTCCAGCACAGAATAGAAACGGATTCAATTGAATATAAGAACTGAATTGGAAATGCTTTCCCCAAATCAAGATATTCCAAAGGACAATCACAGATTTCAAAATGAAACCTTTTCCAGCTCTCATTGCTTGTTTTGTTCAGTTTCACCCTTGATTTTGTGGGTAATCTCACACAATCATCATTGTTTTCCTGATTTCACTTTGTTATTAATAAAGATTTTGATGCTCGATTTGTTGGATTTTTGATCAACATTTTCAACTGATATTGAACAAAATGCAACCAAAGCCTTTCCAAAAATGTTATCTTTGTTCATCACTTACATTATAACTAAATTTCTCTGAATCTCAAATATGTTAAAATCCAGGTCACGGGGGCAGCAAAGAGAAAAAGTACATATTATCATGGAAAGTGCTTTTTTTTTTTTTAATTCAACACCAATTTTGTTCCATTGTAGTTCAGTTACTTTGTGTACATATAAAAATATTTGTTAATTTTAGTAATAACTGCTTTTTTGGTACATTATGAAAATGTGTTTTGATGAATTTTGAACATTATATGTATCATAAGTAATTCAATAAGTATATTCCCTCACATAGATATTTAATTAGTAAAACATTCTACTTCCACTATATCATGTTGCCCCGAATTTATATTTATTTTGTCAGCCCAAATCCAACAAAAAGTTTATCTCCTATGTTGAAATTTTTGGCTGAATTAACTATAACATTCATAGTAGTGTTAAATGTGTCATCTATGACAGAATATATTTCCAAAGCTTCATTTTGACTCTAAAAATTGGTTTAAAAAATAACTTATTATTGGAATTAACTAAAGTCTACTTAAAGCATCTGATGACACTGATATAAAACTGGTGTATTTTCTTTTTCTTTTTTTTTTTTTAAAGATTTTATTTATTTATTTGACAGAGAGAGACAGCGAGAGCAGGAACACAAGCAGGGGGAGTGGGAGAGGGAGAAGCAGGCTTCCCGCTGAGCAGGGAGCCCGATGTGGGGCTCGATCCCAGGACCCTGGGATCATGACCTGAGCCGAAGGCAGACGCTTAACGACTGAGCCACCCAGGCGCCCAAAACTGGTGTATTTTCATTCATTGCAATTTTCCTCTTTTGCTAATGGAGCCGACATATTAGCAGCTATCTCTTGACTTTTTGTATGTGTACAAGAGTTTTGGTTACATAACTTGCAATTGGAATGAGCAAATTCAGTGGAGAGTAGCTAATTGATTTAAATGAAAGTCACGGGCCACAGAATGATCTATAACCTATCTTCTGTAGATGCATTTATTAAATCATCATCTTTTGGCACAGTCTTCTTAACATCACTACAAACTGTTCACGTTGGATGTTGATGCTTTGGAGCAGATTTGTGTCTTCTGGTTTTCATGTGGTCAGTGATATCCTCAGGGCCTCCATGTCAACAAATGTTGACATTTTTGTCAAATCAATCATTTTTCAGCATATCACCAGGTTTCCAACAGAAATTCAGAACTCGAATCTGATTTTTTCTTCAATATACACTTCCTGTTTTTAAATTCATCAGTTCTTGCAAGGTTCTATTGCCCAAAGAGAGGACAGTATCAGTAATACAATAAAGAAATAGTTGTAAATGTCTACCATATTATAAATGATAAAGCCACAATTGCAAGAGTTCAAACTACTACATTTTATTGCAGTACTTCTTAGCCCCTATTTGTCACATATATTTCCTATGTAACTAATGTATAATTTTTTCAAGTTTCCCATAGAGCCTATCAACTAGAATTTTTGAGGCTTCATATATTGTCAAGAGGTGATGGGCCAGTAGTGTTGGATGCTTCTCCCTCCAGAACTTAAGGTTGCAAGGCCTTAGCTCTCTGCAGCTGCCCATGCCCAGTGCATTTTGTTTTATTGGAGAATTTCTTGTATATTGTCCCTGAAAAGAAGATGCTAGCTGTTAGTGTCAGAAGACAGTTTTCAATGATCTTTCAGATTTGACCACACATGAGAGCAAGAACTTAATTCAATGCAAATGCACCTCACACAGCCCTGGACAAGACCATGGTGCCATGATTAATAATAATACTATAAAAATGAAATCCCTATCAGGGATGGACAAATGCTAAGCCAATTGGATGCTGGGATAAAAGGCACACACTAGTTCTTGCCAGGTAAACCCATTATCCCAGGTAAGTGGCGAGATATGATTGTCCTCCTCATGCACTTCTCAGAGTTTTGCACATCACTGGTGGTCAAGACTTGCCCTCACTTCTGTTTAGACTTTGGGTTCTTCACTTTTCAGATCAAGTGTTGCCTTATGAATGCTATTTCTACCACAAGAGCTACTTTCTCATACTTTCTTTTTTTTTTTTTTTTTTAAAGATTTTATTTATTTATTTGACAGAGAGAGACACAGTGAGAGAGGGAACACAAGCAAGGGGAGCGGGAGAGGGAGAAGCAGGCTTCCCGCTGAGCAGGGAGCCCGATGCGGGGCTCGATCCCAGGACCCTGGGATCATGACCTGAGCCGAAGGCAGACGCTTAACGACTGAGCCACCCAGGCGCCCCAACTTTCTCATACTTTCGCCATGCCAAAGCCTAGATAGCGGTGGGTCAATTTTTTTTTTAAAGACAAAATTGAAGTTGCTCACAGGGACACAGCTGCTATGTAGAAGAATGCTTAGGTTCTACTGCTTCCTGTAAAACACAGCTGCCTCTCATTTTTCTTTACTGATTCAAACATATCAATGAATCAGACCAATGATAAGATAGACTACATTGAAAAAATGCAGCTTTTACAAAACAAAACAAAATAACTGTGAATTTTTCTGGATATTTCTTTTTTTAACATAATTTCTATTCCCACAACTACAGACAGTGGGTGTGAGCTTGAATCCTCTTTTTATGACTCTCCATAGAGCATGAAGTATGGGTGGGCTGGAGGCTCATTATGGAAGATGCTTCTGTTCCCCTTACACAGTGAGCCTGGGCTGGGGCATCCACACCCGGACTATGGTGACTACGGCACAGAGAAGAAGAAAGAGGAAGTGAGGACATGTCAGGGCCACACAAGAACAGCTTTTATCTTAAATTATTTCTGACCACTTAGGATGTTTTGCCTTTGAGAGGAAAGGCCATATCATTTTCGTTTTAGCTAGTATGTTTTTGTCTTTTATTCAGGAAATTTGGGGTGGAGGCATGTAGCAAATGAAAGGAAGAAAACAATCTGGGACGGTCCCAGGTGATTCTAACATGGAGGTAAATTTGGGAATCACTGCTTCAGAAGATAGCAACAAGAACCAAACCCTCAATTGCTCCATCTTTGACTCTACAGATCATATCCTTATGGCAATAAATTTCACTGGATGATTGTACCCATTTTCACTCTGCTCATGTGAACACAACTGTGAGAGATGCTATTATTCCTCACCCATCCTCTCTCCCACTCATTTCTCTGGCCAGCACCCTCAGCTGAGGATATTTCCCTGAGCCCAAATCCTCCTTCTAATCGGAGGCTGGAGGTCACAGGGTTTTGGTCACACATACACACTGCAAATGGGAGAGCAGTGTCTTGGAAAGGTGAGGCTGAAAAAAAAAATTAAACATTTTATAAAAATTAAAAATCAATGAGACAATTAAATAGTGTTGGAATTATTTTCCCAGATATAAACTTCACAAATTTCTGTAGAAGATTTAGAAGATCAGAAAAGAAGAAAATTATAATCAGCCAGAGATAATTATTGTTAAATTGTTTTTTTTTTCTATAGCCTTTATTTACATGTATACATGTATTCATTATAACTTGCTCTTTGTTTTGTTTTTAATCTTCATTTTTAAAGTATCTATTATGATTATCAAATGATAATTTGAAAAATTACCTTGAAACCTCCTGACTGTAGATTACTATGTCTGTCATTCCAGCTTCTGAAGTGGGAAAGGAGGGGACTCTGCCTCTCCAAAAGTCCCTTGCTGAACACAGTACCTGGCCATCAGGAACCTCCATTTTTTTCTTGCCTGGTTCTCCCTTCTTGTCCTACCAGGAGAATCAATCTGCCAGAGACAAGGTTTTGCTGGGAATAACATTGCAGGAAGAGTCCTGAGCTAGTCAGCTCCTTGAAGGCAAGTGCTGCAGCCTCCCTTCCTCCTCTGCTCCTGCATTTCGCTTGGCCCAGTCCTCTGTGCCAAGGGGATTGCCCATAACCCGGAAATGACTCACAATCAGGTCTTTAAATATTCATAATACCTCCCAGTATTCCAACGACTATCCAAAGAATAAGGTGCCCTTAGCTACATTATCTTGTAATCGAATCAATAAGAAGATGAAAACAAAGACCAGAGCAGCCCCTGGATGTCCCTCCTAATTGCTCATCAAGAAGAGCAAGAAAAGAGTGTAAAGCCAGTTTGGTCCTAAAGCAGTAGTAATAAATCACCTTTTACTCATGTTCATTTTGTTTTGGTTACTCTATCCTTTTCTCTTTCTAGTCATCTGGGTGTTTGTTTGTTTTCAGTATTTTTTATTGGATTTCCCTGGAATTATCTTTTGTTGTTCCCCAAAGAGCTCGTGTTTGTGCTAATTCTTTTCTTTCTTTCTCATTTGATCCATGTTTTCTGCTTGAATATTTATTATATTCTGCTTCATATAACCTTAGGGCATATTTTAATAATTATTTTTAAAAAGGAGCAGCTCAATTTATTTCCTTATAGCAGCCAAGGTTGTAAATTTATCATTTAACACTATCTTTTGCCACATGTGTTAAGTTTGACGATATCATTTTAACATTATTGACTTATGAAAAATCTGGTGTTGAGGGTTTCACTCTGTGTTCTTTGGGCAATTCAAAATAATGTTTTTTTTAGGGAGTTAACTGATTTCTTTTTCACATATTTTCCAGTGTTACTTTCCTGTGATGAAAGGATATACCTTGCCTATTTTCTGACTTTGATTATTTTTTGCAAAGAGCATTTTGGCTCATTTTGAAAAATGATTTAGAAAAATAGTTCATAATTATAATTTCATTTTACAGTCTACCTACCCTGTCAGTGTAGGAGATTCTAAGATGGTTGCCAATGAGATTTTATCACCAATAACTTGCATCTATGTTCTCTTACTCATGCCTCTTTCCAGAAGTGCTCCTCATCCCAAAACTTGTGTTTATTTTTTCTTGACTTATTTGAAATGCATTTATCACACATGAATTATGCTTGAAAAAAATATCTTGATTCAGGGTGCCTGGGTGGCTCAGTCAGTTAAGTATCTGCCTTCAGCTCAGGTCATGATCTCAGAGTCCTGAGATCAGGCTCCCTGCTCAGTGAGGAGTCCGCTTCTCCCTCTCCCTCTGCCTCCTCCCCCTACTCATGCTCTCTCTCTCTCTTTCAAATAAATAAATAAAAGCTTTTTAAAAAGAAAGAAAAATACCTCAATTCATTGCCTTTGATTGATTAGTTTTTGTGATTTATTATAAAGGTATCCTACTCTATGAAGTCTTCTGTGTGTTCCTATGTATGTTCGATATTTTATTTCCAGAATTATATTTCCAGAATGCATCCATGTTGTTGCTTGTAGTTATCATTTATTCATTATTGCTACTGAAATATATCATCGTTTTTACGATACTGCAATTTATTTATCCAGTCTCCTATTGGCAGGTGTTTGGGTTGTGTCCAGTATTTTGTTCATATGAGCCATGCTGCTATGAAGGTTCATGCATATATCTCCTGGGGCACATGTGCTGGATCTTAGGATATGTGAATGTTTGACTTCACAAGATAATTCTACATTGTTTTCAAAGTAGCTGTACTAATGAACACTCCCACCAGCAATATGTAAGTATTTTATTTAGATTTCCTTGGTTTTTGCCAATGTAGTAGTATATAGCATGATATCTCTTTGTGGTCTTGATTAATATTCACGTGATTACCAGTAGAGCTAAGATGAACATTTCACATAGTTAACAGAATATATACTTTCTCTGCTCCAAAATTCTTATTCAGGTCTTTTGTTTATTTATTAATTAAGTATATTTATGTGTTCCTTTCATTTGTAGGGGTTCTTTACATATTCTAAATTCTAATCTTTGCCTGTTATATGGATTGCAAATGTCTCTTTCTGGTTTCTGACTTATCCCTTTAATTTTTTTTTTTTTTAATTTTCAAGATCAAATGTCTGAGGACTCATCAATGACACCTCATAATGGAGGGCTCCTTATTTCTCTAAGTGATTTCTGTTCCATCAGTGTACACCTTAAACTTGACCCTGGTTGAAGCAGTCCTCCCTTAGCGCCTGTCTGAACACCTGAATGGCAGCCCTGCTCATAAACCAGTATAACTCAGTGTTACCTCAATTTGCCTATGAACTCTGCAAGCATGGAAGTTTGCAATTTCCTCATCTGTAATATTGGAATAAAAATAATTCCTCTCTCACTAGTTTGCCCCGAGGATCAAATGAGTAATTGGCTGTAAACATATTGTGTTGGTTTGTTTTATAAAGTTGTATTAAAGTGTTTTACCACATTTAGAATAAAATATTCTAACAATGCCAGATCGGTCCAACCAGGATACAAGTCCACATAGATGATGGAATCTATCCTTTGGCCGCTATCATCATAGTTCAATCCACCTAAGAGTGTCTTCATAACACGACCCTAGGCATAGTTCATATTTAGTTTCTTCCTAAATAAACCAAGTCTTTTTTTTTAAACCCACCTGCTATGATATGCCCTTTCCATAAAAATTGGATAACAGCAAGAAATTTGATAAAAAAAAGAGTCCTGGGTTGCCAATAAAGCTGGGTATTAGTCTGCTAGGCCGGCATTTCTACAGGCATTCTCCTTTAGTGCCTGTGATAGCTTTATCCTGAGAGAGTCATACTACTTCGTATTCTCCTTGTGATCTGGGGCCTGGCAGGTGGGAATGGGGCAGGTTTGTGAACTTAGACCAGAGCCACACTAACAGGCCCTCTGGTAATGGAAATCACAACCTTCACCCTATTGCCCCAGACTGTAATCAACTGAGTGCAGGAATTGTGGCCTCTGGCCTAAGGAACAGAGATATCAAGGATGGGGGTATTCTCGATACACTGAGCAAGCTCTCTGGGCAGCGCTGGCTTTTTCAGAAAGCCCTTGCATGAATAGGAACCGTGGCATGACAGTCCCAACTGGAAATGGATATTCAAAAAGCCTTTCGAGGTCTGTCCCTATTTCCTTTCTCCTGTCATTCATTATTTTGTTTCCTTTAGGTTTGATTAAATACCCTGCTCTGTTACCAGAACAAAATTAATGATTCAAGTGTACAAGCAACCAAATTAATCTCTCTTGACCTTTCTAATATAAAGTGTAATCTTTTGGGGCTGTGAAAAAGAAAACTTCATGTAAACTGAGGTTAAGCACGATTAAAGAATTTTTGTGTAACGTGAGACTATCCTGCATATTATTTTCCTGGTTAAAGGTTTTATAACTTTAGGAAATACTACTACAGACATTTTCTTTTTAAATTCCATCTTTAAAGGTGATTTTGGAACGATTAGGGTTTGGAAGAGGGAGAATTAAAACACACACACACACACGTGCACGTGCGCAGAAAAATGGAAGTTGAGATTTTACTTTTAGTTCCTTGTCATGTATAAATTTTCACCACTGGAGAAATACTGTGGGCCATAGCAGCTACAGGTTTTACATACTTGGTTAATTAGCAATTCTTACCAAACCGAGTATATCATTTCTCTTTAGAATCCTACATGGCCTCGATTAGACATATTTACGGGAAAAGTCAATGGGTAAGACATTAGAGGCCAACCTCAAAGTCAGAATAGAGCAACCGTAGACCTTAGAGAAGTGCTTTATTAGCCAAGAATTGGTTGGTTATTGATCCTGGTCTGTGTCTCTGGTCACAATAGCACTTACCCTAATTTTTCTAGTGTAAATATAAGTAAATTTGAATGGGTGTTGCTGAAAACAATCTGTAAATCTACATTTTGTGGTTTGGGTTGTAATTGTAGTTACTGGAAGGTTCAATATCTGGGGCATGTCGAGGAGACAAGGCTGTGGCCTGGCACCCTGCTCTCTGCAAATACCTCCTGAAGCACTTTCTCAAGGGCTATTAAAGCAACTCTGCCTCTCTCTGCTCAGAAACGCAGAAACCACATGGGTACTCAGCCGAAAGGAAACTGGGGGCAGGGCATGAACATTGTCAGAAGAAATGTTGTGCATTTAACTTAGACTTCTCTCTTTTTTTCCTCCCTGAGGTCAACCAAGCAATTAAGGAAGAAAGATAGGAACAGTTTTCCTGTTTTCCTGAAGGTAAACAATGATAGATTCACATTTGTTGCAATGTTATCGTTCCCACTGCCTTTGATGCTTCCCTTCCCTTCCTGTATCTGTCCCTCCCCAATCTTAGATTTGATATGAGAGACTTTGCAACAAACACTGTATTCTCATCACCACCAAAATTCTTCTCATCACACTGGGAAACACCGCCCCTTAACAGAAGATGCTACTGGGTTAATGAGGGTTAATGGGCATCGTATTGCACCTGGATATTGCCAAGAAATTTTGAGTTTGAAGGGAGTGGGGTGGGAAATGACCTCACTGATGATGAAACCAACACAAATTAAACATTGAAGAAATCCTGCTGTTGGAATGCCATGTTTGAGATTTGAAGTTGGCGAGTTCAGCTATTTCACTGGGTTACTCGTGCTGAAGTATCAAAGTTTTCATTCCTTCCTAAGAACTCCGTGCTTTTGACTTACACGAAGAGGTTACAAGAGAATCGTTTCTACAAAAGGAAAATAAGCTTGTGAAAAAAATAAAGTGAAATTGGAATGTGTGACCCCACCTGTACACAAATCCACACACATCCACACCACGTTACAACAGAAATCTTCAGAAGAGACAGAGAGTAGTGGAGAAGGGTCTTGTGGATCCTCTATGGCAGCCGGTGAGCGACTTTCTGGTTGGAGAGTCACTAACCACTTGGGTTAAGTAAGTTATTTGTGCCTACTGGGGGCAATCTATTTAACAGCAAGCAATGTTTTCTTCTAATAAGCACTTCTGTTTGGGGGCTGTTATCTCTAGCTTTCAATTCCTCTCCATTGTTCAGCCCCAGGCATAGTGAATTCATTATACGATGTAAAACTTCTATTTTCAGTTCATGCCACAGTGCCTTCCCACATGCTGTTCCCTCCACCTAGCACACCACTTCCTCCTCCTTCTCTACCCGCAATTCTTTGTACTCTGGAGACTCTGACCAAATGTTACGTCCTCTGGAAAGCACTTTATGAACACCACCCCCTGTTCTATCTTCATTTAGGAACATGTGCTGAAATGTAGCCACACAACAGCATCTCAGTTAGTTCCCCTAAACTGGGAGCTCTCTGTGAAACAAGGAGTATGTGTTATTTCTTTGTCTTTAAAAAGCAACTATCATAGTGTTTGGCACACAGTCACTATACTCAATGAGTAATGATAGACGAATGAATGAGTGTGCTCAAGTGTCTTGCTAGGCAAATCCACCTGACTAAGGCAGAATTTGAAATTAGAATGTGCACAGAAAAGCCAGGTGAATGACCTAAATCAGTGGAGTGACTCAGGAGTAGCATTTATCTTACCAAAGCAAGATAACATATATGGGATAACAGAAATGGGAGCATATATCCAGTGTTCTCGGGCCTTCTACTTTTCAAGATAAACCAGAAATTTGTATTTTTATTTGCAATCAACCATCTTTGTGAAATATTGGCAATTTATACTATTTTATGTGGCCCACATTCTCCCAGATTAAAAAAATAAATAAATAAAAGACTTTCACGAGAAAATCCTCTAGTATGAACCGTGCCTAGCTGTGTTTCTCTATCAAAGTAAGATCTTAGGACCTTCAGTAGACAATGACGTGGGCAAGACACGGAGCCTTCAGGACCTGAGAACTAAACGTTCTTACAAAGTTGGTTAATTGCTCACGTATGGAGTCAGCTACTTGGCCTGGGAATTCACTTTTCCTAAGAGATAGTCCGTGGCAATCAGGAAAGTATAATGCCCCATGTTCTGAACAGCCTCCATTGGAAGTCAGCATCTGGCAATCATTCTTGGTGACATCACAGTGAAGCAAAAAACGTAGAAAGATAGTCCAGGACACAGTCATCCTTAAAAATATGTGTCAGTGAGAGAGATTTATTTGAAAACCATGTGATTGTTTTCTATGGAATCTACCAGAAAGAAAAGTGCATTAGACAAAGGCACGACATGCAAAATCAATATTCAAAAATTAATCATATGTCTACACACTAGCAACCAAAATTTGGAAATTGAAATAAAAAATATAATTTACAATATCTTCAAAATATGAAGTATTTGGAAGCAATCTGAAAGGAAAAAAAAAAAAAAAAAGATGGGTAAGACCTGAAAATCACAATATATTGCTGAGAGAAACTAAAGAAGACCTAAATGAAAGAAAATATACACTGTGTTCATGGGGCCAAAGACTAAAGATTGTTAAGATGTCAATTCTCCTCAAATTGATCTTTTTAACAAAAAGTGTTTTATTCAGATATAATTAATGTACACACAATCTACCCACTAAGTTGTACAATTAAATGGTTTTAGTATATTTATAGGGTTGTGCCACCATCATCACAATCTAATTTCTAAATATTGCACCCCATGAAAAGAAACCCTGTGCTCATTTGCAATCACTCCTTTCTTTCCTCCAGTCATATGACATTGCACTTAGCGTGTTTTCAAGTCTCATCCCCATTATAGCGTGTCACAGTGTCCCATTCCCTTTTATAGTCAAATGATATCCCATCGTGTGAATATGCCACATTTTATTCATCTATCTCCCTAAGTTATCTTGGGCTCCACACAGTCTAAATGAAAATGCCATTTTTTTTTTTTTTTTTGCAGAAACTGACAAGCTGATTCTAAAATTCATATGGAGTTCAAAGGACCTACAATAGCCAAGACAACTTTAAAAAAGAAGAAAGTTGGAAGACTATAGCTACCTGATTTCAAGACTTATTACAAAGGCCTAATTATCAAGACAATGTAACATTGATGTCAAGATCGATAAATAGATCAGTGGGAAAGAGAGAGTCCAGATATGGATCCACACATATATTAACAACTAATTTTTGACTAACACGCAAAGGCAATTCATTGGTGAAAAGATAGTTTTTTCAGCAAATGGTGTTGGAACAATTGTATAGCCATGAGAAAAATAGAAAAATAAAAAACAAAAAAATACTTCAATTCTTACTTTATACCATATACAAAAATTAACTCAGAATGGACCATAGATATAAATGTGAAACATGAAACCAGACCGTTTGTGGAGTAAGAGTAAAAAAATTCTGGAGTTAATCCTGAGTTTGGTAAAAAATATCTAATATACAACATTTAAAGCCCAATCCATGAAAGAAAAAAGAAATGCTAGACTTCATCAAAAGTACGAACCTCTGCTCTTCAAAAGTTTGTTAAGAGAATAAAAAGAAAAACCATAGACTTTGAGATGATACTTACAATTCATATATCTGAAAAAGAACTTATATCCACAATATATAAAGAACTCTCAAAATACCATAATAAGGAAACAAACAACCCCAGCCCAATAAAAATGGGCAAATTATTTGGACATACAATTCATCAAAGAAGACATAAAGATAGCATATAAGCCCATGAAAAAATGCTCAACATCACTAGTCAATATGGGGATGCAAATTAAAACTACAATGAAATACTGTTATATACCTATTAGAATAGCTAAAAGTAAGAACCCCCCCCCCAATACCAAGTGTGGATAAAAAGTGGGAGAAACTGGAACTCTCATATACTCTGGTGGCCAAATAATTTGTACAACCACTTCGGAAAACCAATGTTGTAGTTTCTTTTTTTTTTTTTTTTAAAGATTTTATTTATTTATTTGAGAGAGAGAGAATGAGAGAGAGCACAAGAGGGAAGAGGGTCAGAGGGAGAAGCAGACCCCCCGCTGAGCAGGGAGCCCGATGCGGGACTCGATCCCAGGACTCCAGGATCATGACCCGAGCCGAAGGCAGTCGCCTAACCAACTGAGCCACCCAGGCGCCCCAATGTTGTAGTTTCTTAAAATGTTAAATATATGCCTGCCATAGGATCCAGCCATTCTACTAGTTATTTGCCCAAGAGAAACAATTATATATGTTCATATGAAGACTTGTTCATGAATGCTCATAGCAGTTTTTGTCATAACCAAAAATTAGAAACAATCCAAAATATTTCTTTTTTTAAAGATTTTATTTATTTATTTGACAGAGAGACACACAGCGAGAGAGGGAACACAAGCAGGGGGAGAGGGAGAAGCAGGCTTCCCGCTGAGCAGGGAGCTGGATGCGGGACTCAATCCCAGGACCCTGGGATCATGACCTGAGCTGAAGGCAGACACCTAAGGACTGAGCCACCCAGGTGCCCCAATCCAAAATATTTCATCAACAGGTACATACATAAAGAAATTGAAGCATACAATGCAATGGAATACTGCTTAGCAATAAAAAAGATAAATTATTGGCAGATGCAATCACAGGCATGAATCTCAAAATAATTATGCTGAGTAAAAAAAGGGCAGCCAAAAAAAATACATGGTGTATGATTCCATTTATGCAAAATTCTAGAAAAGGACAATGAATGCATCGTGACAGAAAGTAGATCAGTGGGTTGCACGGAGGCAGGAGGGAAGGATTACCAGGGATAAAAGGTAACTTTTGAAACTGACCTACCTAATAGATCAGTTGATTTTGATTGTTGTAATGGTTTCATGATTGTATGCCTATGTTAAAACTTGTCAAATTGCACAAATATATGCAGTCTATCGTGGGTTAATTATACCTCAGTAAAGCTATTGAACAAAACAGAGAGAAGACTGCATCTGCTGGGTTGGTCCCCTGTGCTGAAAATGAGCAGAGCAAGGTCAGTCCTGGTTCTAATAGAGATGGCTCTCTGGGATGCTTCGCAATGCAAGGACTTCCTTAGGCCTAGGGAGATGAGTGCGTCCAAACACCAACGGATCTGGGCAGAGGAGAAGGCAAGCAATCACCTTGTTACTAGAACTAGGACACAAGGGCACATGCCCTCATGCTGGACTCCTGAATTAAGGCTTCCAGAGTTTCTCATAAGGACAAGATTTTCCCCACAGCTATGGGTATTTTAATCCTAAGGAGACTGAGGGTCCCGGTCAAGTGTGGGGAGAAGCCCGAGGAAACAGAGCACCAACCTTCTAGCCGTTCACTAAATTGAAACTCTAAATTGACTGTCTACTCCATCCAACGAGGTGGGAGGAGGTTTCCCAGAAGGAAAGATGTGGCGGCTGAACCATGTGTGTATTGAAGCCATAATACCCCTTCCATGACTCTTCCCTCTCACTCCCATCCCTATGACCCTTGCTGATCTGTGTCAAGTGTCTCAGGTCTTTCATCTCCATCCCAGTAAGTTCACACTTGACGCCCCCCCCCCCCCACACACACACTGACCTTGGTACAGTTACTTCCACAACCTGGACCTTTCGATACACAGATCTCACACACACACACACACACACACACACACACACTCCTACTCATTATGTCTGCACTGTGTGGTTAAAAATCAGTTTGTAAAATCACTCACTCACTGCACATGCCATAGTTGATTCTTTACTGGCAGAAGCCATACCTTCCATTCTTACTTGTCCCTGAAGAGCTCTGTTCCCATAAATGATATCATCTGGAGGGGGGCAGAACTAATGAAGCCATTCTGGTTTGAGAAACAGGCCGATGAAATAGAGTCCACGTCCTCCAGAATTAACATTTCACCTCTTGCAATAGCAGATCTGTCATTTAACTCAGGACCCTAAAACTTTTGCAGCTCCTTGTAAAAATGTAGATTCTAAGATTTACAAAGAAATTTCTTAAACTTCTAAAATTTACAAATACATCAGCATAAAGTTGACTATCATAAGGTTCAAAGTAGCAAAAGTTACTAGAGCAACTTAAATGTTCATCAACAGACGAATAGTTAAATCAGTCATGCTGTATCTATCCACTGGCGTACCATACAGACATTAAAACAATATGATCTTGATTTAATTTATCGCAGAGAACAATCCCTGTAATACATAATAAGTATATGTACTTACATATATGGAATGATTTTATTCTTTGCTACACCTAATATATGTGTACATATACACACATTTGACTTTGTATCGCTGGATGGTTGGAATAACAGGTGATTTTTATTTTCTTTTATATATATGTTGTATTATTTCTGAATTCTTTGAAGAAAGTGGGCATCGCTTTTTATAATCAGAAATTATTCTTTCTGCATGGGCAAAAATACACCATTCACATCTTAAGATCGACTTTGGCCATAGGCCAGGAAGTCCGTTCTCAGGATGTGGGGAAAGGGAATGGATCGTCTCTGTGTAGCTGATGATTATGACCCCTGGCCCCCTCTTTGATTAACAGAGAGAGCAGCTGATGAATTTAGCATGCACTGTTTCATACACATGCTAGAGCAGCCTTTAAAGTAACTCAAAAAGATGCTCAGATTTACCAAAATACAACTTAATAACCAGAATGTGTCTCTGCCCCTACTTATTACCCACTTGTTCTTCAAAGCTCACACTGAGTAAAGGAAATTCATTTTTTAAAACCCGTAATGCAAATTAGTTATAATGTATATGATGTGAGGTATAATAAAGGGAAAAAAAATCTTAACCATGGCTACCTTAGCCTCCGAGGGCCGCCATAATAAATGAAAACTGATTAGGTGGCTTTTAAAAACACAGAAATTTATTGTCTCCCAGTTTGGGGGCTAGAAGTCTGAAATCAAGTGGTGGGTGGGTTGGTTCTTTCTGAGTGCTCTGTTCCATTCCCCACACCTGGCTTCTGGTGACAGCCAGCCATTTTTGGCCTTCCTTGGCTTGGAGATGCATCAACCCTATCCCTCCTCCATCTTCACATCCCTTCCCGATGTCCCTGTGCCCTCACGTGGCTGCAACTAAACTTAGTAAACAGGAAGAAAAGGTGATCTGAGAAACCACGAGGGTGATAATATGTTACGATCAGCCTCTTCTGTTCACATTTGGTGCAGTAATGCTTTATATACACGTATGACTGATGGGTTTGATTTATCTTTTTTTTTTTTTAATTTTTTTTTTTTTTAAAGATTTTATTTATTTGCGAGAGAGAGAATGAGAGACAGAGAGCATGAGAGGGAGGAGGGTGAGAGGGAGAAGCAGACTCCCCGCTGAGCAGGGAGCCCGATGTGGGACTCGATCCCGGGACTCCAGGATCATGACCTGAGCCGAAGGCAGTCGCTTAACCAACTGAGCCACCCAGGCGCCCTGATTTATCTTATTATAGATAATTTTACATCCTGATTCAGTACAGGGTAGGGGGCTCTGAAGTCAGACTGTGTGAATTTGTTTCCTGCCTTCAACACTTGCTAGTGTTTTTTTTTTTAAAGATTTATTTATTTATTGGGGCACCTGGGGGGCTCAGTTGGTTAAGTGCCTGTCTTCAGCTCAGGTCATGATCTCAGGGTCCTGGAATTGAGCCCCACGTCGAGCTCCCTGCTTAGCAGGGAACCTGCTTCTCCCTCTCCCTCTGATGTTCCCCCTGCTTGTGCTTGCTCGCTCTATCTCTCTCTCAAATAAATAAATAAAATCATCACTTGCTAGTTTTATGTCCAAAGCAAGTTCTTTAAACTCTTAAGTTTCCCTTCCTTTTTTTCTTAAAAAATATTAGAAATAATTATAATAGTGCTTTCCATGGGATGGTATGACCATTAAGTGACAAGTATTCAGTGTGCCATGCACCCAAAACAATGACCAGCAGAGCGTTTTCACTCAATAAGTGTTGGAGAAAGAAAGAGAGAGACACATACACAGAAAGAGGGAGAGAGAAGACAAGGGCAAAAGTAAGATTCAAAGAAATCTGCAAATAGAATTGTCTCAAAACACTATTAATATAGCAATTGATAGGGGCGCCTGGGTGGCTCAGTCAGTTAAGTGTCTGCCTTCGGCTCAGGTCATGATCTCAGGGTCCTGGGATCGAGCCCCACATCGGGCTTCCTGCTCAGTGGAGTCTGCTTCTCCCTCTCTTTCTGCCCTTCACCCCCCTCATGCTCTCTTGCTCTCTCTCTCTCTCAAATAAATAAAATCATATATAGATGATAGATAGATAGATACATATATATATATATAAATATATATATATTTATATATATATATATAAACATATATATATATATAAATTGGTATACTAACATATGGTGCCAAATGGAATCAAATAACCTAGTTTTGAGTGAACTATACTGAAAAACTAACAACAAATCACCCTAGATTAAAAGAGATTGCAGTAAAATATAAAACAATAGAGTTTTTTTAAGGAAAAAAAGGCAGAAAATCTTCAGGATGAGTTCTTAGACTTGATACCAAAGCATGAGCCATATAAGGGAAAACTGGAATTGGACCTCCCATCACATTAAACATTATTACTCTGCAAAAGGTTGTTAAAAGGATTTGCTGGACCTGCAGCATCTTTTAATAAAATCTCATTGCATGGGCTGTTCTCAATAAATGTTAACAATTATTGTTACTATTGTTGTCTATGTTATTATGGCCTTCTTCAATCCCTCTCTCGAAAGCTGTCTTCAGCATAGCAAAACATTTTTAATTCCTGCTAAACTTATCATTTGCCATTCTTTCCCCCCTCTTCATGAAATTGATGTCCTCTTCCTTTTGTCTGACATTTTCTCACTTATCCTTCATGATCCCGCTCAGGAGCCACCTCCTTAGCAAAGTCTCCCTGATTCGCTCCGGGTCCATATCTCTCCCTTCTTTCTGAAAGCTCCCTTCTGTAAATATAATACATATATTTACATATATACGTATTAAATTTTATATATATACAAGACATTATAATATATTAAATAGCATATATTATATTAAATATCATATTATATTTTAATATATGTTATGTATTTTATATATAAATAGAATGTTAATGAGAATATAATTAAGTAAAATAATAGATAATAGAATGAAATATATATTTGATATTAATACACATAATATATTATAAATATAAATATATAACATAAACATGATATAAATATATTTGAAAATATTTATATATTAAATATGAGTTTAATATACATATTTATATATAACAGTTCTATTTATCTTTTGCTAAAAGGGACTATCCCTTATTAATATTTGCATTTGCAAATAATCATTAACCATTTGTTGAATGAACTGACATACAGCTGTTCCTGGAATGATAGGATTCACGTCTGCTTCTGGGTATCCCCCAAAGTGCCCAGCAGAATGCCTAGAATATACCTGCCATGGGGAAAATATCTACTACACAAATAAATGAAAGGATTGCAAAACACAAACATCAGCCTAAACAAGATTAGAGGTCCCCACAAAACCCCATAAAATACAAGGAAAGAGATTCTAATGATGGAAGAATAAAATCACCAAAATCTCCTTCTCTCTCCCTCTCTCCTTTTTTTTTTTTTTTTTTTTGAATACCCCCTAATTTCCACCATATCTTTCAATGATGTTTATGTTGAAGGGAAAATAAATTCATGCTTTGGTTCAGCGTGAATGGGGTTCATGTTACTTTTGTCTTCTTTTATACCAGTCACTGATGTCCTTTCTAATTAACAGCTCTAATCCGATAACTTGGGTATGCTGTTCATATAGATGCTGATTTCAGTATGTGTGTGTGTGTGTGTGTGTGTGCACGCAAGCATGTGTGTGCAAGCATATATGCTTTTGTGGATTTCTGGTTTAAAAAAAACTGTAACTTTAAAGAACTGGGGTTTAATATCCTTTGAGATTTCTCTAATTAGGTTCTACTCCTCTTCTTAGATGAGTTTAGTACCCAAGTAAATGAACTAATTAGTAGTCTGTTGTTGAATGAGGCTACAAGGTTTTATAAAATCCCTGGTCATCCTTGCGAGTTCCCGCACAGGACTGCAATTAAAGAGCTCAGAAAAAAAATAAAACCTGTTTTCTGTCCCCTCCCCTTTTTTCCCTGACTACAGGGCTGTTTGCGGGTGCTGTGCTCAGTTTCTGAATGGGTGTGGGCAGATGCAGCACACAACCCAAATCTGGGTAACAAAAGCCAATACAGAGATGGAAAAAACAAAGACAATTCCCAGAAGAGCAGCGCTCTTTTGAATGACCCAAGTAGTCTCGGCAAGCCTTTGAATTTCACCTTGATGTTTAAATGAAGGCACAGAGGGAAAACAGGGGCTAATTCTATCGATTGGTGTGACTCAGAAATCTAGCATAAAAGTAATATACTGATAGAGAGAGGATGTGACATAAAAACCCATCTAGTCCCGTCAGACTAAACCATGCCTTGACCTTCTTGCGTCCCCATGGATACTTGTAACACATTAAGCTAGAGTTTTGTTGGGGATTCATTTATTAATAGGCAAATATATCAAACCTTACATTAATTATATTTAGCCTCTTCTGAAAACCTTTAGACAAGTGAAAATGAATTAATGACTAGTTTTTTGTACTGGTTTTGTGGACAAGATCTTGAGAATGATTCCTTACAGTGTGATTATAGCTCACCTGTGTCATGGTCTGCTGTTACTCAAACCGCTCCCCGCCCCAAGAAGTTCCCCCTTGCCATCTACAGGAGTAGATTGCTTTGGAGTTGGACATGACTGCCAGAAAGAACTCTGTCACTAAGCCTTTTGGTGCCTCAGAGTGAGTACCTAATACCCAAGCTGTGCAGGGAATGGAGAACATTACAAGACCCAAGAGCACAAGGACACACGAGCTCCGCATATCTGAGGTTCCTGCATATCTGAGGTTCATTAAACATTTCAGCCTGATGCTCAAGCCACTTGCCCTGCCAACCCACGATCCCAGCGTCAGCTCCCTGCACTCAGAGCCCTGTCTCACTATAGCATCTTCTCTTCCCAGGCTTTACCCCCTTTATAACCTTGCAGTGAGGAGCCATTGCCACTCATCCTGGCAATCCACTGAATACCAAAGCATTTCTCCTCCACTGCTTTTTCCAGAAGGCTAAGGAAGTGGGAGCACTGGTCTCAGTGGCTGCAGATCCCACAGGGTGGGCATGGGGCATCAGGGGAACACTGTTCTCCTTGCTCAGGAGCTAGGTCTTTCTCCCCAGACTTCCAGTATCCTTTTCTAATATATCTAGAATAAATCTTATCTATTACAGTACAGATTTAGATCTCCATCTGTTCTGAGAAAGTTACATCACTCCCATTCACTTACGTGTGGCTTTGTTGAGGGAAAATAGCACCCTGAGTTACTTAACAAGGCATCTTAGAGTATAAAGGAAGAAGAGGGGAACCAGACCAGCACTCACCTCCCTCATCCTTGGGAGGAGGGACATCCTTTTACCCCACTGCTTTAGAGCATAATAACTTACTGAGTCAAATTTTAATTAAAATAGAGATACCTAGTAGAGGTTCATGTGTCTTCAAAGATATTGCGCCCAGATGCAATATTAGAAGAAAAAGTAATTCGTCTACAGATAATTGTCTGCCAAAACTAGGACTGTGCACCAGAAACCAACATTTGCCAAGTTGAGAAAAGCTGGTGGAAAGGTTGTGTTTTCTCTGAAATATTATTTCTGCCAGAGGAGCCCAACCAACATTCAAACAAAGCCAACACACTTCAAAAGACATGGGTTGGGCGCCTGGGTGGCTCAGTTGGTTAAGCGACTGCCTTCGGCTCAGGTCATGATCCTGGAGTCCCTGGATCGAGTCCCGCATCGGGCTCCCTGCTCAGCAGGGAGCCTGCTTCTCCCTCTGACCCTCCCCCCTCTCATGTGCTCTCTCTCTCTCATTCTATCTGTCTCAAATAAATAAATAAAATCTTTAAAAAAAAAAAAAACAAAAGACATGGGTTAAGGCAGAAAATAAAATCGATTATTTTAAACATATAGGATGTTAGGTGAAATTCAGATGTTTGTCAATTTGCTAAAATATTACACTATCCAGCTTAAAAAGGTTTGTGAAAAGTAGTCAGAAGCATGAGCACAGATCTTGAAATGCAGCAGGTCACCACAGGTCCTAGAAGACTAGAACACCACCAGACACAGAGTGGTTTTCAATCAGTGCTCATGGAACCAAGGAATAAGTGAAGGTCTGTAAACTGCCACTCACCCCAAATGCCATAGGATGATAATCAATATCTCTCATATGCCTATGAAGATCCAGATATGATCCCATTTGCTGTGTGTGTCAACTCTCCAAATTCTTATACCTGTCAGGCTTCTGAGATACATCCGATCATAATCCCCTCCTTACAGAAAGGTTAGGGAATCTGCACATAGCCAAACAGGTCATGAGGGTGAAATCACATTCTACCGTGCATAATATCTTACCTTCAAGGGAATGAGATGAATATGCCCTGCCAGCCAACAAAATTTTCTTATAAGCAGCACCCAGGAAACAATTTGGACCCTGTCAATTGTCAATGCCTGAGGGGAAAAGGCAGTCTCTAATAGCTGGTTCCCTGTGGCCACAAAGTCTTTCTGAGCCTCAGTGTCCTGAGCTGTAAATGGAGATGATAAAACTTAAACCTTGGGAGTTTTCTGTAAGGATTGGCAATGATGTGGGTAAAGCCCCAAGAATAGTATCTGGCCAATGGGAGGGAGCCTCAATGAACATCAGGTATTTTTGCTATTAACTGCTATTCCGAGTGGCTACCCTCTTCACCAGCCTAACAATGCAGCCTGAAGGATGCATTTCAGACTTCACCAGGCTCCCCGGGATGATCCATATTATGAGCCTGTGGTCAAAGCATTTAGAGTTGGTTTTAATGAGCTACCACCCATCTATTCACCCTTACAGATTCTTTTAATAATCCTGTTGGGTGAAGGTCTCCAGAGTACAGTTCCTGCCTTTTTGGTCTGGCAGCCTTACAGTAAGTGGTCTCTGGCATAATACCTACAGTTATATACAGCTTCCCATCAAGAGGGCCCCTTAATAGCTCTAGAGAACAAAGCACCTTGTAAATAAGGTAGTGTTGGCATTTTTATGTTGGTTTCCATTAAGAGAAATTCTATGATTGGTGTCAGGATGGTTTCAAAAATGTTTCAAGTTAAGCTCAGCATTCCAAAGTCCCACTTACGGACTCCTGCTTTCTACCTTTCCTCCAGATTCATGCACCCATTCAAGAAACATTTGTTTAGCTCCTTTGATGTGCTAGGCACTGTGCTGGCCATGAGATGTAAGGGGGCGATGGAAACAGAATCCTCATCCTCATGTGATCTATAGACCAGGGGGGACACCATCATTCTATACGCAGTATCAAGGAGTTGTATGGGGCAAGAGACAGGGAAGGGGAAGGCATGGGCAGGAGCCCCGTGCTAGTCTGGAATGGCCTTCTGCGCGGTGGATTTGTCAACTGCAATGTGAACAATGGGATGGCCTTAGTCACGTGAAATGGCACAGCTGGGAGAGAGTACAGGCCCAGTGAAAAGCCTGAATGAAGGTCCAGAAGTGAGGATGAACAGAGCACTTTCTAGGGAATTGAAGGAGGGGTGGAGGAGGGGCACCTGGGTGGCGCAGTTGGTTGAACACCCGACTTCTGGTTTCAGCTTAGGTCATGATCTCAGCTTAGGTCATGATCTCAGCCCAGGTCATGATCTTGGAATTGTGGGATTGAGCCCCAAGTCAGGCTCAGCACTTAGTACAGAGTCTGCTTTAGATTCTTTCTCCCTCTCCGTCTGCCCCTCCCCTGCTCTCACACTCTGTCTCTGCCTCTCTTTCTCTCTAAAATGAATAAATGAATAAATAAAATCTTTAAAAAAAAAAAAGGTGGGGTGGAGGAAGAGTCTGTCTGAGTATGTGTGGCAAAGAGCAAGGGGCCTGTGATAAAGCTCAAAGGTGGACAGCACCACATTTGGAGGACCTTCTCGTTCATGTGCTATCTATGAAACCAGCAACAAAAAAATAAAATCAACATGCATTTTCTTCCTTTGATTCACATGGGCTGCACTGAATATACCTAGGCTGCAATTAAAGTGAAATGACTTATGCTTAGATTTGTGTAATAAAGAGCTGAATTATGACGATGGCCCAGCTTAAAGCCCACCTCCACTATCAATCCACCCTTGATCAGCATAAAGTGACTTCTCCATATTCAGATCTCCCAGTATTTATGACTTTCATCACTTAATTATACTGGCTTGTTAAATTATCTTCTCATACACCCGTGGCTTAACTCTCTTATTAGACAGAAGGCTTCTAAAGAGATCAAATCCCTTTTGAAACTTCTCTGTATCCCCCACAGTACCTAGCATCCCCACGATTATCCACTTGGCCAACAAATACAATTCTGTGCACAGGAGATACTTTAGGGAAGAAGGCAGAGAAGGACCCTCGTCTTGGGGGTCTTAAGTTTTGATCATGGAGACAGATAAATAAATAATTTAAAATATATGCTATACATATGCACATAACTGTATATTTATGGCTTCCAATAATGCTAAGAACAATGACCAAAATGAAGGGACATGTGTTAGAAATTGACTGGTTTAGAGGCATACGACTTTGTATTGTATGGAGAAATACATATAAAATCCAAAGAGTTAGTATTTATTCATTTAAGGGCTTGAATAATAAGAAGGAAGAAGCCATGTGAAAATCTGGAGTGGTCTAGATAGATAAAAATTGAATGTAAACCCCTATGATGGGAAATGAGCTTTGTCAATTCTTCCCACCACGAGCAGAAATGATAATCGTGTAATGTTATAAAGGTGCCAACGAACGCAACGGTGGCCATCATATTGCAATATAAATGTATCAAATCAATATGTTGTACACTTTAAACTTGTGTAATGTTATTTATCAATTATATCTCAATATAAAAAGCAAACAAACAAACAAAAATAAAACACCCAGCAAGAGGAGCAGAGGAGAAAAAGCAAGATGGGATGTGTGCCAAGGAAAGAAAGCAATAAATAGAAAATGTCCAATCCCACAGAACCGTATAGAACATAAACAGAGTTTGGGTTTTGTTCTAGGTATAATTAGAAATCTTGCAAAGGTTTTAAGTACTTAGAAGATACCAGAGTTTTAGATTTACGGATTGCTTAGATGTTTGCATGCATTAAACCTCAGAAAGACAAGTTTAAGAGAATAAAGCTTACCAAAAATTATGTTCTAATTCTGATTCTCATAAGTAAGGCCTTAACATTGTGGGAAATGACAGGGAAACAATGGAATTGGCTTAACGACACTTTTGAGAAATGTCCCTTACAGCAGATGTTATCTGTCAATATTACCTTCTCTCTCCAACTGTGTCTTTCATGCAAACAGCATCTGCAAGTTTGCGTGATGGAATGGACATGAAAGCCTGCTGGAAACCACTGGCAATTCTCCTGTCTCTACTCGAGTGAATGTCACAAAAAATAAACTTCATGACTTCAAGTCTTTAAAGAAAGAGTTGGTTAATCAGAAGAACGGCCGCTGAGCCAGGAAATACTTTTAAAGGGAAATCTTGTGTATGTAAGCACCTATTTTGCAAATGAAGCGTGTGGAAGTCTCATAGAAGGAAGGCAGAGCTCCTAACGTGGCCATTAAACATCTCATGGGCAAAAGGCAGTAGTGAATTACCTCCATTTCCGTGTTAACAATTGCTTCAATTTGCATTTTTAGCATAAAATAACTGGGAGCAAAATGGTCTAAAATGTCAATAACGGAAAAAAATCAACAACAACAACAACAATAATAATAACTAATATTTGTGGTGCTATTACTTGATGCCAAGCATTTTGGGGAACATTCGATAGATATTTGCTCATTTAATCATTGCAGAACTCCAAGCGCCATCACCATTAATAAAACACATTTTATTTATTTAGTTTTTAAATTTTATTTATTTATTTGTCAGATAGAGAAGGAGGGAGAGAGCACAAGCAGGGGGAGCAGCAGGTGGAGAGAGAAGCGGGTTCCCCACTGAGCATGGAGCCCAAAGGGGGAATCGATCCCAGGACCCTGGGATCATGACCTGAGCCAAAGGCAGATGCCTAACCAACTGAGCCATCCAGACATCCCAGTAAAACCCATTTTAATGACGAAAGCAAGACTCAAAGATGAAGCAACTTGCCCAGGGCCACAGAGCAGATAAGCTGCAAAGCCAGAGTTCGAGCTTCTCCTTTCCTTGTTGCGCTCTGAGAGACCTGGTCAAAGCATCTTGCCTGTAGCTAATAAAGACTTTGTAAATGCTGGTTACATATCACCTGCTTCAGTTTGATGTACAAATGGTGCTACCTACCCACCTGACCTCAACAAAGCACCCATCTATTCATTCAAAGAAAACACTTCTTGAGTGTAATTCATGTCCCAGGCAACAGGACTACAACCCGGAACAAAATGACTTAGGTCCTGACCTTCTGGGTTTTCCATTCCAATTGATTATAGTTGGAGGGATAGGAGGGACAGACAATCTATCTATCTATCCATTAGACCTAATAGATATCTATTATAGATACAAATATATAAACGTTATATATTTTATATATATAAGTATATATATTATATATTCTGATTATATATATATATATATATATATATATATATATATATATATATATATATATCAGAATGTCACACATAGATGGGTATGGAGGAAAGACATTTGTACACACATTAGGACACTGCTGTGCACAATTAGAACAGGAACCCTTAGATCTAGAATCTGAGTTTTCAAGTCTGCAGATTGTAAAGTATTTCACATTACAGTCAATTCCTTCACTTTGCACATAGAGTCCTCATGGGGTTGCTCTGCATACTAAGCTCTCTCGTGCTTTTAGATGACAAGTCATTTATGAATAATCATTTCCCCAGAAGTCTCCATGGGTACTGTACCTCACATAGTATGGTAAGTAGGTTCGTGCTATATATTTATGACATAATGTTGACATCAGCAATGGGAGGTGCCATAATTCCAGATGGCTTCCAGTCCATTCTCCCATTCTCTTGAATATATGAGCAAAAAAAAAAAAAAAAAAAGTATGCAAATTATAAATTGCAAAATCCCCCCAAAAAATAGTTTTACTCAAAAAAAAATGTTAATTTCCCTCTAAGTTACCAAAATTAGTTTGCTGTGGTAATTTATTAAAGGTGCCTACTTTGAAATCAATAGTAAATGACTATGGGCTCATTTTTGATTGATAAATCCCTCATTAAAATTAATGCCAACCTAAGCTTCCAAACTGTACCTATTAATAAAACTCTAATTGGTATATGCAGCCAATGCCTTTCTATGGGTATAATCAATTTGGTACAGATCCTGCACTTTATTGACTTCTGGCTACCCCAAGGGAGTTTTTTTCCTCCTCCTTCAGGGAGGGCCCATCTCTGTGCAGATACTCAAAAGCAGACCTAAGACATGAGGGCACTTGCCATTTAATTTAGACTTCCTGTGACATTCCTAACATACAGCACCAATGTCAGACAATGCTGTTAGTGGACGGGTCCCAAGGGTCACCAGCTATGAAAAGCCAATTGCTGCACTTAAAAGCTAGACTGTCAGAAAGCTTGGTGTTCTAGACACCCTGGCTCCCACTCCATCTACAAAACTTTAAGTGCCACTTGCTGAAAGTATGGAAAAACCATATCCTGTCTTTATCCATACAGAGTATCGTTATGTGTTTTACTATCACCCGAGCCAAACAATAGGAACTGGGCAAGGAGCTAGTATTCAACATTCAAATACTCTAAATGTTCAAAGAAAAGCATTTTACTTGAGTCCTGAAGAAAATCAGCCCTCATGGAAGAGGGCACATGAATATTGATTTATCTGAATCGAAAGGAGGACCTCACCCACTAACTGATTCTTTAAAAACACCCCTAAGCTTCATTGACATGCTGTTGCTTTACACTTAATATTTCTGAGTGAGTGCATTAACTTGGAAAATCTCAGTGCACTGAAAAAAGAAATGATAATAATAAAGATCTATTGGGGAGCTAAAAGCCCAAAAGAAAAAAAAGTCAATATCTATATTTTGCTATTTTCAAACAAAATATGAAATGAAATTTACTCTAGCTGTAAAACTCCCAAATAATCAGAGAGCAGCCCAATGGCTAAAGAGAACTCAGTGGAAGCCTTTGACCCCCTGCAGGGATGGGTGGTGTGAAACCCTTAGATTGAAACCATTGCAGATAAATATCACAAAGACCAGATTTGTACTGAGCTCAAAGCAGCCCTTGAGTCTTCAGAGGTGCTCAGAAAATGTCAAGAGAAAAGATTCTCCTTCAAGGCTACTAGCACTTCTTCCCTCATTTCTATTAGGCTTGGAAGCCAAGAGCTTTACTTCCTCTATGCAATTCCCAGCTAAGCTATAAAACTCATGTCGGTGAAGAACACTTAAGGAGAATTGTTTTATCCCCACTGTCTATATCTTAGGTAACTTTGTGAATGAGCTTTGAGAGAATGATTCTAGAATGGAAGGGAGCGTATCCTACTTCACTTAACCTGAAAACAGTGAAATGATTTTCTCTCTCTCTCTCTCTCCCTCTCCCTCTCCTTCTCTCCTTTCTCTCTATTCTCTGTCTCTCTCTCTTTGGATTTCTTTTAGCTTTGGATGGCTGGTTGACCATTCCTCAATTATCTATTACATTTTATTTTTTTTAAGATTTTATTTATTTGAGAGAGAGAGAGAAAATGTACGGGGGTGGGGGGGACAAGCAGGCTCCCTGCTGAGCAGAGAGCCCAAAGACCCTGAGATCATGACCTGAGCCGAAGGCAGACACCCCTACATTTTAAATCATGTTATAGCCCCTTTTTTTTTGTCAGGGCTTGGGTAAAGATTGAGAAGTTTCCAAAGAAACTTGACAAAATGCAGGCCCTACTTTCCACCTGGGTTGTTCCCCAGACTGAACAGGACAGCTATGTCCCAGCACGCTGGGTCTGTGATAGAGAACGCTGTGTGTTTAGCAATCCCCTCGAATCTAAGCCGGGAAAGATCAAATTGCTCTGTTGAAAAAAACTTCATTTTATATAGAGTATTTAGTTAAAAGAAAACATTTATAATTCTTATTCATTATAAAAGCAAAAGAACATTTAAAAAGTTTGGAAAATACAGAGAAGGTGAAGATCCCTTGCAATTTCACGCTGCTTTATAATGCATAGCAAGGAAACGTTTTTCCTGCATTATGGCTCTTTTGCTTCATTTTAGAACAGCCATTTGCTCTAAAGTAAAATGCTGTTTATTCTATAAAATTTTGTATGATGAAAAAAATCCAGCAAAAACTAAAAGAAATTTTGCAAATCTATACATTACTCTTTCTAGATTGTTCTGCATGTGGCCAGAGATTTCACCAAGGTCTCCCCTCACTTGTCATTCTCTGAGGATCTTCTTGACCAATCATAGGAAGTGGTGACACCATTAGCTTCCTCATCATCCTCCCTTGACCCCACCCCACTGCCAACCCACCTTTTTTGTTTTGCATCGGTGACCCCCTGACACCCACAGGTGTTAAGTGTTGGCTTATTGTCTGTCTGATAGAATATAAGCACCATGAACATTTGGGTTTCTGGTTAAAATTCAGATTCAAATTCAGTAATGGTTCCCAAACTCTGGGAACCCACAATTGTTATTATTTCTTAAAGATTTTTTAAGGGGCACCTGGGTGGCTCAGTCGGTTAAGCATCTGCCTTAGGCTTAGGTCGTCATCCCAGCGTCCTGGGATGGAGTCCCGAATCGGGCTTCCTGCTCAGTGGAGAGCATGCTTCTCTCCCTCTGCTGCTCCCCCTACTTGTGAGCTCTCTCTCTCTCTCTCTCTCGATCTCTGTCTAATAAATAAATAAATAAAATCTTTTAAAAAATGAAGTTTTTTTTAAGAGTATTTCTAGGCTCACAGAAACATTAGGGGAAAGGTACAGAGATTTCCCATATATCCCCTACCCGCACTTTTGCCTAGCTCCCACCCCATTATCAGCATTTCCCACCAGAGCATTACAGTTGTTACAATTGATAGACCCACCCTGACACATTACTCTCACCCAAAGTCCATCACTTATATTAGGGTTTACTGTTGGTGTTATACATTCTGTGGGTTTTGATAACGATACGTATTCATCATTATGGTGTCATACAGAGTCTTTTCACTGCCCTAAAAATCCTCTCTGCTATGCATATTTTTCCCCCCCACTCCCTTAACCTTTAGCAACCACTGATCTCTTTACTGTCTCCATAGTTTTATCTTTTTCATGTGATGTAGTTGGAATCATACAATATGTAGCCTTTCCAGATGGGCTTCTTTCATTTAGTAATATACATTTAAGATTCTTCCATGTTTTTTCATGGCTTGATAGCTCATTCCTTTTTAGTACAAAACAATATTCCATTGTCTGGATGTGCCCCAGTTTATCCATTCAACTACTGAAGTTACTTGGCTACTTCCAGGTTTTGGTAACTATGAATGAAGCCACTATGAACATCTGTGTGCAGGTTTTTGTCTAGACATAAATTTTCAACTTCCTTGGGTGAATATCAAGGAGTGTGATTGCCAGATCATGTTGTAAGGATAAGTTTGGTTTTGTAAGAAACTGCAAAACTGTCTTCCAAAGTGGCTGTGCCATTTTGCACCCCTCCAGCAAAGAACAAGCATTCCTGTTGCTCTACATCATTGCCAGCATTTGGTGTTGTCAGTGTTCCAAGTTTTGGCCATTTTAATAGGTGTGTTAGTAGTATGTCATTGTTGTTTTAATTTGAAATTTCCTTATGATATATTATATCAGATAGATAAATGATTGATAGGCAGATGATAGATAGATAGATAGATAGATAGATAGAGCGTTTTTTCCCTCTGCTTATTTGCCATCTGTGTATCTTCTTTGGTGAGGTGTCTGTTAAAATCATCAGATTGTTTATTTTCTCATTGTTGAGTTTAGAGAATTTTTTGTATATTTTGAATAACAGTTCTTTATCAGATGTGTCTTCTGCAAAAATTTTCTCCCAGTCTGTGACTTGTATTCTCATTCTCTTGACCTTGTCTTTGGAAGAGCAGAAGGGTTTTTATTGTTTGATTTTTGTTTGTTTGTTTTTGTTTGTGTTAATTTTAAGGAAGTCCAGCTTATGAAGTATTTCATGGATCATGCCTTTGGTGTTGTATCTAAAAAGTCCTGACCATATCCAGGGTCACCTATGTTTCCTCCTGTGCTATCTTCACAGAGTTTTATAGTTTTACATTTTACATTCAAGTCTATGATCCATTTTGAGGGTTTTTTTGTTTTGTTTTGTTTTGTTTTGTTTTTGGTGAAGGGTCACAATAATTACTTTACCCCGTAGCTCCTTAAGGACAAGATGGAGACTAAAAAATTAAGGCATTCATGACTCCCTAGATTGCCTTGAATTAGCACACAGGTTGTTCATTCAGTCACTAGTGCCCTCATCCTACGGGCACTCCTGATCACCTGCTGGGTACCTGAGGGTGTCCAAATGAAAACAATTTTCTTGTTCTCCTTGAAGATCAGTGGCCAGTACCAGTCAAAGTTGACAGAAAGGCCAGACTGAGATGTGGCACCAGAATATACATTACCCAACAGGGGGTGGTGATGAGTTTCACTATGGGCTATAATTAGTCACGGCTGGGTCACGACGTCATAACTTTCAGAGTATGTGAGATCCATGTACCTAAGACGGAGGGGGGAAAGAAGCAGGTTCTTTGGCTGACAAGGATCAGCCTCTGAAGGATCAAGCAAACAAGACCCAGAAAATTATCTAAACCCCCTGTGAGGCCTCCCTTCTGGGAAGCCTATCCTGAGTCTCCTTCTGTCATGACCATCACATGCCTCTTCCACACTATCCCTGCATCTAGTCCACACTCTATCACTGCATCTCTCTCCTGCCTGCTCTAACCATCAGCTCATGCCACCCCTCACCTCTCCCACCTAACTTACAGAATACCATGAGCTCCCGTTGGCAAGAATCAGTAAGGCATCTCCAGGGCCCAGCACCTGGCCCAAGTAGAAGGCTTTATGCCACTATCGTAGGAGTGGACAAATGAACTAAGAATTAGCAAATAGACTCTGGATCTAGAGGTAGGCAGTTCATGAGAGGAGGGTGTTCTCAGTGGCCATATGGCAATTGTAACTTAGACAAAACTCTACTGTGAGTGTTGAAAAGTAGAATACCATATTAGGGTGCATTAATAGAAGCACAGCGTCCAGAAACATGAAGGTTATTATACAGTCATTTCAAGTGAATGGTGTTCAGTTCCAAGCAGCATATTTTAATAGGAATATAATTTAAATAAAACATAAACAAAGATTGATGAAAAGGCCAGATCTGGAAATATCTGCCATAGGATGCAAAAGAAAAAGGGATTGTTTATTTAGAGCAAGGAGCTTGGGGAAAATGGGATACCAACGGGTGGGTGTTTAAACACTGTTGTGTGAAAGATGTTCTACACATCTCAAAGGGAAAGTGCTGAACGTCACTGCTAAATGTTCAGCAGAAGTATATTTCAGGCCAACACAAGGAAAACATTATGGAAATTAGTGCTACCCAAAATTAAATTGGTTTTCCTGGTGAAGAAGTGAGGTTTGGCCACTGTAGATATTCAAGCAGACATAGCCATTTTTAAAAATTAATTATTTTTTTAAAGTTGTGGTTAAAATTAGGGCACCTGGGTGGCTCAGTCCATTAAGCGTCTGACTTTGGCTCAGGTCATGAACTCAGAGTCCGGAGATTGAGCCCTGCTTTGGGCTCTGCGTTCAGCAGGGAGTCTGCTTGTCTCTCTGCTCCTCCCCACGCTCATACTCTCCCTTTCTCTCAAATAAATAAATAAAATCTTAAAAAAAATTGTGGTAAAAATAGATATGATCCAGTAATTCTGCATCTGAGTATTTACCCAAAGAAAACAAACACTAATTCAAAAAGATATATGTACCCCTACGTTTACTGCAGCATTATTTACAATAGCTAAACTATGGGAACAACCTGAGTATCAGTCTACTGATTAATAATAAAGAAGATGGTGTATATACATATATATGTATACACACACACATACACACACACACACACACTGGAATATTACTCAGCTGTTAAAAAAAAAAAAAGAATGAAATCCTGCCATTTGCAAAAACATGGATGGATCTAGAAAGCATAATGCTAAGTGAAATAAGTCAGTCCGCGAAAGATAAATACCACATGATTTCACTCATGTGGAATTTAAGAAACACAACAAACAAAGAAAAAGGAGACACACAAAAGACAGACTCTTAAATATAGAGAACAAACTGGTGGTTGCCAGAGGGGAGGTGAGTGTGCGGATGGGTGAAATAGGTGAAGGGAATTAAGAGTACATTTGTTGTGATAAGAGCTGAGTAATGTATAGAATTATTGAATTATTATAGTGTATACCTGGAACTAATATAACACTGTAGGTTAATTATACTAGAATTTTTAAAAAGCTGGGGTAAAATATAATAAAATTTACCATGTAAATTTTAAGAGACAAAGAGCACAAGCAGGGGGAGCTGCAAGCAGAGGGATTGGGAGAAACAGGCTCCTCACTGAGCAGGGAGCCCGATGCGGGCCCCATCACAGGACCCCGGATCATGACCTGAGCCAAAGGCAGACGCTTAACCCACGAAGCCACCCAGGTGCCCTGACCTGTTAACCATTTTTAAGTGTACAGTTCAGTGTCATTAACTACATTCACATTGAACATCAACACCGTCCATCTCCAGAATTCTTCCCATTTTATAAAACCGAAACTCTGTGCCCATTTAACTCTAACTCCTTATTCTCTCCTCCCACCAGCCCCTGGAAGCCATCATTCTACTTTCCGACCCTACGAATTTGATTACTCTAAGTACCTTACATGAATTGAATCAACAGTATTTATTTTTCCGTGTCTGGTTTATTTCATCAAGCATAATGTCTTCAGGGTTAATCCATGTTGTAGCATGTGTCAGAGAGATGGCCGGTTGTTAATTAATTATTATTATTATTACTGTTTTAAGGAAAATAACGAGAGGTTTGGTTTAGATGGATCAGTCTTCCAAAATAATGGTTTTATGTCCTCTGACTTCTACAATAATTTCAAAGTACTTGGGGAAAAGGTTGACTGGTGTGTGATGGCCACCGGGGGGACTTAATCCCCTCATCCCCACCTCCTTGAACAACTCGGCAGGGGCTGATGCGTCACATGGGTGAATGTTGTTGGTGGAGAATCAGGGTTCACAGTAAGTAAAGCTAGGAATAAGAGGTAAGAAAAAGTGGAAACTGAAACCTCATCAGGAAGGGGGTGATTACCACGAGCGAAGCCTGTGTCTAACCCATCATCATCCCACTTGCTCCTCACAGCTGCGCTATGAAATCCATAGTGTCATTCCCGAATCCCGGTTGAGAAACATGGCCTCAGACGTGTTATATAACCAGCTCTAGGTCATGCTGTGACTTGCCTTATACTAAAGTAGGTGCTATTTTTATCTCATGATTTCACCAGACAGGGTATTGACCTAGCTCTCTAGATGGTAATTAGAGGATTGCCCGAAACACCAAGAACATAGCACGGTTTTGAAATAAAGGAAAATAGTGGGAGAATTTGCCAGATTATGAGGACCTCTCTTTGGGAGACATACTGCTTGCTGGAATCTACTGACTGACTACAACTCCAGCATCTTCAGCCACCCAGACACAGTGCAAGGGCAAGGAGTTCCACAGTGAAATGCCCCCTTATAGAAAAACACAAAGAAACAAAACTTCAAACTGGACCATGGATCCATATACGACGACAAGCGTTTAGAAGCACTTTTTATTAAAATTAAAACAAAACAGAAAGCTAAATACACCAGGAATTTTCTCTTTACTATTAATAGCATTCTAAATGTTCTTGAGTTTTTATATATGTATGTTTCTTGTAATATATATAAACTAATATATAATGCATATTATGTATTTTATAATATATATTAACTAATATAATATATTGTAATTAAGAATATTAGTACTATATATTATAATTACTATGTTATTATATATTGACATAATAATATTAATTATGATTTATAAACTAATATACAATATTATATTTTTTCCTATATATACTACATAGTCAAATGTATGTGTGTGTGTGTATTATATATACACATTTTTCCCACTACTTACATTATAGCTTTGTATATGACAAAAGATCAGTAAAGACCATGTGGCACTGGCTCCTATGAATTCTTTTGACTGCAATTTATCTATCTTCTTCAGAGTGCCATCTGCCAAATAACAGATTATAGATTCCCTTACATTTGACTCATATACATAGTGATCTATTTAAAAATCCCAGTTAATGGAGGGAGATAGAGAGATTTTTAAAATTGAGAGTTACATACCAAAATAGACAACATGAAACAATGTTCAACATCATTAGCCATAGGGGAAATTCAAATTAAAACCATAATGAAATATCACTACAGACCTGTCAGAATGACTAAAATTAAAAATAGTGGCAACACCCAAAGCTGTTGAAGATGTGGGCAAATGTGATCATTCATACATTGCTGGTAGAACTGTGAACTTGTAGAGCCACTCTGGAAAGCATTTGGCATTTTCTTATAAAACTACACGTGCAATTATCACATGGCTCAACAACCGTACCCCTGGTATTTATCCCAGAGAAATAAAAACACACGTTGATGTTAAACCTATATATAAATGTCAGTAACAGTTTAATTCATATTAACCCCAACCTGGAAACAACCCAAGTACCCTTCCATGGGTGAGTGGTTGAACAAACTGCGGTCCATCCACAGCATGGAATACTACTCAACAATGAAAAGGAAGAGATAATAAATACATTCAACAACTGGATGAATCCCACGGGATTGAGACTGAGTGAACAAAGCCAATCTCAAAAGGTTCTACAGTGTGTGGTTCCATTTATATAACATTCTTGGAATGGCAAAATTATAGAGATGGAGGACAGGTGAGTGGCTGCAAGGGGTTAGGGAGGGGTTAGAAGCAGGAGGGAAGTGGGTATGATTGTCAAAGGGTAACACAAGGGATCTCTGTGGGGAAGGAAGCCGTCTGTATCCGGACTCTGATGTTGATACATAAACCTCCACATATCGGGGCGCCTGGGTGGCTCAGTTGGTTAAGCGACTGCCTTCGGCTCAGGTCATGATCCTGGAGTCCCTGGATCGAGTCCCGCATCGGGCTCCCTGCTCGGCAGGGAGCCTGCTTCTCCCTCTGACCCTCCCCCCTCTCATGTGCTCTCTCTCTCTCATTCTCTCTGTCTCAAATAAATAAATAAAATCTTTAAAAAAAAATAAATTAATTAAAAAAAATAAAAAAAAAATAAACCTCCACATATAATAAAATGGTAAAGAACTAAATGCACAAAACACACAAACATACACACTGAGAGACAGAGAGACAGACACAGAGAGAGAGAGAGAGAGAAAGAAATAAAAACATGTAAAGCTGGAAAATCTGGATGAGTGGATTGTATTGATATAAATTCCCTGGTTGTGATATTGTGCTCAATTTTTGCAAGATGTTACTATGGAATGGTGGGGAAGGGGACGAGGCAAAGGGCATGCAAGATCACAAATCTCTAAGTTTTATTCCTTATAACTACATGTGAATCTACAATTATCTCAATATTTAAAGTTGAATTGGAAAAAAAAAAATGAACAACCATGTTGAACTCCATTTGTCGGTTTCTTGTAAATTACCACTCTATTTCATTCTGCTGTTCCTGTGGGTGGAGGATAATCATAGGTGACTAGGGTGATAAAATGAGACTATGCTTACAATGCTCTTAGCTCTACCATTTAGTACATAGTATATGTTCAATAAACATTAATAAATGATCATTAAGAGAAACATATCAATACACAGACTTTGCTGTATCTCAAGTGTGGATGAGGTCTTTTGTTACTTAATTAGTTATGTTACTTAACATAGGGCCTTCTGGATTGCCTGCAATTTGGAAATGGCTCATTAGCTTACATTTCATTGTATTTTTGACAAATGCAGGGAGATTGGGCACAAGAAGACGGAACTATCACACTCACTCAAGACCATAGGGAGAAGATCCTGTCTCAGCTTACGATCCTCCTCTAAAGATGTTATTTGACTCTTTTTGATAAGTAGTTAAGGTAGGGGGTAGGCACAGAAGCAAGACAGAAACTCTTTTTCCTCACTCTTTTATGGCTTATTTACTCTAAACTTCTCTCTTCCAGTGTGCCTTTACTGTTTTTTTTTAAAGCTACATCCCCTGCTGAGACATTTACATGGCCAAGAAGAGGGAGAGGCCCCTGGGCTAGAGGGGAGAGAGCATCCTGCTCAGACAGCATTCTCTTAGAGTGTTTGTGAGTCAATTCTACTGATACACTGTGTTCACGCACCCACATGTATCCAAATTTTGCTTGTGTGCTTTTTGAAATCACAAAATTAGAGTCATCTCACTCCTTTTGAAATGGCCCACTTCCCAAGAAGAATGAGAGAGGGAACAGAATAGAAAAATCTTAAGCAGGAGAGGAGCCAGACACAAGGTGCAAGCTTGTCATTGTGGTTGAAAATCTCCTGCGCACGCCCACAGAAAGGCCTCGCTGCCTGCCAAGTGTTCTTTCTCTGCAGGCATACTGCTCGGAGAACAGGGCAGGAAACATTGGCACCAGGAGGGGTCTGCTTCCGTTTCCTCCTGCTCTCTAGGGGAGAGGTTTTTCCCCAAGGTTTGGGGACCAAGGAAATATGCCATATTGAAAAGAAAGGCATGAGGCAGAGCTGACATTTTTATCAACCCAAATTCCTAAATGAGTTCTTTGGGAAGTGAGCAGCCAAATAAAGCAGCCAGTCACCTTCGAAATTACATTCTTCATTACACTGCTGGGGAACCAGTTGTGGAAAGTGGCTCCAAAAGGGCCCCGGATTCACTCAAGAAAGAGGAGATTGTTTTAGCATTTGGCCAGGTAAAAAAAAGGGGCTTAGTGTATGCAAAGTACACCTGTAATTTGGTCCTCCACACTTATTCTCTCATCCACCTTGTGCTTGTGTTTTCTCCTCTGTTGGGCACTGTGCTAGAAGCAGAAGGTATATAGGATCCAGACTCAGCTCCTGTCCTCAAAAGGACCAAAACTCCAGGGGACTTAGGTAGAAGGTCATAAAAACTGATGTATGATAGGTCTGGGAACACCTAAATCCTTCCAAGTCAAGGAGGACTTCTCAGAGGAGGTGCCTTGTCAGCTAAGACCTGAAAGAGGAGAAGGAGGAAGCTAGAAAAGGTGTTAAGGGAGAAGGATGGAGAAGAGGGGAAGAGATGAGAAATATGCCAAGCGGAGTATAAAAGAAAAACATCCTAGGGCAGTGCTTCTCAACGCAAGGCTGTTTTGCTCCCCAGAGGACATTTGGCAATTTCTGGGGACATCTGGAAATTTCTGGGGACATTTCTGTTTGTCTTAATAGGAGTGGCAGGGTCAGAGATGTTGCTAAATATCCGACAGTGCACAGGATAGCCCTGCAACAAGAAATATTTAGCACAAAATCAGGAGTTCCCCAGGCTGAGAAAGCCTGGCCTGTGAGTAAGACGTTGGGCAGGGTCTATTCTCAGAACTCTGTTCTCAGTACGCATTTATTCTCGGGGTTCTGAAAATAATTGAGTTCCATGTGCCATTTCTGGGTATTGGGGTATTATTCTCACTCAATCTTCAAGAGCTTGTTTTTTGTTTTGTTTTGTTTTGTGTTGTGTTGTGTTGTTTTTGCTTTTTTGGTGGTTGAAGAGGTAGAGCAAGGGAGGTAGTAATGGAGAAGGGGTAAAACACAAAGATTGTACTGGAAATTTTAAAAGCCTTTGTTACAGCAATGTCTGCTCCCTATTGTTTGCTCCCCGTATCTCCTGTGTCTTCAGTCAAGCTATTGCTTTCTTTCTTTCTTTCTTTCTTTTTTTTTTTTTTTAACTCCAAGAAACATAAGCAGGGAAGACTGGACATGTCATCAGCTTTGACCAATGAAAACTCTGCAGATTACCAAAATAGATAAAAATAGGATTATCCAATAAGGCAAGCAGGGCTAAAGCTTCTAAAAATTGTGTTTGAATACTGAGATTATTTGAGTTATATCATCTGCATTAAGACACTAATAAATAGTTCCTGGCTTATACCTCGGCTCTCATCAGTATTAATGTAAGAATAAAAGTGTGTCATAAGGATTCTGAGTCCACTAAGAACGTTTCCACCAGCAGTGGAAAGTGGTGACATATCTGGTTTGGGCACTAAGATGTGATATAAAATCCTCCTTGCTCATTTCCTATCTTGACAATCCATACAACCCTTAAACAAAGGAGGTGAAATCACTTTTGGAAAATCTTCTTACAGAGTGTGAATATCTAATATCCCAGGCACATGGTCAGTTAATATATTCAGGCATACACGAAGGAATTTGCCCAACACTGACAGCACTGGGTAACACTTAATTTTACTATTGCATATTTATGAAATTAATGATATAACACTTACCATCCCTCCTAACTTTAACTCTGGATGATGGTATTTGATCCTGTGGGAACACACAGTCATTAAGCCAGGAATTAAATGCAAGAGTAATCTGAAATTTTGAGGGGGTGACAAAGAGAGATGAATATGAGAGACCAAGTTGTATATTAAATACAGGAGCTTAATGAGAACAAAGTAAAACAAATAGGTTGGTACTTTCCCCTGTGCCTGCAAAGGCTTCATTTTATAGCAGTGATCCATGCCCACTGTTATGATTGAGGGGTTATCAAATCCCAAATTCTGTAACTTCAAGTATATGCTCCGTTTCCACATTCATAGATCTACCAAGGACCCAGTGCCTCACTATCAGTATCTGCAAAACAAAATGTAGGTATGTAGGAAGAAAAAGAAAAAAGAAAGAAAGAAAGAAAGAAAGAAAGAAAAAGAAAGAAAGAAAGAAAGAAAGAAAGAAAGAAAGAAAGAAAGAAAGAAAAAGAAAAAGAAAGGTGGAAGGAGGGAAGGAAGGAAGGAAGAAAGGAAGGAAAGAAGACTCCTTAATAACCTATCTGCATTTTGTTAACTAGAAAGAAGGATTTTTATTATGCAATTATTAAAAAATATTATAATTGGTTATGGATCACAGGTCTTCACTGTGGATATTTGTAACCGTGTCATTAACAACTGTAGACAGAAAGTGACTGTGGCAGCTGATTAGAAATGGTAATGCCTTTTTCTCATTTTTGAAATCCAAATCCAGTTTTCAGGGCAATGCTTCTAGATGCCGGGATTGATCTAAAGGGTCTCTATATTCCACAAATGAGGCTCTGAATATTCTCAAAGTGGAACAGCAAAGTAGAGTCACACATCTGTCCAAAATCATTTGGGGTTGGAAGACGCATAAAATCAACCTTCCTGTTGGGGCACCTGGGTGACTCAATCAGTTAAGCATCGGCTCTTGACTTTGCCTCAGGGTCCTGAGATCAAGCCCTGAGTTGGGAATCTGTGCTCAGCAGGGAGTCTGCCTGAGATTCTCTCTCTCTCCCTCCTGACCTCCCCACCTCCCCCATCCCTTCCTCTTCCCCTCCCCTTTCACCACCCACCTCCTTTGTGCTCTCTCTCTTTCTCTTTAAAATAAATAAATTAATTAAAAAAAATAAATCTTCTTGTCATAGGGGCCATAGAATAAAAGCTTCACATTCTAAATATTTAGGAACTGGTAGTAAGGGACAATTTTAGTATTTCCAATCACAAAATATGCTTGTGGATCAGGGATGGCAAATAGAATTCATCTGATGGGTAGGGCCTGGGCTCCTGGTTGGTGGGTTGCAGCCGCTATTGAGACTCAGGTGAACCAGAAGAGGATTCCTTGCCAACCTCTGCCATGGGCATAGGAGAAAGAAATGGTGACATGAATGTCACATAATTGTCATCTCAGCTCTGAATGATTTCTAGTAACTAAGCAGCAAAGTTCTGGAAAGGGGCCTCAAGGACTTTTCTTTAGCTAAATTATAGTACTGATGAATTTTTCTATGCATAACACAGAAAGAAGTTCTCTTTCTCCAGGTATACTGTATGATATGCATATATCTTATATAATACATTGTATAAGATACACTATTTTTTGCTACATTTAGTTACATTTATTACAAAAAGAACTCCTTTTGAGTTTTAACGCAAAGGCCACTTTGTATTTCCTCAAACAAACCTCTCCAATTGGGACTTTTTTTTTTAATGTTTTATTGATTTATTCATGAGAGTCAGAGACAGAGAGAGAGAAAGGCAGAGGCAGAGGGAGAAGCAGGCTGATGAGGGACTCGATCCCAGGACCCTGGATCATGACCTGAGCCGAAAGCAGACACTTAACCATCTGAGCCACCCAGGCGCCCTGCAATTGGGAATTTATGTCTTATCATGGGGCAAGATTTTAAGGGGACACTTCAGTTTTTATAGGCCGATTTTTACAACAGATAATTAATGCCAAAGCAGCTTGCCCTGACCTTTCAAGATGTGACTAACTAAAGTATAACAATCGTGACTGCAAAAAAGAAAGGCACTGTGGAGATGCAGGCTTGAAGGTATAAATTTAGGTATAGGAGAATCATAGCAGAAGGAATGCACACTGTATGAGCATCTAGAGCCACGGGAGAGTCTTTGATCAAAAATGACTTGGCAGAACTGTTTTACTCCAACACAATTTCTACCGAAACCCATGCCTCCGGCTTTCACTGTAGCTTCCTTCTGTGGCAATTGTGCCCATTTCCTGCCTTAAGAGAGCTGGATGAAGCAGGAGGAAAAAGGAGTGAGAAGGTAGGAAGAAGCAATTGTATCTGTCCTACATAATTCTGCAAACAAGAGTCTTTACCTGGAAACCCATTAAAATACTGAGCCTATCTCTGGGACTTATTTTGGAGATCACGTGTTACACTGTATATACATAACCACTGATCTATCCACATCTTGTGTAACACTTCCACTTAAAATGTATTTTACTATTATGGTGAAAACGTCTGAATCTCAATTATTTGGTAAACTTAAAATAGTTTTTTTTCTTTTTTTTTTAAGGTTTGTGCAGACATACACGTGCAAAAAAAAAATAGTGCAGCCTGTAATTTTGTTGCCAAATTAGCACAGGGTTTGATATTTAAATTGTTCATTAAATTAAAAAAATAATATTAATAAGGATTCATAAGGATTCTGTAAAAAAACATGTTAAGTCATCTGATGTGTTCTTTTATCTTACGCTGCTAATAAATGTCATTTGGGAGAGTATGATCACACTATCAGCCTGTCTCCACCTGTATTTTTTTATTAAGTTTATACGTTTTTATACATTTTTTTCTTTATTTTTTTAAAATTTCTATTTATAGTCTAGGTAGTTAACATACAGAGCAGAGTGGTTTCAGGAGTTTAAGTGTTTAAATTTTAATTCCAGTATAGTTAACATACAGTGTCATATTAGTTTCAGGTGTACGGCAGAGTGTAAGTCAACAATTCTGTACATCACATCATCCTAAGTGTACTCTTTATCTACCTGTATACATATTTTTTGTATCTTTAAAAGCTAACCTTTTTCGCTTAACTACTAATCCAGTTATTAAAGAGCCCCAGCCGTCCTCGGCCGGTTGCAAGAACAATGCGTCAAATGATCGAGGTGGTGCCGGGTAGGCTGATGACTTTATACGCCGCGTCCCGGCTCGGTGACCCACAAATCTCCTTTGATATGCCAGGCAGGAGAAAGAGCTTGAAAGGATCAGGAGGCGAGGGGCCCGATGAAGCCATCATGTGACAAGCATCCTAAGACGCCGGCGGAGCGGGGCCGGGCGCGGGCGCGGGCGGCGGGCGCGGCTGATAGAGACGTCCGAGGCGCCCGAGCCACCGGCGCGGCCCGGGCGCCGCGACCGCAGAGGACACGGCCGGCGCGCGCCCGGCGAGCCGGGAAGCAATCTTCGATAAATTAAAGAAATCTCCATGGAAATTAGCATGAAACATTTTCTAATCTGCCGCTTTTCACTGCCGACAAGGGTCACTGGTTTAGCTTCCCTCTTATTTTATTATTCCCCAGCCACCCCCTCGGCTTCTTGCTACCCCTCCACTCCGCTCTGGGTTTTCAGCCCGTCCCTATTGTCGCCGTCCTCGGATTCTTAACCCTTTTAGACCATCTTCCCTGGAGAAGGATATTCTTCTGGTTGCTGCTCGTGGTGTGATTACCGCTGCCAGTGCCACGGCTAAGGCCACTGCTAACCCGACTACCACGCCACCACGACTCTTCTCCGGCTCGTACTACCGCCAGCAACAGCGCGAGGGCAGAGGGAGCCCCGGAGAGCAGCTCCGGCCCTTTCTCATCTCAGCCGCGCGGTCACCACCCTGCACTAGCCTCGTTTCCAAATCAGGCCGCAGTGGGGAAGGGGGGAGACAAGCGCCGCAGCTGCCCCGCACCTGAAACTGTGTCCCCACAGTGTCCCTCCGCACCCCTCGGTTGCTGTGACCCGCAACCAGGACGGAGTGCTCCGTGCGCTCCGCGGCTCGGAACTTGCAGGTGCAGGATGGGGGCTGTGCGCGCGTGCCCTTAGGCAGGTCACTCAACCTCTCTTCACTGATAAAATGCGTTTGATAGATACATCCTCCTAAGGCTGTGGAGAGCGCCCTGGGATGCTGAGGGAATGAAACTGCAGGGGTCAAAGGGGATGCCCAGAAAATGACATAGATACCCACACACCCTGCAACAGTTAAAAAAAAAAAAAAAAAAATTGGAAGTAAAATTTTAAATTGTGAAAATTACTTATTTAGGTCTCTTATTTATTAAACATACCCCTTAATTGGATCCTTTGGGCATCAGGACTTAACTTTGATCAAATAAATATAAAAAGGAAAAAAAAAAAAGTAACATGCATCCAGTGTTCACACGTGTTAGATATCTTTCCAGACACTATCTTATTTAATCTCTGCAACAGCTCGATTTTGGAGAATTGTTTGCGGTCAGAGGCTCTGCTGCTGGTTTTTCATCTCTGTATTGCTAGTTCCTGGCACCGGGTAGAAGCCACTTGGCACCATCAAACGCATCAGGGTTCCACTGAACTAAGAAGCATATATACCTCATTTAATCTCAGCAACTCAGCAAGTTAAGCATCGCTCCCATTTTGTGGATGGGCAAATCGTTGAGAAAGTAAAGGAACTGGACCCCTGTCACCCCTTAATTGATGGTGGTGGTGAGACTTGTGGGTCCGGCTGATCCCAGGGCATGTTCAATCGCCAAATGATGCCCGTTATGGGAATGAGAAAAGGGAGGCCAACAGAGGCGAAATGGCTTTTCCAAAGACACCCCGCTAATAAATTGCAGCCAAAATCTGCACTGGGTTTACCCAGCTCCGGAGTATGCACTCCAGAGTAGCACAGGGAGGCAACAAAGCTGTTATTTGAAAAATCATCATCCAATTTCAAGCTTTGGTTCTACACTTTGTATGAGCAGATCCAGCCTTACTCATCTTCACCACTTTGTGAAGAGTTTGTATATAGTCTTTTCCATTTTGGGGTGTTTAGAAATCTCTTTGAAACTTCCTAAGTGACTCAAAATCATATTCCCAGGCAGCACAGGATGTTTTGAAACAATATCTCAAAAAGAAAACCTGTTTTGATTTTTTTTAACAATATTTGGATGGTGAAGGTTTGAATAATAATAGCTTTTAGAATATAACTAGTATGTTTGCTTTCATCTTGTTGTGAAAATTTTATTTTTTGGGAGGTGTGGAACATTAATTCAATGAACACTGATTTTTACATGTAAATAAAATTTTGCAAATAAAGTTATATTTCAGATGTATAAGGAAGTTCATTATTTAAACAACGTAAATTATTTTGTAAAAATGGACACTTTGAATTGAAAGAATTATGTTTTTTATCTCATTTTGGTATCTCTAATTTCGTATGTGTGTACATACACTTATCTGTGATAAGTGAGGCTTGATAGCATAACAACACTCTGTGATAAGCAGGTAACAGGATAACAAGCTATAAGAGGGGAAAGTCAGGGAGTTTGGAAGATATTTCCTGTCTATTGCACATTAGAAATGAAGTCAGATAACTTTGTACTGTTGCTGATTGAATCACAGCGTGGTTAACGAATATCTACATCTTTTAGCTGGGATCTAGAGTAAGGTTTCCCGCACTGATGATGTTACAGAATCACATTGATATTTGCTCCATGGCTAAGAAGCTGCTTAAAAATCCTAAAGCCCATTTTGGGAATACTAACTCCTGTTGATGCAAAATGCCAGGATTCTGAGTTTATCAGGAGAGTTCAAACCATATCCCAACATTCCTTTATCTGTGGCTGTTGCCTGTTCTTCCAGGTGACTTTATCCCAAGTCTCCCCTCTGAACATTGCCCTCAGCTATTCCAAGAAAATGTATGGTGTGTGAAGGCAGGACTTGTGCCAAGTACTGAAGGCAATGGGAAGGCATTAAGAAACCGAAGGCCAGCATGAAATGCACATCCAAACATGACTGAAGCTAGCATATAACTTGAAAAGTGAATGTATTTCATAAAAAGATTTAATACAAGAATTTAAGTATACTATGTAGGCTTTAAAAGCGCATACTCAAAGGTATGTCTAGTTTTAAACAACTCTTAGTCAAAGATGTTTGATTGCATACAATAATTCAAGGCACTATTCTCGATAAGTAAGAAATAGACAAGGGGCGCCTGGATGGCTCAGTCGTTAAGCGTCTGCCTTCGACTCAGGTCTTGATCCTAGGGTCCTGGGATCGAGCCTCGCGTCGGGCTCCCTGCTCTGTGGGAAGCCTGCTTCTCCCTCTCCCACTCCCCCTGCTTGTGTTCCTGCTCTCGGTATCTCTGTCTCTGTCAAATAAATAAATAACATCTTTAAAAATAAATAAATAAAAAAATAGACAAAAATATCCTAGTGAATAAAACATAATTATGAGGCGGGCTACTATGAATTTGATTGTTGAATGCATGTTGCATCCATATTTCCTAGAGGACCCTGATGACTGCTTGAGGTGCTCACAGCTCATTATCCTATTCTACTCCTTAACACCTCTTTAGTTTTCATCAAATCCCCAGTCCACCCTCATACAGCCTTTTGCCTTAGAGAAGCGGAGTTCCACCTTCAAGGATGGGTTTGATTGCTCTGAGGATATTTTTATTTCATTTCCAGATTACTTAAATATCAGACATTTGATCCAATTCTGGCTAATGAGATGCTAGATGTTGGGGACACATTCGTTCCTGCTCTTAAGAAGGAGACAGGTCATCTCTCACCATCACGGGACATATACCAAAAAAATCATGAAGCCTGCTAACTACCATTGCAAGCCACTGCAATACCTAGATGCACGGTGAAATTAAACTTGGGGTAGAGCAAAGAGAGAGATGAGAAGAATCTGGATCTAGATAACCCTAAGTCTATTCACCATGAACCTCCTCGTAGGTGAGTTCCCAGTTTCCCTTTCTGTTTCAACTAATGTAAGCTGCTTTTCTCTTATGTACAACTAAAATGGTGCTAAATGATACATGCTGAACTTTTCTAGGAAAAATAACATAATACTTTTATCAATGAGAAACTTGACACACTCCTCTAACATTGTTTTCCTATATTTTTTTTGGTTGCATATCTTTGATTGGTTTTTCATGTGTCAACACTTTCATCAAACAATTTTCCATAGAGATGATAGAAGGTTAATTTGTCTTTCTTCTAACATGGTTGATCGAACTTTTCTTTTCTTTCTTTCTTTCTTTCTTTCTTTCTTTCTTTCTTTCTTTCTTTCTTTCTTTCTTTCTTTCTTTTTCTTCTTTCTTTTTCTTTCTTTCTTTCTTTCCTTCTTTCTTTCCTTCTTTCCTTCTTTCTTTCTTCTTTCCTTCCTTCCTTCTTTCTTTTTTTCTTACTGATGGTTCAGAAAAGTATCTTTCAGCTTTATAACTTGTTATTGTGTAAATTTTTAAGTAAACATTTCCACTGAAGTGCAACCTACATAAAAGTAAACAAATCATAAGTGTGCAACTTGACGACTTTTCACAAAGGGAGGGCACCCATGCAACTAGCACCCAGATCAAACAACAAAGTTTCATTAATACACCCTCATGTCCCTTCCCAGTTACCAAGCCACCCTCCCAACTAAAAATAACCAATATCCTAGTGACTAACTCCAGAGATTCATGCTGCTTATTTTAAAATTTTATATAAATAAAATCGTACTCAATGTACTCTCTTGAATAATACAAAGTATATATTCTAATTTGTCTGGCTCCCATTAATTCGTTATTATGTTGGCAGTATCTTCTATTGTAACTTATTTTATTTTATTTTTTAAAGATTTTATTTACTTATTTATTTGACAGAGAGAGCCCACAATCAGGGGGAGCGGCAAGCAGAGGGAGGAGCAGGCTCCCTACTGAGCAGGGAACCCGATGTGGGACTCCATCCCAGGACCCTGAGATCCTGACCTGAGCCAGAGGTGGATACTTAACTGACTGAGCCACCCAGGTGCCCCTGTGGTTAATTTATTTTAATTGCTGTATAGTATTCCATTGCATGAATATACATACCATGACCACCATTAATTGTTTCTCCTTTCTATTGTTTTTATATCAGAGTTATGCTGGTCTTCTAAAAGAAAATAATTTCTTGTTTTTCTATTCTTTGGAGGGGTCTGTGTACAACATTATTTCTTCCTTAAATGTTCCAAAAAATAACAGTGAAGCCATAGGTTCTAGAGTTTTCTTTGGGGAATAGCTTTTAATAATATATTTGATGTGTTTAATAAATATAGAAATGTGTGGCTTGTAATTCTTCTTGTATCAGACTTGCAAAGCTGTATTTTCATAGGAATTTGGGCATTTAATATAACTCTTCAAAATCATTGGCATAAAGTTGTTTATAATATCCTATTATCTTACTGGTGGTGTTTCTCCCTCCTCTCCCCACGTCCCTGATCATAGTAATTTGTTTGTCCTTACTTTTTATTCTAGCAGTCTAAAAGTGAGCTTTTAACTTTACTATTTTCTCTATAGTATAGTTTTTAAATTATGTGAATATAATTCTGCTGTGACTCATTGCTTCTGTCATTTTACTTTTTTGAAAGTTTAATTTGCACTTCTGTTCCTAATTTCTTTAGTGGCCACATAGGTTAGCGATTTTTCAGCCATTCTTTTTTTCTCATATATGCTTTCAAGACTGTCACTTCCCTCTACACTCTTTATGTTGCATCCCATGTGTCTTGAAAAGTTGCATTTCCATGATCATTCAGCAGAAAGTATATTCTAATACCCATCCTGAGTGCTTTAGAAATGTATTGATAAATTTCAAATATCAGAGCTTTTCTGTTTTCTGTTTCTATTGATTGTTACTGTAATTACACTGTAGTTAGAAAATATACTTTCTGTGATTTCAATCCTTAGAAATTTGTCAAGACCATATGGCTCAACATATGGTCTTAAGTTATTGAGTGCAGATTTCTATGTACGTAAATAAGGTCAAGTTTGATTATCATGTGATTGAAATCATCTATACTCTTACTAATTTTTGTCTGTTTCTTCTTCTGGTTGCTGAACGGTGTGGTTAAAATCACATGATAATTGCAAATTATCTATTTCTCCTATTTATCTTATCAATCTCTCTCTCTCTTTCTCTTTTAAGACTATAGTTTTAGGTGCATATAAATTTAGAATTTTTATGTCATCCTGTTAGATTGAACCTTTTATCATTATAAAACTCTTTTGATTTAAAGTCTACATTGCCTGCTATTATAAGTGGACATTATACACATTCTTGTGTTAGTTTTTGCATGGCTTAAATTTTCCATTTTAATTTCCTAAACTTTCTAAAATATATATGCTTTTATATCTTATACATATATGACATATCAACTCATATATATCATCTACATTTTTCATATATGTATGTATAATTTTCTGCTAGTTTTATGCAGTCTAATAATCTTTGTCAAAAAGTCATCTTATCTTTTAAGAGTTATCCAATCTTTTCATTTTATTTATTATATTCATCCAATCTTTTCATCTTTTCATCTGTTTATATTTGTTGTAGTTTGTTACTACTGATATATTTGAGTTTAAATTTCTCATCTTATTTTTTTTTATTTTCATTCCATTTTTCTTCTCTATTCATTTGTTAGTTACATATTCTCCTTTCTTTCATTTTTTTACCATAGAGATAACCACATACATCCTTGATTTGGGTGTCTAATATAAATTAATCCTCATCACTTTCTGGAGAGTTCAAGATCTTCAAAGAATACATTATTATCATTATTATATTCAAAGTATATTTATATATATGTACATATTTGTACTATTAATATCTGTTTTTATTGCTCTTCAGTTTTTCCTTCATTTTCTTGTCTTAATCTACTCTTTCCTAAATTGCTCCCTTTAATAGCTTTTTTTGTGTGTGTGCTGCTGGAAATAAATTCTCTCTGGTGTATGTATGTGCCAAGATACCTATCACCTTCATCTTTGAAGACTATTTTTAGTGGATGGAATTCTAAGTTAGCAGTTAAACACTTTAAATATGCCATTCCATTTTCTTCTCTTTACCATAATTTCTGGTGTAAAATTAACTGTCAGCCTTACTGTTTATATTCTTAAGTTCTTTAGCTGCTTTTGAGATTTTGAGATTTTTCTCCAAGTGTTTGATTGTTAATATTTTACCTTCGATGTGCTTATATGCAATTTTCTTTGTATTTATCCTGATCTATGTTTATAAATCTTCTTAACATCGGGGGCTTGATGCTTTTCACCATGTCTAGAAAATTCTTATCCAATACCACTTCAAATATCACTTCTGGACATTCTCTCTCTCCTCCCTTTAAGGTATTTAAATTGTGTGAATATTCTGACTTTTCAATGCATTACAAATATGCTTGTGTTCTTTTATGTATTTTGCACTTTTTCTGTCTCTGCTTTAGTATGGATCTCTTCTAGTAAATTGTCTTTCAGTTAACTGTTCTTTTTTTGTGTCTTATATGTTGTTAAGCCCATCTATTCATTTCTTAAATTTGTTTATTTTATTTTTATTTTTTTTTTATTTTAAAGATTTTATTTATTTGACAGAGAGCACAAGCAGGAGAGAGAGGGAGAAGCAGGCTCCCTGCTGAGCAAGGAGCCCGATGTGGGAGTCGATCCCAGGACCCTGGGATCATGATCCAGGCTGAAGGCAGCCACTTAACCAACTGAGCCACCCAGGCATCCCCGTTTATTTTATTTTTCAATGCTAGGCTTTCTTTTTGTTTTTTTTCATTGTAGGTCACTGAATAAAATTATCCATTTTGGCATCTATTTTCTTAAACATATTAATCACATTTATTTTAAAGTCTACGTCTGATAATGTCGGTATCTGAATCCCCTATGGTTCTATATTTATTGTCTGTTTTTTTTTTCTTTTTCTGATGCTTTATAATTATTTAGTCCTACCTTCTAGTAGGCCTGATACTTGTTAATTAAATGTCAAATTAAAAAATATATATATACAACACTTTTCTAAGGTTTTGGCCATAGTCGCTCCTCTCCAGAGAATATTTTCTTTTGCTATTTTGTAGGCAGTTAGCAAAAGTGAAGATCATCTTAAATCTGCCTGGCAATAATCAAACTGAAACCTCGCTTTTAGTCTTTTTGAGAGCCTGTCTATTTCTGAATCATTTTTTCAAAATGCTATTCAATAGAAATGTAACTTGAGCCACTTTATCATTTCAAATTATCTAATAGCACATTTAAAAAGTAGAAAGCAAAAGAGGACAGTAATTTTATTGTTACTTTATTTAACCCAATATACCAAAATATAATTGTCTCAAAGTGCTATCATTATAAATTTATTAGTGAGATATTAGCATTCTTTTTTGTAACAAGGCTTCAATATCTCCTGTGTATTTTACACTTAGAGTAGATCTGCATTTGGACTGGGACACTTTACATGCCTAGTAGCCTCATTGTAGCTTGTGGGTTACTGTATTAGACAATGAAGTACTTACTCCTAAGTTATAGCCCTCTGATGTTCCTAACTGGAACTCTGGGGTATTTATCATGTCCTCTTTTCCTAAAGATGTCTAACTTCAATTTTATCTTCTCAATTTAATGAGACTTCCTTAATCTCTGTTTGGATTTCTAGACTATTAACTGGTACTTCTTATTTGACTTCTTATCTTCTTAGTTCTGAATCAGCAAATGCCTTCATGGGAAACATGGAACAGAATAAAAAGCCCACCTAAACATATTTAATTCTTTCTGGCATCTTGGTCTCTCAAGTCCTGGCTGCCTAGCATGGAACTCCAAGATTCTGTCTCCCTTATCCTATATGACTGCCAAATCTCTGTTCAGAGTCCTTGTTTCTTCTTGCCACTTGCCACTTCACTTTGTAGTTTCTTGGACCTGTGTCACTTATTAATTGTCATATGACTTAAGTGGAAAAGCAGCACAGAATTTCAGGCTCACTGCTATGTACTTCCCTCTTTAACTGCAACCTGGCATCCAAGTGCTGCCTGCTTTGGTAGCCCTCCAATGCTTCAGTAGAGGTTTTGTTATTGTTGTATTTTGTTCAGCTCTTGTAGTTATATTTGGAATCAGGTTTGGTCTGCACCAAGGTAATGCTCCACGACATCCCAATTTTTTAATCTATGCTGCTGATTTTTAAAATAGATCCAAATATGTCATGGTTAGTACAGCAAAAAAAAAAAAAAAAAATACACTGTAGTTTGGAATGTCACAGGTATTCCTTATATCAGTTTTTACAACTTGAAAAATTGTCATGCTCCTCATTTTTTCCTTGAAAAACATGGATGCCCTGGTGTAAAATATACAGATACCAAAGTATATGCCACAGAGCCAATAGTTATCAAAACACACACTTACACTTAAGGGAAAGATATCACACTCAAAAATTCACTACACAAATGAGAATAAGTGAATTGCAAGGCTTGAATAATAGATGCTTTCCATGAAGAATATAAATACCTATATTCAGACTTCTTAAAGAAAATCTTTTTTTTTTTTTTAAAGATTTTATTTATTTATTTGAGAGAGAGAATGAGAGAGAGAGAGCATGAGAGGGGGGAGGGTCAGAGGGAGAAGCAGACTCCCCGCCGAGCAGGGAGCCCGATGCGGGACTCGATCCTGGGACTCCAGGATCATGACCTGAGCCGAAGGCAGTCGCTTAACCAACTGAGCCACCCAGGCACCCTCTTAAAGAAAATCTTAAGAAAAAAAATATAATCTCAAAAATAAAAATAAGTTATGTATAGGAAATCTCTCCAAGTAAAGAAAGAATACTGGAATCTTATTAAGACTTGATTTCTGAATGCTCTAAAATATGAGAAATTATGTTTTATCCATATAAACATTGACACGTTGTTTTAATAGATGGATCTACATTCAAATTTAATGAGGTCTCATCTGGGATAATAATAAGTCAACATGACTAGTATAAGAAAGCATTTTGATGTTCTTATTGATTGCACTGATTCTAATTCTTAAGACAGGCAATGGCTGCTTAGTATGGGTGTGAGTAGTTATCTCAACTTATGAACAGTCTTCAAGTGTGTTAAAAGCCTATACATCAGTATACTGCTCCCTCCTCCAATCAACTTTTCTTGTTCCAGCTGGTTGTCTAGTCATTACCACACTAAAAGCAGATGATGGGCACTCAATCGCCTAGAAAATATTTGTCTTCAACTATTCCTCTTCATTCCACTTTGATTTCTTCCACCAAAATGGTGAACCTCCTGTGTAATGTCCCCTAGCCCTGGAAGTGAAGGTCCTGACAATACAGATTGCACAAAGATAGATAGGGTATGCCCAGAGAGTAGTTGAATCATGTTTGGAGTACAGAAGAAAGCAAGTATGTCTGGAAAAATGAAAGCATGGATCCCTCCAACTTTGCCTTGTATATCTCAAATCACAATCACCATTGTCTTTGTGATGAAGTTACATAATCTTTAACAGTGTTCTTAGACCAGTCCCTGCCTTCCTATCCAGCTTCATCTTACACATGTCTCCCCATGGCCCCAACTCCACTGGAATCCCTTCTGTTTCTCAAATGTATTCAGCTTTCACTCTACACTGGACATTCACCCATGCTGTTCCCCTCTCTAAATCCCCAAACCCCTCAAATGGGTAAATCCTACATATCCCTCAAGCCCACCTTCAAGTTCATCTCTCTATATTCTCAGACTCTTTAGATGCCACTGAATGTTCATATTGGTAATTATTTTTAAATAATTCTTTTCCATTGATCAGTGAAGGCTTGGGTCACATCTTTATTATTGTGCTGTTTCGTTCCCAGTACCTGGTGCAGTGCTTTTATCAAAGTAAATAACTTTTCATCTCATAGAAAGGAAAGGAAATCATGAAAAAAAAACAAAAAACTCTTCCCTGCGTTCTAGGAACTTTTATAAATTACTTCTTACAAGAAATGTAATCTGATTTTAACATAAATAAACCAGATAAAAATGTAGAACTGGAAGGAATGTTTTAAGAAACTAAATTATATAATCACTTCACCTTGCTGATAAGAAAACTGAGGTCCAGGGAGCACCAGTGATTCTTACTAGAGCTTGTACTAATGATGATGATGATAATAATGACAATATCCAAGCCATCGCCATCCATGGCAGACTCCACCATGATGTGAAATCTCCCTTATCCACTCCAGCATGTTCTCTGTGATTCTCAGCAACGGTGTAACAACACACCAATAATAAAATACTCAAGTTTGTAGAGGATTTGCTTTCCTAATAGAATCTAATCAATGCTATCCCTATAACTGTGTCACTCTAACTTACATATACTTGAATAACAATTTTAGTCTTCTTTTGATAATAAAGGCATTTATTAAATCAGTTAGGATGCTTTAGTGGCAAGTACAGAAAACCTAACAGAAAAGTGGTTTACATAATCATGACTTTGAAATGTCACATAGTAATAAGCCCAAGGGTAGGGCAGTTTGAGCGATAATTCACTGGCTTAATGATGTAATCCATGAGCCAGGTTCTTCTTGTCTTCCTGCTCTGCAAATCTTGACACACTGGCCTTTGCCCTCATGACTTGTTGTTGTTGTTGTTATTGTTGGTTGTAATATGTCTGCAACATTTCCAAGCACTGTATTCTCACAAAGATACTTCCAGTGGTGGTAGAGGAGAAAAGTTTCTTCCCATTTTAATGGCAAGAGAAACTTTCTTAGAATCTTTACTTAAGTCTCACTGGCCAGAACTGTGTCACAAGCTCATTTCTGAACTAATTGCTGACAAAAGGGTCATTGTATCACCATGACTAACTCAGACTGATCAGCATTTTCTTCCTTGCTTTGGAGAAGGACCCAGCTTCTCTTGAAGTAGATGGCTTACTGGGAAAAAAAACAAATATGAAGGAGTTAACATCCGTGAGCAACAAACAGTGCTCACTTTTACTTTAATTTTTTTAATGAAGATCAGGTAATAGCCTAATTGGCATTTAACAGAGATAATATTAATTATTTCTCACTTTTGTCAAATTTTACACAAAGCTGTAGTGATAACATTTCAACTTCCTTTTGAAGTCTTAAATTGCTGGTACGATACATTCGATTGCTAAACATTTTCTAATACCAACCCAAACTGTATCTGTTAAACAATGCGAGAATAAATGCAGTTTTCTGTCATTATTCACCCGACAGCTATTTCTAGGATCGTGTCTTAAAAGGAACAAAGACTAACTATTTATATGACACTGATCAATACGAAGACACATCCGGAGGATCTGACTGTATTGTGTCAGATAAAATTAGTATGCCAGGAGCTCAAATGTCATAAAGACAGAAGACTCAACTTCATGAGGGACTTATTAGCAGTCGGACACAGCACATTGTCCTGCACAGACATATGCTGTCTATGCCAAGCATTTGTGATGCTATCTTAATGAATAGAGGAAGAACTCATTTTGAATCTGTAAAGTTTACCAGCAAGTTGAATAATTATGCTGACTATTGGTGAAAAAAAAAAAAAAAAGCCCTCAAATGTTCCATGTTTCTTTCTCATATAAAAATATGATTTCTTTCCCAAGTCTTCCTCGTGATACCCAACCATTGTACTCCATATCAAATAAATAGATAAAAATATTAATTTCCCCCATGTCTGTCCTGGTCTATGGATGGTCATGTTTATTTATAATCACGCTGGTTCTCTTGGGCTGTGAGCTGCCTTGCCGAGGAGATCCCTGTGGCTGTCCATTCAGTCTACATCGTACTTAACACAGTGTCACATGCAGAAAGGTGCTTTGTGATCAATATCAGAAATCTAATTGTAAAAGGTAGAATTAAAATGAATTTTATACTTGTTTAAGTGAAATAAACAGTAGCTCCTCATTCAGGGGAAGAATACAGTTACAGGAAAAATATCTTGCCATTATCTTCTCATGAATATCAATAGTGAATGTCAGGCTAAAGAATGGAAAGGAAAATGAAAAAAATATTATGATGACTTAGCAATAAGTTGGTATTTTCTTATATAGAATATGTACATATAAATCTATATGTATAAGTATATGCATATGTAACTACACATACATACAAACATGCACATATATAAAACTATACAAGTGGGTTTCAGTGGAGCATGCGACTCTTGATCTCAGGGTTGTAAGTTCAAGCCCCACATTGGGTGTAAAGATTACTTAAAAAGAAAATCTTTAATAAATAAATAAATAAATAAATAAATAAATAAATAAAATAAAACTACACAAGTATTAACAAAATACAAGTAGTATTATTATATTAGCTGGAGTCAGAGGTATACAAACCAATTCTATTAACTCGGTCACAGAGGACATCAGAGAGCTCAAGGTCTTGGTGTCATGTGGGGGTTGCTGGCAAGTGGGAAACAGGCATGAGGACTAGGCACAGGAAGGCTCTGAATGGGAACCTAACCCAGCTCCACTGTCCCTACCCGCTCTGGCACTCAGCTTCCGGAACTGCAACACCCCACCATGGGTCTCAACAGTTCTAAAGCCAAATTAAATCATTTCTAAAATGCTCCTGTATCTCAACATCACTCCTTCAATATAGGTTCCCAGTTAGCTGAGCCTAGGACAGAAATCTCATTCCAAGGGCACCTGGGTGGCTCAGTGAGTTCAGCGGCCAGTTCTTGATTTCGTCTCAGGTCATGATCTCGGGGTCCTGGGATCCAGCCCCACATCGAGCTCTGTGCTCCGTGGGAAATCTGCTTGAGGATTCTCTCTCTGCCCTCCCCTCTTTCGAATAAATAAAATAAATCTTAAAAAACAATCTCATTCCAGCTACTATGAAATGAGAAAAGAGAAAACATGGTCCTTCTCACTTCTGAAATGGAATCCCACCAAAACTGACACAGTGGGGACCTTGCTAAACTACAAAAGGCATACAGACACGAAGAAGGCAAGAGTACAGAAGGGTCCACCACTACTTGTCATCTATGTAAATTATTTTTCCTCTGCTCACACCTCCAGAAGGGAAACAGAAAATGGATACTCAGCACGTCAGTCATGCCACAATAAACGTGCTCACTCTTTCCCCAAAGGGAGGCAACTCAAAGTCTTGTCAATTAATTTGAACCTGATCAAAGTCCAGGATTCCTGGGTGATGTTCATTCCTCATATGCAGACACCATCATCACACATTGAAATTCATCCTTCTTGAAGCAAATGGTAAGTAGCATACCCCTAATACAATGCTGAAGGGGGAAGAAAATAAATCGGAAATTGGGGTGTGTAAATGTACTCTCCACGCAACAAAAATAGACATGCGCAGTGGTTATTGCCCTCACTGGGACAAGTGTGCCTGAAACAGAGTTGCTATTTAGGACTTCTCTCCCTCATTGCCCATTCTGCATCTGCCTACAACTAGCACCCCAGGAGGTTGTTGCTGTTTTTAACCTAACTGATTGCTCAAACTTTTATTGTTGTTGGAGACAGGCCTTTCATAGTCTTTTCAGTGTATGGTTTTATTTATTTTTTCATTGAATTTTACTATCCTGAGTGGTAAGATAAAAAGGTGTCTTGAGAGACCACATGGGTTCCACCCATAATCTTCCTTCTCCATTATGAATTAATAATCTTATTTTTCCTTTACAGTCAGGATCTTTCACACCAACCAATGCTAAAATGTCTGTTATTTCCATTTTTCTGAGAGTCATAGATGCTGAAAATGACCAGGTGGCATTAGCTTTCAATGCAATGGAAACGTTGTTGTATGTCCTGATGGAAATATTCTTCCCTGGTGGACTAATATCTCTAAACCAGCAGACCCCAGACTTATGGAGATAAGAAGCAAAACTTTTAAAAGTAGCACTGTAACTGAAACTTCAGTAGACCATTCAAAGATCTTATAATGACAGATACTTCTGGATTATGGCAAATATTGGTAAGGTTAATGAATCAAAATAAAGCAATCCTTTTCCTTTCTTGTTTTCTTTCAAGTTCCACCCCCCTTAGAAGTGATGTTATGCAGAAACCCAACAACGTTAGAGTAATAAATAGTCCCTTTATAGCACTCCTTCCAGATGCTTGATGGACAAAGACAACAAATCCAAATCCATATTAAATATGTCTTCCAATGAGGAAAAGTGGCAACTTATCTTAGAATAACATCTTCAATGTTATTATCTTGTTACAAAACATCTGGCTGCTCCTCCTAAGATGTCATACATATCTGTATTTTAATGTTACTTATATGGATGGCAAATTGGACATCCTTTAGTGGGAGTAGCCTAAATGATCTTGGTAAAGGGGAAGTCCATGTTTTTAAGCCACCGTGAGCATTTAACCTTGTTCCATGGCCACTTGAAATATGTAACTAGTACAAAGGAAGGATACTTCAAGAAAACCAGTACTGACTGTTAAGAGCCTCCTCCGCAGTGGGTAAGACCCTTTGGTAAGCAACCCAAAATAGCCTCACAGTCTGTGGTCTTCTGAAAAGTTGCATGCCTCCTCTGTATATCTCTGTTACAGTTTTCCAAACTTGCCCCTCCAATGTCCTGACCACATGGACAAACAAATTGCCACATCAGTGGGTAACAAGAAAATCACTGAGGTGGTAAAGACCTTACACTTTTGTGGGATCTACCTCTAAACCAATGGCCTGCAGGTGTCCTGCTAAGGCATTTAAATGTCTATTAATCCTCTCTCTCCTCCTGCCATCCATATGGTATTATCCACGTAGAAGAGCAAGGAGCAAAATGTCCTCTGGAATTGATGAGGCAGTCAAGGGTCCTGGAAACTAATTTGGACATGGTTGAAACCATGAGACAAGACAGAGGGGGCATGTTGCTCTTCTTGTTTGTTCAGGCAAACTTTTGCTGATTTTTTTCTATTTATTAGGAGAGAGAGGAGAAGCATTTCCAAATCCACATGCAGTCCAGGTGCCAGTGAGTGTGCTGAGTTGCTCCAGCAAAGAAATCACATCCAGAACAGCAGTTACAGTTAGAGTTAAATCTATACCATTTAAGATAATTCATGCTCATTCTATGAGGTTCCTCACTTTCTGCAACTCCACAATTAGAGAGATAAGTAGAGTTACATTAAGAATCACCACCCCTGGGACGCCTGGGTGGTACAGTCAGTTAAACATCTGACTCTTGATTTCAGCTCAGGTCATGACCCCAGGTCCTGGGATCAAGCCCCGTATAGGGCTCCATGCTCAGGAGGGAGTCTGCTTGAGTATTCTCTCTCTCTCCCTCTCCCTGCTCTCTCTTTCTAAAATAAATAAATAAATCTTAAAAAAAAAAAAAAAAAAAGAATCACCACTCCTGCATGTCTCAAGTGTTTCATGACAGCAATAATCTCTTTTGGGAGGAAAATACTCCCCTAGGGATGGGGTATTACTTTTAATTTACCATTTCATTTAGAGAAAGAAGTTCCAAGGGACACAATGGTACCATAATAACCTTTATTTCTGGGTCACAAAAACGTGTGGGGATTTTCCCTGTGTGTGTGTGTGTGTGTGTGTGTGTGTAATGTATTTCAAATATAGAAGTTTTCATTTCAAATATATACTATATAACTAGGAAAGGGAAACAGAATGACTTTGGAGTCCATTAAGCCAAATATCTACTGATTATTTGATATCCATAAGCTGCCACTCTAATGGAGTGCAGTGGTATTTCAGGGTTTTTTGAGCAATAGTCTTAGGATTGAGTTAGTATCTACTAATCCACAAAAAGTCTAGATATTTCCCTTCTTTTGTGGTAAATAGCTTCATATCCCTTTAAGAAAGACTTGGAGAAAGAATCATGATACATACTTTGATATCATTACAAGGTCAGGTGTTAATGCTATCTGCCTCCATTTAATTTGAGGATAATTGGATCCAGAAACCAATATTGCACTGAGTGTTAACTATGTAAAACTTAAAATAAATAAATAAATAAATAAATAAATAAATAAATAAATAGATAGATAGATAGATGATAGGTAGATAGATGATAGATAGATAAGTTAGGACAACTAGGTCTAGGAACTGATTCAGGTGTTGGGATTAGGTTTAGGATGGCAAATACATATCATGATTTCTCAGGATTAGCCTAAGCTTACCAGACATGAAGCTCTATTCTCTCCTAACATATACAACCTATTGTTCCATTTAGAAATTTGGAAAAACTTCTAGTAATTCTGAATCTGCTTTGTCCTAGAGGATCTCATAATCATTAACCAAGGTCAAAGACCCTCAAAAGTCTGTTTACCATACTGGCCTTTTTATTCTGGAGATTAAATGCAACCACCTGTCTTCTCCTCCTCTGCAATCCTCCTACCCACCAAAACCAGAAACTTATTTCGAGTACAGTCTCTCAAAAGCATCTTGAATCCTAAACAAATTACTAATAAGCATGTTTCATAGATGTTGGTGCTCTCGTGACACAATATTTTTCTCAAAGTCTTAGAGTGTTTTTGGTATTTCTCAGGAAATACAATTAAGAAATGATCTAGAATAACACATGACCAATGCACTGCAGTCTTCTAATCCCAAAGTCTTTTTTTTTTTTTTTAAGATTTTATTTATTTAACAGAGAGAGACACAGCGAGAGAGAGAGCACAAGCAGGGGGAGTGGGAGAGAGAGAAGCAGGCTTCCCGCTGAGCAGAGCCCGATGCGGGGCTCGATCCCAGGACTCCAGGATCATGACCTGAACTGAAGGCACCGCGTAACAACCGAGCCACCCAGGCGCCCCCTAATCCCAAAGTCTTAGGGGCTTCCTCTATGTATTATGACAAGGCTTTTCAGTTCTTTTATCACCTTTGAGTTCCAGGTTTCATATTTTCGGCATCCATCCAAGAAAACAATTAAAATCACTTCCAGGGAATCTGACTAGCATACTGGAATCATATTAATTTGATCAAATCAAAAGTAATGATCACTCATTAAAAAAAAAAAAAAAAGCTCAGATCCATCCCTATATATATTTCCCAGATTTTGGTCAACATGAATTAGTAATTCATTAGTATATTTTTTAATGCAAAAACATTTTTATGAAGGTGAGTTTATAATTTTTTCCAGAAGTATTCTAGAATATAGTGTTTGTGACCTTTGGGGAGGTAAGCAGAATTTAGGAATGCTCAGATAGGAGGCTAAGAAGAAAAGCAATACTTAATATTTAAAGAAAATAGCTTTGTCAAGAAAGTTACTTAAAACACTTTCATGCTGGGGGGGAGGAGCAAGATAGCAGAGGAGTAGGAGACCTAAGTTTCATCTGGTCCCAGGAATTCAGCTAGATAGGGATCAAACCATTCTGAACACCTATGAACTCAACAGGAGATCGAAGAAAAGAATAGCAGCAACTCTCTGAACAGAAAAGCAACCACTTTCTGGAAGGTAGGACATGTGGAGAAGTGAATCCGAGGCGATACTCAGGAGGATAGATGGCGGGGGAGGGGGCCTCCATCAGCCGGCTACCGGCAAGTGATAGAGCTGCGGAGCACAAAATCAGAACTCTTAGAAGTCACTCCACTGAGGGACATCGCTCCAGTGGCTAAGCGGGGGGTGGAACCCTCACTGAGACAGTGTGGTCTCAGGACGCTTGGGGTCACAGAAAGACCGGGGGTGCCTGAGTGCAGCAGAGTTCCCAGGTATCGGAGTGGGGAAGCCGGCTGCAGAGACGGAGCCGAGGCGCAGGCTCTCAGCTCGGGGTTGTCATAGACCGTGATCCGCGGCACAGTCGGGCCACTGCTCCTCCAGCAGGGACCCAACAAGCAGCAGATCTGGGGAGACTCCCCTTCCTCCCCTGGAAGGATCAGCGCAGGAGCACACCACAGGGATCTGTTGGGTTTGGAGACTCCACACCGAGTGGGGTGCCCGAGATAGAAACGCTCGGTCACAGGCCGGGTGCGCACGGAGTGCGGCAGAGATTGGGGAGACGGGAGTGATTGACTGCTTTTCTCTGGGGGTGCACTGAGGAGCGGGGCCCCAAGTTCTTGGCTCCTCCTGGGCGGAGATTGGGAGGCCACCATTTTCACTTTCGTCCTCCAAAGCTGCATGGAAAGCTTGCAGGGAACAAAAGCTCCTGAGAGCAAACCCAAGCAGATTACTTAGCCCAGACCGGCAAGGACGGGGCAATTCCGCCTCTGGCAAAGACATTTGGGAACCACGGCAACAGGCCCCTCCCCCAGAAGATCAGCAAGAACCGCCAGCCAAGACCAAGTTTACCGATCAATGCGAATTCCCATGATTCTTTAGTCTTTCAAAGTTAATTTTTTTAATTTTCTTTTTTTCTTTTTCTTTTTTTTTTTGACTTTTTCTTTTTCCCTTTTTCAACCAACATCCTCTCAATCCCTTTTTTAAAAATCTTTTTATTTTTCATTTTTAGAGTCATATTCTATCCCTTCATAGTAGTTAACCTTATTTTTGGTATATATATATAAGTTGTTCTCTCTTTAAAATTTTGGGATACAGTTTCTTCTAACAGACCAAAATATACCCTAAATCTCTAGTGTATGGCTTTGTTCTAGTCTCCTGCCTAATCACATTCTCTCTCCCCCGTTTTTCTAATTTTTCTTCTTTCTTTTTTCAACCAACTTCTTATCTTATCAATTCCTTTTATAAAATCTTTTATAATTTTCATCTTTATAGTCATATTCCATCCCTTCATTGTATTTACCCTTATTTTTGTACATATATAAGTTTTTCTTTCTTTAAAAACTTGGGAGGCACTTTCTTCTAACAGACCAAAATACGCCCAAAATATAATGTGTGGCACTGATCTATGCACCAACCTGATCATATTTGATCATATTCTTTTTCTTTAATCTTTTTTTTTTCTTTTTTCTTTCTTTCCTGTTCTTTTCCTCCAGTTTCAGGTCTCTCCTAATTTATTCAGTGTAAATGTTTCTGGGGTCATTGTTACGCTGTTAGCATTTTGTTTCCTCATTCATCTCTTGTCCTCTGGACAAAATGACAAGACGGAAAAAATCACCTCAAAAAAAAGAATAAGAGGCAGTACCAACTGCCAAGGACCTAATTAATATGGACATTAGTAAGATGTCGGAACTAGAGTTCAGAATGACGATTTTAAAGATACTAACTGGGCTTGAAAAAAGCATGGAAGATATTAGAGAAACCCTTTCTGGAGAAATAAAAGAACTAAAATCTAACCAAGTCAAAATCAAAAAGGCTATTAATGAGGTGCAATCAAAAATGGAGGCTCTAACTGGTAGGATAAATGAGGCAGAAGAGGGAATTACTGATATAGAAGACAAAATGATGGGAAATAAAGAAGCTGAGAAAAAGGGAGATAAACAACTACTGGATCACGAGGGCAGAATTCGAGAGATAAGTGATACCATAAGACGAAACAATATTAGAATAATTGGGATCCCAGAAGAAGAAAGAGAGAGAGAAAGGGGCAGAAGGTATATTGGAGCAAATTATAGCAGAGAGCTTCCTTAATTTGGGGAAGGAAACGGGCATCAAAATCCAGGAGGCACAGAGAACCCCCCTCAAAATCAATAAAAATAGGTCAACACCCCGACATCTAACAGTAAAACTTACAATTCTCAGAGACAAAGAGAAAATCCTGAAAGCATCTCAGGACAAGAGATCTGTAACCTACAATGGTAGAAACATTAGATTGGCAACAGACCTATCTACAGAGACCTGGCAGGCCAGAAACGACTGGCATGATATATTCAGAGCATTAAATGAGAAAAATATGCAGTCAGGAATACTATATCCAGCTAGGCTGTCATTGAAAATAGAAGGAGAGATTAAAAAGTTTCCAAGACAAACAAAAACTAAAGGAATTTGCAAACACGAAACCAGCACTACAAGAAATATTGAAAGTAGTCCTCTAAGCAAAGAGAGAGCCTAAAAGTAATAACAAAAACCAGAAAGGAACACAGACAATATACAGTAACAGTCACATTACAGGCAATACAATGGCACTAAATTCATAGCTTTCAATAGTTACCCTGAATGTAAATGGGCTAAATGCCCCAATCAAAAGACACAGGCTATCAGACTGGATAAGAAAAAAAAGGACCCATCGATATGCTGTCTGCAAGAGACTCATTTTAGACCTAAGGACACCTCCAGATTGAAAGTGAGGGAGTGGAAAACCATTTACCATGCTAATGGACACCAAAAGAAAGCTTGGGTGGCAATCCTTATATCAGACAAGTTAGATTTTAAACCAAAGACTATAATAAGAGATGAGGAAGGACACTACATCATACTTAAAGGGTCTATCCAACAAGAAGACCTAACAATTATAAATATCTATTCCCCTAACATGGGAGCAGCCAAATATAAGCCAATTAATAACAAAGACAAAGAAACACATCAACAACAATACAGTAATAGTGGGGGACTTTAACACCTCACTGAAATGGACAGATCATCTAAGCAAAAGATCAAGGAAATAAAAACTTTAAATGTCACACTGGACCAAATGGACTTCACAGATATATTCAGAACATTCCATACCAAAGCAACAGAATACACATTCTTCTCTAGTGCCCATGGAACATTCTCCAGAATAGATCACATCCTAGGTCACAAATCAGGTCTCCACCGGTACCAAAAGATTGGGTTCATTCCCTGCATATTTTCAGACCACAATGCTTTGAAACTAGAACTCAATCACAAGAGGAAAGTCGGAAAGAAATCAAAGACATGGAGGCTAAAGATCATCCTACTAAAAAATGAATGGGTCAACCAGGAAATTAAAGAAGAATTTAAAAAACTCATGGAAACCAATGAAAATGAAAACACAACTGTTCAAAATATTTGGGATGCAGCAAAGGCAGTCCTAAGAGGAAAGTATATAGCAATACAAGCCTTTCTCAAGAAACAAGAAAGGTCTCAAATACACAACCTAACCCTGCACCTAAAGGAGCTGGAGAAAGAACAGCAAATAAAGCCTAAACCCAGCAGAAGAGAAATAATAAAGATCAGAGCAGAAATCAATGAAATAGAAACCAAAAGAACAGTAGAACAGATCAATGAAACTAGGGGCTGGTTCTTTGAGAGAATTAACAAGATTGATAAACCCCTGGCCAGACTTATCAAAAAGAAAAGAGAAATGACCCATATAAATAAAATCATGAAAGAAAGAGATCGCAACCAACACCAAAGAAATAAAAACAATTGTAAGAACATATTGTGAGCAACTATATGCCAGCAAATTAGATAATCTGGGAGAAATGGATGCATTCCTAGAGATGTATCAACTACCAAAACTGAACTAGGAAGAAATAGGAAACCTGAACAAATCTATAATAACCACTAAGGAAATTGAAGCAGTCATCAAAAATCTCCCAACAAACAAAAGCCCAGGGCCAGATGGCTTCCCAGGGGAAGTCTACCAAACATTTCAAGAAGAATTAATACCTATTCTTCTGAAACTGTTCCAAAAAATAGAAATGGAAGGAAAACTTCAAACTCGTTTTATGAGGCCACCATTACCTTGATCCCAAAACCAGACAAAGACCCCATCAAAAAGGAGAATTACAGACCAATATCCTTGATGAACGTGGATGCAAAAATTCTCACCAAAATACTAGCCAATAGGATCCAACAGTACATTAAAAGGATTATTCACCACGATCAAGTGGGATTTATCCCTGGGCTGCAAGGTTGGTTCAACATCTGCAAATCAATCAATGTGATACAATACATTAATAAAAGAAAGAACAAGAACCATATGGTCCTCTCAATAGAAGCAGAAAAAGCATTTGACAAAGTACGGCATCCTTTCTTGATCAAAACTCTTCAGAGTATAGGGATAGAGGGTACATGCCTCAATATCATAAAAGCCATCTATGAAAAACCCACAGCAAATATCATTCTCAATGGGGAAAAACTGAGAGCTTTCCGCCTAAGGTCAGGAACATGGCAGGGATGTCCACTATCACCACTGCTATTCAACACAGTATTAGAAGTCCTAGCCACAGCAATCAGACAACAAAAAGAAATAAATGGCATCTGAATTGGAAAAGAAGAAGTCAAATTCTCACTCTTTGCAGATGATATGATACTTTATGTGGAAAATCCAAAAGACTCCACCCCAAAACTGCTAGAACTCATACAAGAATTCAGTAAAGTGGTAGGATATTAAATAAATGCACAGAAATCAGTGGCATTCCTATACACCAACAACAAGACAGAAGAAAGAGAAATTAAGGAGTCGATCCCATTTACAATTGCACCCAAAACCATAAGGTACCTGGGAAAAAATCTAACCAAAGAGGCAAAGAATTTGTACTCAGAAAACTATAAAATACTCATGAAAGAAATTGAGGAAGACACAAAGAAATGGAAAAACGTTCCATGCTCATGGATTGGAAGAACAAATATTGTGAAGATGTCAATGCTACCTAGAGCAGTCTACACATTCAATGCAATCCCTATGAAAATACCATCCACTTTTTTCAAAGAAATGGAACAAGTAATCCTAAAATTTGTATGGAACCAGAAAAGTCCCCAAATAGCCAGAGGAATGTTGAAAAAGAAAAGCAAAGCCGGCAGCATCACAATTCCAGACTTCCAGCTCTATTACAGAGCTGTCATCATCAAGACAGTATGGTACTGGCACAAAAACAGACACATAGATCAATGGAACAGAATAAAGAGCCCAGAAATGAACCCTCAACTCTATGGTCAACTAATGTTCAACAAAGCAGGAAAGAATGTCCAATGTGGAAAAAAGACAGTCTTTTCAACAAATGGTGTTGGGAAAATTGGACAGCCACATGCAGAAGAA